>NW_028136485.1:1200000-1693929 GCF_964662115.1 Mustela nivalis | reverse complement strand
CACCAAAAGAGGAATTGCAAAGCCAATCTATGTGGAAGACTGAAGGGACAACCCGAACTATGGTTAAAAATTGGGGCCTAGGGGCATGCAAGCCCAATATGCTATCTCTTCATCCAGCCACTGAGTGGCCTTACTTGAGGACTGGGCGCAGCCTGAGGGTCACAATGTGTGATTGTGACCAATGTGGCCCGCGAGCATGGGCGGGGCCTCTTGGGGACAATGGTTTCAACTACACTGAACGTTGGACAACATGCCAACCAAAAGGTTTCTTGCCATGGGGAAGGAGTTCTGATTTCTGCATCATCTTCAACCCTGGGCAGTGATTGGAGATAAGGTTTAGGTTCTGAAACCTGAAAACCGAGGTTGGGAAGAGATGACGACCTAAGGCCATGGCAGCTCGATGTGCTCAGTGTGCGGCCAGCTGTCTGGGAGGGGCCAGGGTGTCCAGGCTCAGGCTGTGTCAGAAAGGGCATTAGTGCCCTGGTCAGCCTATGTATTTGGGGTACAGCCAAGGTCGGTGCAGGTTGATCCTCATTTGGGGTTACTGGGTAGCCCCAGAGGGCAATGTTTTTCTTCTGGAGGGCAGGCAGAGTGCTGCATTGTAGTTTTGGATTGCCAAACTGGAGGGCTTGTGGGCCATTAGTCTGACGACAAAAGACTGAGAACACAAGCTAGGCTTAGGTTTCTGGGTGAGCCCATGGCAGGCACAATCTAAAGACCTGAATCGAGATCTCGTGCATCTGAAGTCAGGGCGAGGATCAGACGATCGCTCAGGTTGGAGTTTCTTTCCCTGATGGCCCCTTCATGAATGGGGGGGCATCACGAGGCCATGGGGTTTTTCCCACGATGGGAGTTGTGAGAAGCTCCAAACTGCAGAGAGACTTCTGCAGGACGATTGAGACCTGTTGTTTGGCACCAGGCCAATGATTCTGAGCAGGGTTCTAAGGATGGATGGCTGGGTAGCCCACCTCGCATTCCAATTGTCTCCTAGCCACAAGACAGGTTAGATCTCCTGGCTCTGTGGGGAGCAACCGAGGACGCTGAGTTGAAATGGACACCCCTGGGGATTGGTCCTAATATGCTTTTGTGTCTATGGAGACCTTGGAAGGAAGCGGTGGCACTGGGGCCCTAAAGGGTTCTCCTAAACAGAGGCTTTGACACAGCTCCAACGTGCAAGTTTTCCATGTGTAGATGAGATGTTTTCTAATTGGTGAGTCAAGAAACAGGTATATGCTGCTTTTGAAATCCAGGCCTCTGAGGAGAGATGCCTGGAAACCAAAGCAATGGATCTGATTAGTGCCTAGGGGCCTGTTCTTTCCTTTATACCTCTGGGGACATCTGTCTATGGGTCTGAGTGCAGGTAGGTGCTCAGTTGGGCTCAGATTGCCCTTGTTTTTCCTGGGAAGCCACCACTATTGAGATGGATCAGGGACTTTGGAGGTTTATACTATTAGAAGTGTTGTGGCCATTGGAATGGGCACACACAATTCCCTTGGAGAGGGAAAGTACAGTACTCAGGTTTGACTCCAGGGGCGTGAGCCTGTAGGTTGTGTAGGCCAGGGCTGTTTGGGCAGTTATCTGAAAACACAAACTCGGCTTATGATTCGGGTCATAGGTATGGCAGAACTGATCTACAGACCATGAGGAGAACTCTTCGGGATTTGAAAGAAGGGCGAGTGTGAGGCTCCTGCTCAAGTTTTTGTCTCTGGATATCGTGTCACTCATGGTCGTGGAATTTCTGGGTGACTTCATGGGAAATGGACGAGTCTTACTCTCTGGTGGTTCGGACCCGTCCAATGAGTTTGGGGTCATTATGTGGGCTGGAAGAATTCCGTTTATTTTGTTGTTGTTATTGTTGTTGTTGTTGTTTTATTAACCTCAGGTGTCCCACCATATGAGGGATTCCAGAGTAGAGACCTGGGGAGGGGCAACTGGACAATCAGAAATCTGGTTAAAAATTGGGGCCTAGGGACATGTCAAGCCCATTATGACATCTAATGGCCCAGCCACTGAGAGGTCTTACTAGAGGACAGGACTCATGCTGAGGGTCACAATGCGCGTGTATGCCCTCGTCGCACTCAAAAATGTGCGGGGCCTCAGGGTGAATGCTGGTTTCTCCTACACTGAACGTTGGACAACGTGCCAACCACAAGGGTTCTTGCCATGGGTAAGGAGGAGTCCTGATTTCTGCATCACACTCACCCCTGGGCAGTGATTGGAGATAAGGTCTCGGTTCTGAAGCCAGAAAACTGAGGTAGGGAAGAGATGATGACCTAAGGCCATGGCGGGTTTTATGTGCTCAGTGTGCAGTCAGCTTTCTGGGCGTTGGTCACGAGGTCCGGGCTCAGATTGTGTTTGACAGTGCATTAGTGCCCAGATTAGACTATATAATTTGGGTAAAGTCGAGTGCTGTGTAGGTTTACCCTCATTTAAGGTGCCTGGGCAGCTAATGAGGCAATATTTTTTTTTCTAGAGGGCAGGCAGAGTGCTGCATTGTGGGTCCAGAATGGCCAAACTTGAGGGCTTTGGGGCCAGGAGTGTGAGGACGGAAGTCTGAGATCACAAGCTAGACTTGGGTTTCAGGGCGAGGGCACGGCAGGTATCCCCTGCAGATCTGAACCAATATCTCATGCATCTGAAGTCAGGGCGAGGATCAGACGTTGGCTCAGGTTGGAGTTTCTGTGCATGACGGCCGCTTCATGAAGGGAGCAGAATCTCGGGGCTATTGAGGTTTTCCCACGTTGGGAGTTGTGGGATGCCCCCTTCAAGGATTCCTTCTGCGGGACAATGGAGACCTGTTGGACAGCTCCAGGACATCCCATATGGAATGACTCCAGAGCACCATTTGCAGATGGATGCCTGGGAAGCCCGCCTCGCATTCCAATTGTCTCCTAGCAACAAGACAGTTTAGATCTGATGGCTCTGCCAGAGCAACTGGTGTGGCTGAGTTGAAATGGACTTTTCTGAGGATGGGTCCTAATATGTTTTTGTTTCCATGAGGGCCTTGGAATGGGGCGGTGGCACCGGGACCCTGAAGTACTCTCCTAAGCTTTGGACATGGCTCCCATGCACAGGTTTCCTTGTGGAGACGAGATGAGTTCTGATGGGTGCCTCAGGAAAACCCCTATGCTCGTATTGGAATCAGGCTTTTGAAAACACATGCCTGTAACCCAAAGCAATGGATCCTATTATGGCCTAGGGTCCTGTCTGGTTCAATCTTCTTCTCTGGGGACATCCATCTATGGTATGAGTGGAGGTCGATTATCAGCTGGTGTCAGACAGCCCTTGTTTGTTCCGGGCGACCTACACTATTGGGATGGCCTCAGGGACTTTGGAGGTTTCCCCTAATTTGTACGATTTTGGACCATGCAATGGGCAGAATTCCCATGGATTGGTAGGCACAGTCCTAATGTGTGGCTCCAGGGGCCCAGCCTGGAGGGTGTGCGGCCCAAGACTTTGAGGACAGAAGTGTGAAAACTCAAACTCAGCTTAGGTTTGGGGACGTAGGTATGGCAGGCCCGATCTACAAACCATTCGAAGAACTCATCAGGATATGAAGAAAGTGCGAGTCTGAGGCGCTTGCTCAGGCTTTTGTCTCTGGATTTTGTATCAGCGATGGCCGTGGAATGTCGGGGAGGCCTCATGGGCCATGGACGAATCTTCCTCTGTGAGGATTTGGCCCGATTCCCAATTGCTTTTCGTCAATCTGTGGGATGGGAGGACTCATTTCAGTTTTGTTACCTCAGGTGTCCCACCAAAAGAGGAATTCCAAAGCCAAGACGTGGGGAAGACTGAAGAGACAACCCGAACTATGGTTAAAAATTGGGGCCTAGGGGCATGGCAAGCCCAATATGCTATCTCTTCATCCAGCCACTGAGTGGCCTTACTTGAGGACTGGGCTCAGCCTGAGGGTCACAATGTGTGTTTGTGACCAATGTGGCCTGCGAGCATGGGCGCGGCCTCATGGGCTACACTGGTTTCAACTATACTGAACGTTGGACAACATGCTAACCACAAGGTTACTAGCCATGGGGAAGGAGTTCTGATTTCTGCATCACCTTCAACCCTGGGCAGTGATTGGAGATAAGGTCTGGGTTCCTAAACCTGAAAACCGAGGTTGGGAAGAGATGATGACCTAAGGCCATGGCGGCTCGATGTGCTCAGTGTGTGGCCAGCTGTCGGGAGGGGCCAGGGGGTCCAGGCTCAGGCTGTGTCAGAAAGGGCATTAGTGCCCTGGTCAGCCTATGTATTTGGGGTACAGCCAAGGTCGGTGCAGGTTGATCCTCATTTGGGGTTACTGGGTAGCCCCAGAGGGCAATGTTTTTCTTCTGGAGGGCCGGCAGAGTGCTGCATTGTAGTTCCGGATTGCCAAACTGGAGGGCTTGTGGGATGTCGCTCTCGGCCCGCAAGAACGACCCGCAGACGAGGTGAGTGGCAAACTTCTTTATTGTCAATCTTCATCCTCGGGACCCCGTACATCGATTATAGCCCCAAGTTATAGAACACTGGATAGAAAGCAACCAATCACCACATAACATAACTACTATAACATCCAATTAGAAGGAATACAGATGACTTCAATCCAGATCATGCGGGGAGCTCGTGCCTACTGATGTGAGCCCCCGAAACTTATTGTTCACTCTGTTTTTGTGCCGTTCCCATGGTCACTGGTTAATCTTATACTAGTCCCGATACTTCAGTACAGGTTGTGCGTTGCCTGGAGCGCTCCCACATAAACATTCACCTGCCCTTCTCCTCAAGCCTCGCCTAGTACGTGACTCCCAGATTCTGCTGCATGGCTCTCCACAGCTTCCCCTTTTTTATTTATTACATGGCAGGGATCGTGCCTGTCTTAGGTTGCCAATCCTCAACACATATGCTTACCCGTCATCAGGTACTCCCCTTCACCGAGGAGCCCCTGTCTTAGGTTGCTATGGTGAGGGATCAGTCTTACCCGTTTTGGCTACCGACCCAGCATACAGAGCCATATTCAGGGGGAGGCACTAGCTTCCAGAGCCATCATGGTCACGTCTGCCATGTTAATCAGCAGCTACAGCTTTAAGAACATTTGAGTCACACTCATTAGGCTTGTTCGTTTGTCTAGCCTGAGGAGGAGTACTATAAAGTTCTTATTACTAATACCAGGGTCAAAAGGCATCTTGGTGATAACTAAGGCCGTTCTTTGAGTTTGCCATGAGTGGCCCGTTTTTGATTCCGCACAATAGCTCGCATTTTATATAATTCTATAAGCATGAATTTCACCATACAGGGAAAGAGGCACATGAACAAAAGCATAAGTATTAACATTCCTATAATAGAGCCTATAGCATACCAAGTACGTAATAGCGAAGGAATATGAGAAAATAGCGAATTTACAAAATTGTCAGCAAGCTGAGCCACGGGCAGCTTGGCATGAGGAGGATTGCCAACACGTGTTGCATTAAAATAATCGTCAGTAGCAAACATGAGTTCAGGTGAGAAGAATGCACTTTATGCTGAGCCATTTGAAGAAGGGTCTGAAGCTGGGCAGTCTCTTGTCTCGGCCACAGTTGAACCGGCTCCGCCTTCGTGGGAACAGGCTGCAGGACAGTCATCGTCGCTATCATCACCATCACCAGCATCCTCCACAGGCTCCGTGGCCACCAGCCTGGTGAGGCGTTCCGGCACCCAGAGTGGGGCGGGCGCATCCTGCGGGAAAACACAAAGGGAACCTCGGTGCCGCCTAAGCACCGGGTTGGGCCCTTCCATAAGCCAGTAAAGACATCTTTCCATTTCACCATAGATTGCTGTGTTTTCTGTTGGCCCCAATGGCGCTCCGCGGCTGAAACGCCATCCTTGTCAAGCGTAAGAAAATTTAAAATAAAAGTGGTCAAGTTGGTAAGGTCTGTAGGCGTGTGATGCTCCTCTCCAATTCCCCCTTTTTGTATTTTTTGCAAGGTAGTTTTAAAGGTCAGGTGAGTGCGCTCTGTATCTGCAGGGTGTAGTGGAATGGAAAAGAAACAGTCTTTGATGTCAATTACAATAGAGGGCCAGTTTTTTGGTAGCGCCGTCACGACTGGGAGCCCTAACTGAATGGGTCCCATGACCTGCATTTGATCATTAATCTGTCGTAGGTCATGTAGCAATCGCCAGTTGCCTGATTTCTTTCTTATTACAAATATGGGAGTATTCCACGGAGACGTGGATTTTTGAATATGTCCTGCCCTGAGTTGTTCTTGGACTAGCTCTTTTGCCGCCTGTAATTTATCTTTTGTTAAAGGCCACTGAGGCACCCAGCGCGGCTCCGGTGTTTTCCAAGTTCTCGCACAGCCTGACTGATATGGCGGGGGCCACTCATGGGGTGGCGCTGTGGGGTTAGAATGCAGAAGCGGCGTAATCCCCTCTGAGCTTTCGCTTTTGGAGTCAGAGTTTCGGGAGGAGCCCTTATGGGATTTTTCTTTCACTTGCTCAAAAACTTTTCCTCCCTGTAGTACTGCTCGCTGCAGGGGCTCTCGGGGGTATTGCAAACATACTTTCACAAGGGCCCACACAGCAAGAGTGCCGGCAGCAACAGTGGGGCTTTGTCTTAAATCCTCTCCCAGATGTTCCCACTGAGGCACATTCAGAAGTCCCTCCTCTATGAACCAAGGGGCAAATTCTCCTACCCCCTTTAAAAAGGCACGAGCAGTTTTTGATTTTAAAGGCGTGCCATTTGCTTTGAGGATGTCCTTTAATGGACCTTCCATCCTGTACCTAGCAAGGTCGTTTCCCATTCTGGAAATCCTTTGCTATTCCGGTCTCTGTGAACTTTTAAAACTACAGCTAGGTCCCAGAGACCTTTCCTGTCCGTAGACAGAGATGGTGGCCAACTTCCCCTTTCGTTGCTCTTACCCCTATCCTCATTCCACGCTCGGCGTCGGTTCCCGGGTTTCGGCACCAGATGTCGCTCTCGGCCCGCAAGAACGACCCGCAGACGAGGTGAGTGGCAAACTTCTTTATTGTCAATCTTCAGCCTCGGGAACCCGTACACCGATTATAGTCCCAAGTTATAGAACACAGTGGATAGAAAGCAACCAAACACCACATAACACAACTACTATAACATCCAATCAGAAGGGATACAGATGACTTCAATCCAGATCATGCGGGGAGCTCGTGCCTACTGACGTGAGCCCCCGAAACTTATTGTTCACTCTGTTTTTGTGCCGTTCCCATGGTCCCTGGTTAATCTTATACTAGTCCCGATACTTCAGTACAGGTTGTGCGTTGCCTGGAGCGCTCACACATAAACATTCACCTGCCCTTCTCCTCAAGCCTCGCCTAGTACGTGACTCCCAGCTTCTGCTGCATGGCTCTCCACAGTGGGCCATTAGTCTGACGACAAAATTCTGAGAACAAAAGCTAGGCTTAGGTTTCTGGGTGAGGCCATGGCAGGCACAATCTACAGACCTGAATCGAGATCTCGTGCATCTGAAGTCAGGGTGACCATCAGACGATCGCTCAGGTTGGAGTTTCTGTCACTGATGGCCCCTTCATGAATGGGGGGGGCATCATGAGGCCATGGGGGTTTTCCCACGATGGGAGTTGTGAGAAGCTCCAAACTGCAGAGAGTCTTCTGCAGGAAAATTGAGACCTGTTGTTTGGCTCCAGGCCAATGATTCTGAGCAGGGTTCTAAGGATGGATGGCTGGGTAGCCCACCTCGCATTCCAGTTGTCTCCTAGGCACAAGACAGGTTAGATCTCCTGGATCTGTGGGGAGCAACCGAGGACGCTGAGTTGAAATGGACACCCCTGGGGATGGGTCCTAATGTGCTTTTGTGTCTATGGAGTCCTTGGAATGAAGCGATGGCACTGAAGCCCTAAAGGGTTCTAAACAGAGGCTTTGACATAGCTCCATCGTGCAATTTTCCCATGTGTAGATGAGATGATTTCTGATGGGTGAGTCAAGAAACATCTAGATGCTGCTTTTGAAATCCAGGCCTCTGTGGAGAGATGCCTGGAAACCAAAGCAATGGATCTGATTAGTGCCTAGGGGCCTGTTCATTCATTTTTACCTCTGGGGATATCTGTCTATGGGTCTGAGTGCAAGTAGGTGCTCAGTTGGGCTCAGATTACCCCTGTTTTTCCTGGGAAGCCACCACTATTGAGATGGATCAGGAACTTTGGAGGTTTATCCTATTAGAAGGGTTGTGGCCATTGGAATGGGCACACACAATTCCCTTGGAGAGGGCAAGTACAGTCCACAGGTTTGGCTCCAGGGGCCTGAGCCTGTAGGTTGTGTAGGTCAGGGCTGTTTGGACAGTTGTCTGAAAACACAAACTCGGCTTATATTTCGGGTCATAAATATGGCAGGACTGATCTAAGACCATGAGGAGAACTCTTTGGGATTTGAAAGAAGGGCGAGTGTAAGGCTCCTGCTCAAGTTTTTGTCTCTGGATATCATATCACTCATGGTCGTGGAATTTCTGGGTGACTTCATGGGAAATGGACGAGTCTTACTCTCTGGTGGTTTGGCCCCGTCCAAAGAGTTTGGGGTCATTCTGTGGGCTGGAAGAAGTCCGTTTTTTTTGTTGTTGTTGTTTTTGATTTCTTTATTAACCTCAGGTGTCCCAACAAATGAGGGATTCCAGAGTAGAGCCCTGGGGAGGGGCTACGGGACTATCAGAAATCTGGTTAAAAATTGTGGCCTAGGGTCATGTCAAGCCCATTATGACATTTAATGGCCCAGCCACTGAGAGGACTTACTAGAGGACAGGACTCATGCTGGGGGTCACAATGCGTGTGTATGCCCTCGTCGCACTCAAGAATGTGCGGGGCCTCAGGGTGAATGCTGGTTTCTTCTACACTGAACGTTGGACAACGTGCCAACTACAAGGGTTCTTGCCAAGGGTAAGGAGGAGTTCTGATTTCAGCATCACACTCACCCCTGGGCAGTGATTGGAGATATGGTCTCGGTTCTGAAGCCTGAAAACTGAGGTAGGGAAGAGATGATGACCTAAGGCCATGGCGGGTTTTATGTGCTCAGTGTGCAGTCACCTTTCTGGGTGTTGGTCACGAGGTCCGGGCTCAGGTTGTGTTCGACAGTGCATTAGTGCCCAGGTTAGACTATATAATTTGGGTAAAGTCGAGTGCTGTGTAGGTTTACCCTCTTTAAGATACCTGGGCAGCTCATGAGGCAATAATTTTTTTTCTAGAGGGCAGGCAGAGTGCTGCATTGTGGGTCCGGAATTGCCAAACTTGAGGGCTTCGGGGCCAGGATCTGAGGACAGAAGTCTGAGAAGACAAGCTAGACTTGGGTTTCAGGGCAAGGGCCCGGCAGGTATCTCCTGCAGATCTGAACCAATATCTCATGCATCTGAAGTCAGGGCGAGGATCAGACGTTGGCTCAGGTTGGAGATTCTGTGCATGACGGCCGCTTCATGAAGGGAGCGGAATCTCGGGGCCATTGAGGTTTTCCCACGTTGGGAGTTGTGGGATGCCCCCTTCAAGGATTCCTTCTGCGGGACAATGGAGACCTGTTGGACAGGTCCAGGACATCCCATATGGAATGACTCCAGAGCACCGTTAGCAGATGGATCCCTGGGGAGCCCGCCTCGCATTCCATTTGTCTCCTAGCAA
The DNA here is from genome assembly GCF_964662115.1 of Mustela nivalis. Taxonomy (NCBI): domain Eukaryota; kingdom Metazoa; phylum Chordata; class Mammalia; order Carnivora; family Mustelidae; genus Mustela; species Mustela nivalis. The sequence continues at coordinate 1,684,332 of NW_028136485.1, read as the reverse complement.
CAAGACAGTTTAGATCTGATGGCTCTGCCGGATCAACCGGGGTGGCTGAGTTGAAATGGACTTTCCTGAGGATGGGTCCTAATGTGTTTTTGTGTCCATGAGGGCCTTGGAATGGGGCGGTGGCACCGGGACCCTGAAGTACTCTCCTAAGCTTTGGACATGGCTCCCATGCACAGGTTTCCTTGTGGAGACGAGATGAGTTCTGATGGGTGCCTCAGGAAAACCGCTATGCTCGTATTGGAATCAGGCTTTTGAGGACACTTGCCTGTAACCCAAAGCAATGGATCCTATTATGGCCTAGGGTCCTGTCTGGTTCAATCTTCTTCTCTGGGGACATCCATCTATGGTATGAGTGGAGGTCGATTATCAGCTGGTGTCAGACAGCCCTTGTTTGTTCCTGGGCGAACTACACTATTGGGATGGCCTCAGGGACTTTGGAGGTTTCTCCTAATTTGTACGATTTTGGACCATGGAATGGGCCGAATTCCCATGGATTGGTAGGCACAGTCCTAATGTGTGGCTCCAGGGGCCTGGCCTGGAGGGTGTGTGGCCCAAGACTTTGAGGACTGAAGTCTGAAAACACAAACTCAGCTTAGGTTTGGGGACATAGGTATGGCAGGCCCGATCTACAAACCATGAGAAGAACTCTTCAGGATATGAAGAAAGTGCGAGTCTGAGGAGCTTGCTCAGGCTTTTGTCTCTGGATTTTGTATCAGCGATGGCCGTGGAATGTCGGGGAGGCCTCATGGGCCATGGACGAATCTTCCTTTCTGAGTCTTTGGCCCGATTCCCAATTGCTTTTCGTCAGTCGGTGGGATGGGAGGACTCATTTCAGTTTTGTTACCTCAGGTGTCCCACCAAAGGAAAATTCCAAAGCCAAGCCGTGGGGAAGACTGAAGGAACAACGCGAACTATGGTTAAAAACTGGGGCCTAGTGGCATGGCAAGCCCAATATGCTATCTCTTCATCCAGCCACTGAGTGGCCTTACTTGAGGCCTGGGCTCAGCCCGAGGGTCACAATGTGTGTTTGTGACCAATGTGTCCCGCGAGCATGGGCGGGTCCTCATGGGCCACACTGATTTCAACTACATTGATTGTTGGACAACATGCCAACCACAAGGTTTCTTGCCATGGGGAAGGACTTCTGATTTCTGCATCAGCTTCAACCCTGGGCAGTGATTGGAGAATAGGTCTAGGTTCTGAAACCTGAAAACCGAGGTTGGGAAGAGATGACGACCTAAGGCCACGGCGGCTCGATGTGCTCAGTGTGCGGCCAGCTTTCTGGGAGGGGCCAGGGTGTCCAGGCTCAGGCTGTGTCAGAAAGGGCATTAGTGCCCTGGTCAGCCTATGTATTTGGGGTACAGCCAAGGTCGGTGCAGGTTGATCCTCATTTGGCGTTACTGGGCAGCCACAGAGGACAATGTTTTTCTTCTGGAGGGTAGGCAGAGTGCTGCATTGTAGTTCTGGATTGCCAAACTGGATGGCTTGTGGGCCAGTAGTCTGACGACAAAAGTTTGAGAACACAAGCTAGGCTTAGGTTTCTGGGTGAGGCCATGGCAGGCACAATCTACAGACCTGAATCAAGATCTCGTGCATCTGAAGTCAGGGCCAGGATCAGACGATCGCTCAGGTTGGAGTTTCTGTCCGTGATGGCCCCTTCATGAATGGGGGGGCATCACGAGGCCATGGGGGTTTTCCAACGATGGGGGTTGTGAGAAGCTCCAAACTGCAGAGAGTCTACTGCAGGACAATTGAGACCTGTTGTTTGGCTCCAGGCCAATGATTCTGAGCAGGGTTCTAAGGATGGATGGATGGGTACCCCACCTCGCATTCCAATTGTCTCCTAGCAACAAGACAGGTTAGATATCCTGGATCTGTGGGGAGCAACCGAGGACTCTGAGTTGAAATGGACACCCCTGGGGATAGGTCCTAATGTGCTTTTGTGTCTATGGAGACCTTGGAATGAAGCGGTGGCACTGGGGCCCTAAAGGGTTCACCTAACAGAGGCTTTGACATAGCTCCAACGTGCAAGTTTCCCATGTGTAGATGACATGTTTTCTGATGGGTGAGTAAAGAAACAGCTAGATGCTGCTTTTGAAATCCAGGCCCCTGTGGAGAGATGACTGGAAACCAAAGCAATGGATCTGATTAGTGCCTAGGGGCCTCTTCATTCCTTTTTACCTCTGGGGACATCTGTCTATGGGTCTGAGTGCAGGTAGGTGCACAGTTGGGCTCAGATTACCCTGTTTTTCCTGGGAAGCCACCACTATTGAGATGGATCAGGAACTTTGGAGGTTTATCCTATTAGAAGGGTTGTGGCCATTGGAATGGGCACACACAATTCCCTTGGAGAGGGCAAGTACAGTCCTCAGGTTTGGCTCCAGGGGCCTGAGCCTGTAGGTTGTGTAGGTCAGGGCTGTTTGGACAGTTGTCTGAAAACACAAACTCGGCTTATGTTTCGGGTCATAGGTATGGCAGGACTGAACTACAGATCATGAGGAGAACTCTTTGGGATTTGAAAGAAGGGCGAGTGTGAGGCTCCTGCTCAAGTTTTTGTCTCTGGATATCGTGTCACTCATGGTCGTGGAATTTCTGGGTGACTTCATGGGAAATGGACGAGTCTTACTCTCTGGTGGTTTGGCCCCGTCCAAAGAGTTTGAGGTCATTCTGTGGGCGGGAAGAAGTCCGTTTTTGGGCTGGAAGAAGTCGGTTTTTGTTTTTTTGTTGTTGCTGTTGTTTTCTTTTTTAACCTCAGGTGTCCCACCAAATGAGGGATTCCAGAGTAGAGCCCTGGGGAGGGGCGACTGGACAATCAGAAATCTGGTTAAAAATTGGGGCCTAGGGACATGTCAAGCCCATTATGACATCTAATGTTCCAGCCACTGAGAGGATTTACTAGAGGACAGGACTCATGCTGAGGGTCACAATGCGTGTGTATGCCCTCGTTGCACTCAAGAATGGGCGGGGCCTCAGGGTGAATGCTGGTTTCTCCTACACTGAACGTTGGACAATGTGCCAATCACAAGGGTTCTTGCCATAGGTAAGGAGGAGTTCTGATTTCTGCATCACACTCACCCCTGGGCAATGATTGGAGATAAGGTCTCGGTTCTGAAGCCTGAAAACTGAGGTAGGGAAGAGATGATGACCTAAGGCCATGGCGGGTTTTATGTGCTCAGTGTGCGGTCAGCTTTCTGGGTGTTTGTCAGGAGGTCTGGGCTCAGGTTGTGTTCGACAGTGCATTAGTGCCCAGGGTAGACTGTATAATTTGGGTAAAGTCGAGTGATGTGTAGGTTTATCCTCATTTAAGGTGCCTGGGCAGCTCATGAGGCAATAATTTTTTTCTAGAGGGCAGGCAGAGTGCTGCATTGTGGGTCCGGAATTGCCAAACTTGAGGGCTTCGGGGCCAGGAGTGTGAGGACGGAAGTCTGAGAAGACAAGCTAGACTTGGGTTTCAGGGCGAGGGCACGGCAGGTATCCCCTGCAGATCTGAACCAATATCTCATGCATTTAAAGACAGGGCGAGGATCAGCCGTTGGCTCTGGTTGGAGTTTCTGTGCATGACGGCCGCTTCATGAAGGGAGCGGAATCTCGGGGCCATTGAGGTTTTCCCACGTTGGGAGTTGTGGGATGCCCCCTTCAAGGATTCCTTCTGAGGGACAATTGAGACCTGTTGGACAGCTCCAGGACATCCCATATGGAATGACTCCAGAGCACCGTTCGCGGATGGATGCTTGGGAAGCCCGCCTCGCATTCCAATTGTCTCCTAGCAACAAGACAGTTTAGATCTGAGGGCTCTGCCAGAGCAACGGGGTGGCTGAGTTGAAATGGACTTTCCTGAGGATGGGTCATAATGTTTTTCTGTGTCCATCAGGGCCTTAGAATGGGGCGGTGGCACCGGGACCCTGAAGTACTCTCCTAAGCTTTGGACATGGCTCCCATGCACAGGTTTCCTTGTGGAGACGAGATGAATTCTGATGGGTGCCTCAGGAAAACCCCTAAGCTCGTATTGGAATCAGGCTTTTGAGGACACATGCCTGTAACCCAAAGCAATGGATCCTATTATGGCCTAGGGTCCTGTCTGGTTCAATCTTCTTCTCTGGGGACATCCATCTATGGTATGAGTGGAGGTCGATTATCAGCTGGTGTCAGACAGCCCTTTTTTGTTCCGGGCGACCAACACTATTGGGATGGCCTCAGGGACTTTGGAGTTTTCTCCTAATTTGTTCGATTTTGGACCATGGAATGGGCAGAATTCCCATGGATTGGTAGGCACAGTCGTAATGTGTGGCTCCAGGGGCCCGGCCTGGAGGGTGTGTGCCCAAGACTTTGAGGACAGAAGTCTGAAAACACAAACTCAGCTTAGGTTTGTGGACGCAGGTATGGCAGGCCCGATCTACAAACCATGAGACGAACTCTTCAGGATATGAAGAAAGTGCGAGTCTGAGGCGCTTGCTCAGGCTTTTGTCTCTGGATTTTGTTTAAGTGATGGCCATGGAATGTCGGGGAGGCCTCATGGGCCATGGACGAATCTTCCTCTCTGAGGATTTGGCCCGATTCCCAATTGCTTTTCGTCAATCTGTGGGATGGGAGGTTTCCTTTCAGGTTTGTTACCTCAGGTGTCCCACAAAAAGAGGAATTCCAAAGCAAAGCCGTGGGGAAGACTGAAGGGACAACCCGAACAATGGTTAAAAATTGGGGTTTGGGGAATGGCCAGCCCAATATGCTATCTCTTCATCCAGCCACTGAGTGGCCTTACTTGAGGACTGGGCTCAGCCTGAGGGTCACAAATTCTGTTTGTGACCAATGTGGCCCGCGAGCATGGGCTGGGCCTCATGGGCCACACTGGTTTCAACTACACTGAACGTTGGACAACATGCCAACCACAAGGTTTCTTGCCATGGGGAAGGAGTTCTGATTTCTGCAGCACCTTCAACCCTGCGCAGTGATTGGAGATAAGGTCTAGGTTCTGAAACCTGAAAACCGAGATTGGGAAGAGATGACGACCTAAGGTTACGGCAGCTCGATGTGCTCAGTGTGCGGCCAGCTGTCTGGGAGGGGCCAGGGGGTCCAGGCTCAGGCTGTGTCAGAAAGGGCATTAGTACCCTGGTCAGCCTATTTATTTGGGGTACAGCCAAGTTCGGTGCAGGTTGATCCTCATTTGGGGTTACTGGGTAGCCCCAGAGGACAATGATTTTCTTCTGGAGGGCAGGAAGAGAGCTGCATTATAGTTCTGGATTGCCAAACTGGAGGGCTTGTGGGACAGTAGTCTGACGACCAAAGTCTGAGAACACAAGCTAGGCTTAGGTTTCTGGGTGACGCCATGGCAGGCACAATCTACAGACCTGAATCGAGATCTCGTGCATCTGAAGTCAGGGCGAGGATCAGACGATCGCTCAGGTTGGGGTTTCTGTCCCTGATGGCCCCTTCATGAATGGGGGGGCATCACGAGGCCATGGGGGTTTTCCCACGATGGGAGTTGTGAGAAGCTCCAAACTGCAGAGAGTCTTCTGCAGGACAATTGAGACCTGATGTTTGGCTCCAGGCCAATGATTCTGAGCAGGGTTCTAAGGATGGATGGCTGGGTAGCCCACCTCTCATTCCAATTGCCTCCTAGCAACAAGACAGTTTAGATCTCCTGGATCTGTGGGGTGCAACCGAGGACGCTAGTTGAAATGGACACCTTTGGGGATGGGTCTTAATGTGCTTTTGTGTCTATGGAGACCTTGGAATGAAGCGGTGGCACTGGGGCCCTAAAGGGTTCTCCTAAAAAGAGGCTTTGACACAGCTCCAACGTGCAAGTTTCCCATGTGTAGATGAGATGTTTTCTGATGGGTGAGTCAAGAAACAGCTAGATGCTGCTTTTGAAATCCAGGCCTCTGAGGAGAGATGCCTGGAACCAAAGCAATGGATCTGAGTAGTGCCTAGGGGCCTGTTCTTTCCTTTTACCTCTGGGGACATCTGTCTATGGGTCTGAGTGCAGGTAGGTGCTCAGTTGGGCTCAGATTGCCCCTGTTTTCATGGGAAGCCACCAGTGTTGAGATGGATCAGGGACTTTGGAGGTTTATCCTATTAGAAGTGTTGTGGCCATTGGAATGGGCACACACAATTCCCTTGGAGAGGGCAAGTACAGTCCTCAGGTTTGGCTCCAGGGGCCTGAGCCTGTAGGTTGTGTAGGCCAGGGCTGTTTGGACAGTTGTCTGAAAACACAAACTCGGCTTATGTTTCGGGTCATAGGTATGGCAGGACTGAACTACAGATCATGAGGAGAACACTTCGGGATTTGAAAGAAGGGCGAGTGTGAGGCTCCTGCTCAAGTTTTTGTCTCTGGATATCGTGTCACTCATGGTCGTGGAATTTCTGGGTGACTTCATGGGAAATGGACGAGTCTTACTCTCTGGTGGTTTGTCCCCGTCCAAAGAGTTTGGGGTCATTCAGTGGGCTGGAAGAGGTCCGTATTTGTGCTGGAAGAAGTCGGTTTTTGTTGTTGTTGTTGTTGCTGTTGTTTTCTTTTTAACCTCAGGTGTCCCACCAAATAAGGGATTCCAGAGTAGAGCCCTGGGGAGGGGCGACTGGACAATCAGAAATCTGGTTAAAAATTGGGGCCTAGGGACATGTCAAGCCCATTATGACATCTAATGGTCCAGCCACTGAGAGGACTTACTAGAGGACAGGACTCATGCTGAGGGTCACAATGCGTGTGTATGCCCTTGTCGCACTCAAGAATGGGCGGGGCCTCAGGGTGAATGCTGGTTTCTCCTACACTGAACGTTGGACAACGTGCCAACCACAAGGGTTCTTGCCATAGGTAAGGAGGAGTTCTGATTTCTGCATCACACTCACCCCTGGGCAGTGATTGGAGATAAGGTCTCGGTTCTGAAGCCTGAAAACTGAGGTAGGGAAGAGATGATGACCTAAGGCCTTGGCGGGTTTTATGTGCTCAGTGTGCGGTCAGCTTTCTGGATATTTGTCAGGAGGTCCGGGCTCAGGTTGTGTTCGACAGTGCATTAGTGCCCAGGTTAGACGATATAATTTGGGTAAAGTCGAGTGCTGTGTAGGTTTATCCTCATTTAAGGTGCCTGGGCAGCTCATGAGGCAATACTTTTTTTTCTAGAGGGCAGGCAGAGTGCTGCATTGTGGGTCCGGAATTGCCAAACTTGAGGTCTTCGGGGCCAGGAGTGTGAGGACGGAAGTCTGAGAAGACAAGCTAGACTTGGGTTTCAGGGCGAGGGCACGGCTGGTTACCCCTGCAGATCTGAACCAATATCTCATGCATTTAAAGACAGGGCGAGGATCAGCCGTTGGCTCTGGTTGGAGTTTCTGTGCATGACGGCCGCTTCATGAAGGGAGCGGAATCTCGGGGCCATTGAGGTTTTCCCACGTTGGGAGTTGTGGGATGCCCCCTTCAAGGATTCCTTCTGCGGGACAATTGAGACCTGTTGGACAGCTCCAGGACATCCCATATGGAATGACTCCAGAGCACCGTTCACGGATGGATGCCTGGGAAGCCCGCCTCGCATTCCAATTGTCTCCTAGCAACAAGACAGTTTAGATCTGATGGCTCTTCCAGAGCAACCGGGGTGGCTGAGTTGAAATGGACTTTCCTGAGGATGGGTCCTAATGTTTTTCTGTGTCCATGAGGGCCTTGGAATGGGGCGGTGGCACCGGGACCCTGAAGTACTCTCCTAAGCTTTGGACATGGCTCCCATGAACAGGTTTCCTTGTGGAGACGAGATGAGTTCTGATGGGTGCCTCAGGAAAACCCCTAAGCTCGTATTGGAATCAGGCTTTTGAGGACACATGCCTGTAACCCAAAGCAATGGATCCTATTATGTCCTAGGGTCCTGTCTGGTTCAATCTTCTTCTCTGGGGACATCCATCTATGGTATGAGTGGAGGCCGATTATCAGCTGGTGTCAGACAGCCCTTTTTTGTTCCGGGCGACCAACACTATTGGGATGGCCTCAGGGACTTTGGAGGTTTCTCCTAATTTGTACGATTTTGGACCATGGAATGGGCAGAATTCTCATGGATTGGTAGGCACAGTCCTAATGTGTGGCTCCAGGGGCCCAGCCTGGAGGGTGTGTGCCCAAGACTTTGAGGACAGAAGTCTGAAAACACAAACTCAGCTTAGGTTTGGGGACGCAGGTATGGCAGGCCCGATCTACAAACCATGAGAAGAACTCTTCAGGATATGAAGAAAGTGCGAGTCTGAGGCGCTTGCTCAGGCTTTTGTCTCTGGATTTTGTTTCAGCGATGGCCGTGGAGTGTCGGGGAGGCCTCATGGGCCATGGACGAATCTTCCTCTCTGAGGATTTGGCCCGATTCCCAATTGCTTTTCGTCAATCTGTGGGATGGGAGGTTTCCTTTCAGGTTTGTTACCTCAGGTGTCCCACAAAAAGAGGAATTCCAAAGCAAAGCCGTGGGGAAGACTGAATGGACAACCCGAACTATGGTTAAAAATTGGGGTTTGGGGCATGGCCAGCCCAATATGCTATCTCTTCATCCAGCCACTGAGTGGCCTTACTTGAGGACTGGGCTCAGCCTGAGGGTCACAAATTCTGTTTGTGACCAATGTGGCCCGCGAGCATGGGCTGGGCCTCATGGGCCACACTGGTTTCAACTACACTGAACGTTGGACAACATGCCAACCACAAGGTTTCTTGCCATGGGGAAGGAGTTCTGATTTCTGCAGCACCTTCAACCCTGCGCAGTGATTGGAGATAAGGTCTAGGTTCTGAAACCTGAAAACCGAGATTGGGAAGAGATGACGACCTAAGGTTACGGCAGCTCGATGTGCTCAGTGTGCGGCCAGCTGTCTGGGAGGGGCCAGGGGATCCAGGCTCAGGCTGTGTCAGAAAGGGCATTAGTGCCCTGGTCAGCCTATGTATTTGGGGTACAGCCAAGTTCGGTGCAGGTTGATCCTCATTTGGGGTTACTGGGTAGCCCCAGAGGACAATGATTTTCTTCTGGAGGGCAGGAAGAGAGCTGCATTATAGTTCTGGATTGCCAAACTGGAGGGCTTGTGGGACAGTAGTCTGACGACCAAAGTCTGAGAACACAAGCTAGGCTTAGGTTTCTGGGTGACGCCATGGCAGGCACAATCTACAGACCTGAATCGAGATCTCGTGCATCTGAAGTCAGGGCGAGGATCAGACGATCGCTCAGGTTGGGGTTTCTGTCCCTGATGGCCCCTTCATGAATGGGGGGGCATCACGAGGCCATGGGGGTTTTCCCACGATGGGAGTTGTGAGAAGCTCCAAACTGCAGAGAGTCTTCTGCAGGACAATTGAGACCTGATGTTTGGCTCCAGGCCAATGATTCTGAGCAGGGTTCTAAGGATGGATGGCTGGGTAGCCCACCTCTCATTCCAATTGCCTCCTAGCAACAAGACAGTTTAGATCTCCTGGATCTGTGGGGAGCAACCGAGGACTCTAGTTGAAATGGACACCTTTGGGGATGGGTCTTAATGTGCTTTTGTGTATATGGAGACCTTGGAATGAAGCGGTGGCACTGGGGCCCTAAAGGGTTCTCCTAAAAAGAGGCTTTGACACAGCTCCAACGTGCAAGTTTCCCATGTGTAGATGAGATGTTTTCTGATGGGTGAGTCAAGAAACAGCTAGATGCTGCTTTTGAAATCCAGGCCTCTGAGGAGAGATGCCTGGAAACCAAAGCAATGGATCTGAGTAGTGCCTAGGGGCCTGTTCTTTCCTTTTACCTCTGGGGACATCTGTCTATGGGTCTGAGTGCAGGTAGGTGCTCAGTTGGGCTCAGATTGCCCCTGTTTTCATGGGAAGCCACCAGTGTTGAGATGGATCAGGGACTTTGGAGGTTTATCCTATTAGAAGTGTTGTGGCCATTGGAATGGGCACACACAATTCCCTTGGAGAGGGCAAGTACAGTCCTCAGGTTTGGCTCCAGGGGCCTGAGCCTGTAGGTTGTGTAGGCCAGGGCTGTTTGGACAGTTGTCTGAAAACACAAACTCGGCTTATGTTTCGGGTCATAGGTATGGCAGGACTGAACTACAGATCATGAGGAGAACACTTCGGGATTTGAAAGAAGGGCGAGTGTGAGGCTCCTGCTCAAGTTTTTGTCTCTGGATATCGTGTCACTCATGGTCGTGGAATTTCTGGGTGACTTCATGGGAAATGGACGAGTCTTACTCTCTGGTGGTTTGTCCCCGTCCAAAGAGTTTGGGGTCATTCAGTGGGCTGGAAGAGGTCCGTTTTTGTGCTGGAAGAAGTCGGTTTTTGTTGTTGTTGTTGTTGCTGTTGTTTTCTTTTTAACCTCAGGTGTCCCACCAAATAAGGGATTCCAGAGTAGAGCCCTGGGGAGGGGCGACTGGACAATCAGAAATCTGGTTAAAAATTGGGGCCTAGGGACATGTCAAGCCCATTATGACATCTAATGGTCCAGCCACTGAGAGGACTTACTAGAGGACAGGACTCATGCTGAGGGTCACAATGCGTGTGTATGCCCTTGTCGCACTCAAGAATGGGCGGGGCCTCAGGGTGAATGCTGGTTTCTTTTACACTGAACGTTGGACAACGTGCCAACCACAAGGGTTCTTGCCATAGGTAAGGAGGAGTTCTGATTTCTGCATCACACTCACCCCTGGGCAGTGATTGGAGATAAGGTCTCGGTTCTGAAGCCTGAAAACTGAGGTAGGGAAGAGATGATGACCTAAGGCCTTGGCGGGTTTTATGTGCTCAGTGTGCGGTCAGCTTTCTGGATATTTGTCAGGAGGTCCGGGCTCAGGTTGTGTTCGACAGTGCATTAGTGCCCAGGTTAGACGATATAATTTGGGTAAAGTCGAGTGCTGTGTAGGTTTATCCTCATTTAAGGTGCCTGGGCAGCTCATGAGGCAATACTTTTTTTTCGGGAGGGCAGGCAGAGTGCTGCATTGTGGGTCCGGAATTGCCAAACTTGAGGTCTTCGGGGCCAGGAGTGTGAGGACGGAAGTCTGAGAAGACAAGCTAGACTTGGGTTTCAGGGCGAGGGCACGGCAGGTTACCCCTGCAGATCTGAACCAATATCTCATGCATTTAAAGACAGGGCGAGGATCAGCCGTTGGCTCTGGTTGGAGTTTCTGTGCATGACGGCCGCTTCATGAAGGGAGCGGAATCTCGGGGCCATTGAGGTTTTCCCACGTTGGGAGTTGTGGGATGCCCCCTTCAAGGATTCCTTCTGCGGGACAATTGAGACCTGTTGGACAGCTCCAGGACATCCCATATGGAATGACTCCAGAGCACCGTTCGCGGATGGATGCCTGGGAAGCCCGCCTCGCATTCCAATTGTCTCCTAGCAACAAGACAGTTTAGATCTGATGGCTCTTCCAGAGCAACCGGGGTGGCTGAGTTGAAATGGACTTTCCTGAGGATGGGTCCTAATGTTTTTCTGTGTCCATGAGGGCCTTGGAATGGGGCGGTGGCACCGGGACCCTGAAGTACTCTCCTAAGCTTTGGACATGGCTCCCATGAACAGGTTTCCTTGTGGAGACGAGATGAGTTCTGATGGGTGCCTCAGGAAAACCCCTAAGCTCGTATTGGAATCAGGCTTTTGAGGACACATGCCTGTAACCCAAAGCAATGGATCCTATTATGTCCTAGGGTCCTGTCTGGTTCAATCTTCTTCTCTGGGGACATCCATCTATGGTATGAGTGGAGGCCGATTATCAGCTGGTGTCAGACAGCCCTTTTTTGTTCCGGGCGACCAACACTATTGGGATGGCCTCAGGGACTTTGGAGGTTTCTCCTAATTTGTACGATTTTGGACCATGGAATGGGCAGAATTCTCATGGATTGGTAGGCACAGTCCTAATGTGTGGCTCCAGGGGCCCAGCCTGGAGGGTGTGTGCCCAAGACTTTGAGGACAGAAGTCTGAAAACACAAACTCAGCTTAGGTTTGGGGACGCAGGTATGGCAGGCCCGATCTACAAACCATGAGAAGAACTCTTCAGGATATGAAGAAAGTGCGAGTCTGAGGCGCTTGCTCAGGCTTTTGTCTCTGGATTTTGTTTCAGCGATGGCCGTGGAGTGTCGGGGAGGCCTCATGGGCCATGGACGAATCTTCCTCTCTGAGGATTTGGCCCGATTCCCAATTGCTTTTCGTCAATCTGTGGGATGGGAGGTTTCCTTTCAGGTTTGTTACCTCAGGTGTCCCACAAAAAGAGGAATTCCAAAGCAAAGCCGTGGGGAAGACTGAATGGACAACCCGAACTATGGTTAAAAATTGGGGTTTGGGGCATGGCCAGCCCAATATGCTATCTCTTCATCCAGCCACTGAGTGGCCTTACTTGAGGACTGGGCTCAGCCTGAGGGTCACAAATTCTGTTTGTGACCAATGTGGCCCGCGAGCATGGGCTGGGCCTCATGGGCCACACTGGTTTCAACTACACTGAACGTTGGACAACATGCCAACCACAAGGTTTCTTGCCATGGGGAAGGAGTTCTGATTTCTGCAGCACCTTCAACCCTGCGCAGTGATTGGAGATAAGGTCTAGGTTCTGAAACCTGAAAACCGAGATTGGGAAGAGATGACGACCTAAGGTTACGGCAGCTCGATGTGCTCAGTGTGCGGCCAGCTGTCTGGGAGGGGCCAGGGGATCCAGGCTCAGGCTGTGTCAGAAAGGGCATTAGTGCCCTGGTCAGCCTATGTATTTGGGGTACAGCCAAGTTCGGTGCAGGTTGATCCTCATTTGGGGTTACTGGGTAGCCCCAGAGGACAATGATTTTCTTCTGGAGGGCAGGAAGAGAGCTGCATTATAGTTCTGGATTGCCAAACTGGAGGGCTTGTGGGACAGTAGTCTGACGACCAAAGTCTGAGAACACAAGCTAGGCTTAGGTTTCTGGGTGACGCCATGGCAGGCACAATCTACAGACCTGAATCGAGATCTCGTGCATCTGAAGTCAGGGCGAGGATCAGACGATCGCTCAGGTTGGGGTTTCTGTCCCTGATGGCCCCTTCATGAATGGGGGGGCATCACGAGGCCATGGGGGTTTTCCCACGATGGGAGTTGTGAGAAGCTCCAAACTGCAGAGAGTCTTCTGCAGGACAATTGAGACCTGATGTTTGGCTCCAGGCCAATGATTCTGAGCAGGGTTCTAAGGATGGATGGCTGGGTAGCCCACCTCTCATTCCAATTGCCTCCTAGCAACAAGACAGTTTAGATCTCCTGGATCTGTGGGGAGCAACCGAGGACTCTAGTTGAAATGGACACCTTTGGGGATGGGTCTTAATGTGCTTTTGTGTATATGGAGACCTTGGAATGAAGCGGTGGCACTGGGGCCCTAAAGGGTTCTCCTAAAAAGAGGCTTTGACACAGCTCCAACATGCAAGTTTCCCATGTGTAGATGAGATGTTTTCTGATGGGTGAGTCAAGAAACAGCTAGATGCTGCTTTTGAAATCCAGGCCTCTGAGGAGAGATGCCTGGAAACCAAAGCAATGGATCTGAGTAGTGCCTAGGGGCCTGTTCTTTCCTTTTACCTCTGGGGACATCTGTCTATGGGTCTGAGTGCAGGTAGGTGCTCAGTTGGGCTCAGATTGCCCCTGTTTTCATGGGAAGCCACCAGTGTTGAGATGGATCAGGGACTTTGGAGGTTTATCCTATTAGAAGTGTTGTGGCCATTGGAATGGGCACACACAATTCCCTTGGAGAGGGCAAGTACAGTCCTCAGGTTTGGCTCCAGGGGCCTGAGCCTGTAGGTTGTGTAGGCCAGGGCTGTTTGGACAGTTGTCTGAAAACACAAACTCGGCTTATGTTTCGGGTCATAGGTATGGCAGGACTGAACTACAGATCATGAGGAGAACACTTCGGGATTTGAAAGAAGGGCGAGTGTGAGGCTCCTGCTCAAGTTTTTGTCTCTGGATATCGTGTCACTCATGGTCGTGGAATTTCTGGGTGACTTCATGGGAAATGGACGAGTCTTACTCTCTGGTGGTTTGTCCCCGTCCAAAGAGTTTGGGGTCATTCAGTGGGCTGGAAGAGGTCCGTTTTTGTGCTGGAAGAAGTCGGTTTTTGTTGTTGTTGTTGTTGCTGTTGTTTTCTTTTTAACCTCAGGTGTCCCACCAAATAAGGGATTCCAGAGTAGAGCCCTGGGGAGGGGCGACTGGACAATCAGAAATCTGGTTAAAAATTGGGGCCTAGGGACATGTCAAGCCCATTATGACATCTAATGGTCCAGCCACTGAGAGGACTTACTAGAGGACAGGACTCATGCTGAGGGTCACAATGCGTGTGTATGCCCTTGTCGCACTCAAGAATGGGCGGGGCCTCAGGGTGAATGCTGGTTTCTCCTACACTGAACGTTGGACAACGTGCCAACCACAAGGGTTCTTGCCATAGGTAAGGAGGAGTTCTGATTTCTGCATCACACTCACCCCTGGGCAGTGATTGGAGATAAGGTCTCGGTTCTGAAGCCTGAAAACTGAGGTAGGGAAGAGATGATGACCTAAGGCCTTGGCGGGTTTTATGTGCTCAGTGTGCGGTCAGCTTTCTGGATATTTGTCAGGAGGTCCGGGCTCAGGTTGTGTTCGACAGTGCATTAGTGCCCAGGTTAGACGATATAATTTGGGTAAAGTCGAGTGCTGTGTAGGTTTATCCTCATTTAAGGTGCCTGGGCAGCTCATGAGGCAATACTTTTTTTTCGGGAGGGCAGGCAGAGTGCTGCATTGTGGGTCCGGAATTGCCAAACTTGAGGTCTTCGGGGCCAGGAGTGTGAGGACGGAAGTCTGAGAAGACAAGCTAGACTTGGGTTTCAGGGCGAGGGCACGGCAGGTTACCCCTGCAGATCTGAACCAATATCTCATGCATTTAAAGACAGGGCGAGGATCAGCCGTTGGCTCTGGTTGGAGTTTCTGTGCATGACGGCCGCTTCATGAAGGGAGCGGAATCTCGGGGCCATTGAGGTTTTCCCACGTTGGGAGTTGTGGGATGCCCCCTTCAAGGATTCCTTCTGCGGGACAATTGAGACCTGTTGGACAGCTCCAGGACATCCCATATGGAATGACTCCAGAGCACCGTTCACGGATGGATGCCTGGGAAGCCCGCCTCGCATTCCAATTGTCTCCTAGCAACAAGACAGTTTAGATCTGATGGCTCTTCCAGAGCAACCGGGGTGGCTGAGTTGAAATGGACTTTCCTGAGGATGGGGCCTAATGTTTTTCTGTGTCCATGAGGGCCTTGGAATGGGGCGGTGGCACCGGGACCCTGAAGTACTCTCCTAAGCTTTGGACATGGCTCCCATGAACAGGTTTCCTTGTGGAGACGAGATGAGTTCTGATGGGTGCCTCAGGAAAACCCCTAAGCTCGTATTGGAATCAGGCTTTTGAGGACACATGCCTGTAACCCAAAGCAATGGATCCTATTATGTCCTAGGGTCCTGTCTGGTTCAATCTTCTTCTCTGGGGACATCCATCTATGGTATGAGTGGAGGCCGATTATCAGCTGGTGTCAGACAGCCCTTTTTTGTTCCGGGCGACCAACACTATTGGGATGGCCTCAGGGACTTTGGAGGTTTCTCCTAATTTGTACGATTTTGGACCATGGAATGGGCAGAATTCTCATGGATTGGTAGGCACAGTCCTAATGTGTGGCTCCAGGGGCCCAGCCTGGAGGGTGTGTGCCCAAGACTTTGAGGACAGAAGTCTGAAAACACAAACTCAGCTTAGGTTTGGGGACGCAGGTATGGCAGGCCCGATCTACAAACCATGAGAAGAACTCTTCAGGATATGAAGAAAGTGCGAGTCTGAGGCGCTTGCTCAGGCTTTTGTCTCTGGATTTTGTTTCAGCGATGGCCGTGGAGTGTCGGGGAGGCCTCATGGGCCATGGACGAATCTTCCTCTCTGAGGATTTGGCCCGATTCCCAATTGCTTTTCGTCAATCTGTGGGATGGGAGGTTTCCTTTCAGGTTTGTTACCTCAGGTGTCCCACAAAAAGAGGAATTCCAAAGCAAAGCCGTGGGGAAGACTGAATGGACAACCCGAACTATGGTTAAAAATTGGGGTTTGGGGCATGGCCAGCCCAATATGCTATCTCTTCATCCAGCCACTGAGTGGCCTTACTTGAGGACTGGGCTCAGCCTGAGGGTCACAAATTCTGTTTGTGACCAATGTGGCCCGCGAGCATGGGCTGGGCCTCATGGGCCACACTGGTTTCAACTACACTGAACGTTGGACAACATGCCAACCACAAGGTTTCTTGCCATGGGGAAGGAGTTCTGATTTCTGCAGCACCTTCAACCCTGCGCAGTGATTGGAGATAAGGTCTAGGTTCTGAAACCTGAAAACCGAGATTGGGAAGAGATGACGACCTAAGGTTACGGCAGCTCGATGTGCTCAGTGTGCGGCCAGCTGTCTGGGAGGGGCCAGGGGGTCCAGGCTCAGGCTGTGTCAGAAAGGGCATTAGTGCCCTGGTCAGCCTATGTATTTGGGGTACAGCCAAGTTCGGTGCAGGTTGATCCTCATTTGGGGTTACTGGGTAGCCCCAGAGGACAATGATTTTCTTCTGGAGGGCAGGAAGAGAGCTGCATTATAGTTCTGGATTGCCAAACTGGAGGGCTTGTGGGACAGTAGTCTGACGACCAAAGTCTGAGAACACAAGCTAGGCTTAGGTTACTGGGTGACGCCATGGCAGGCACAATCTACAGACCTGAATCGAGATCTCGTGCATCTGAAGTCAGGGCGAGGATCAGACGATCGCTCAGGTTGGGGTTTCTGTCCCTGATGGCCCCTTCATGAATGGGGGGGCATCACGAGGCCATGGGGGTTTTCCCACGATGGGAGTTGTGAGAAGCTCCAAACTGCAGAGAGTCTTCTGCAGGACAATTGAGACCTGATGTTTGGCTCCAGGCCAATGATTCTGAGCAGGGTTCTAAGGATGGATGGCTGGGTAGCCCACCTCTCATTCCAATTGCCTCCTAGCAACAAGACAGTTTAGATCTCCTGGATCTGTGGGGAGCAACCGAGGACTCTAGTTGAAATGGACACCTTTGGGGATGGGTCTTAATGTGCTTTTGTGTATATGGAGACCTTGGAATGAAGCGGTGGCACTGGGGCCCTAAAGGGTTCTCCTAAAAAGAGGCTTTGACACAGCTCCAACGTGCAAGTTTCCCATGTGTAGATGAGATGTTTTCTGATGGGTGAGTCAAGAAACAGCTAGATGCTGCTTTTGAAATCCAGGCCTCTGAGGAGAGATGCCTGGAAACCAAAGCAATGGATCTGAGTAGTGCCTAGGGGCCTGTTCTTTCCTTTTACCTCTGGGGACATCTGTCTATGGGTCTGAGTGCAGGTAGGTGCTCAGTTGGGCTCAGATTGCCCCTGTTTTCATGGGAAGCCACCAGTGTTGAGATGGATCAGGGACTTTGGAGGTTTATCCTATTAGAAGTGTTGTGGCCATTGGAATGGGCACACACAATTCCCTTGGAGAGGGCAAGTACAGTCCTCAGGTTTGGCTCCAGGGGCCTGAGCCTGTAGGTTGTGTAGGCCAGGGCTGTTTGGACAGTTGTCTGAAAACACAAACTCGGCTTATGTTTCGGGTCATAGGTATGGCAGGACTGAACTACAGATCATGAGGAGAACACTTCGGGATTTGAAAGAAGGGCGAGTGTGAGGCTCCTGCTCAAGTTTTTGTCTCTGGATATCGTGTCACTCATGGTCGTGGAATTTCTGGGTGACTTCATGGGAAATGGACGAGTCTTACTCTCTGGTGGTTTGTCCCCGTCCAAAGAGTTTGGGGTCATTCAGTGGGCTGGAAGAGGTCCGTTTTTGTGCTGGAAGAAGTCGGTTTTTGTTGTTGTTGTTGTTGCTGTTGTTTTCTTTTTAACCTCAGGTGTCCCACCAAATAAGGGATTCCAGAGTAGAGCCCTGGGGAGGGGCGACTGGACAATCAGAAATCTGGTTAAAAATTGGGGCCTAGGGACATGTCAAGCCCATTATGACATCTAATGGTCCAGCCACTGAGAGGACTTACTAGAGGACAGGACTCATGCTGAGGGTCACAATGCGTGTGTATGCCCTTGTCGCACTCAAGAATGGGCGGGGCCTCAGGGTGAATGCTGGTTTCTCCTACACTGAACGTTGGACAACGTGCCAACCACAAGGGTTCTTGCCATAGGTAAGGAGGAGTTCTGATTTCTGCATCACACTCACCCCTGGGCAGTGATTGGAGATAAGGTCTCGGTTCTGAAGCCTGAAAACTGAGGTAGGGAAGAGATGATGACCTAAGGCCTTGGCGGGTTTTATGTGCTCAGTGTGCGGTCAGCTTTCTGGATATTTGTCAGGAGGTCCGGGCTCAGGTTGTGTTCGACAGTGCATTAGTGCCCAGGTTAGACGATATAATTTGGGTAAAGTCGAGTGCTGTGTAGGTTTATCCTCATTTAAGGTGCCTGGGCAGCTCATGAGGCAATACTTTTTTTTCGGGAGGGCAGGCAGAGTGCTGCATTGTGGGTCCGGAATTGCCAAACTTGAGGTCTTCGGGGCCAGGAGTGTGAGGACGGAAGTCTGAGAAGACAAGCTAGACTTGGGTTTCAGGGCGAGGGCACGGCAGGTTACCCCTGCAGATCTGAACCAATATCTCATGCATTTAAAGACAGGGCGAGGATCAGCCGTTGGCTCTGGTTGGAGTTTCTGTGCATGACGGCCGCTTCATGAAGGGAGCGGAATCTCGGGGCCATTGAGGTTTTCCCACGTTGGGAGTTGTGGGATGCCCCCTTCAAGGATTCCTTCTGCGGGACAATTGAGACCTGTTGGACAGCTCCAGGACATCCCATATGGAATGACTCCAGAGCACCGTTCACGGATGGATGCCTGGGAAGCCCGCCTCGCATTCCAATTGTCTCCTAGCAACAAGACAGTTTAGATCTGATGGCTCTTCCAGAGCAACCGGGGTGGCTGAGTTGAAATGGACTTTCCTGAGGATGGGGCCTAATGTTTTTCTGTGTCCATGAGGGCCTTGGAATGGGGCGGTGGCACCGGGACCCTGAAGTACTCTCCTAAGCTTTGGACATGGCTCCCATGAACAGGTTTCCTTGTGGAGACGAGATGAGTTCTGATGGGTGCCTCAGGAAAACCCCTAAGCTCGTATTGGAATCAGGCTTTTGAGGACACATGCCTGTAACCCAAAGCAATGGATCCTATTATGTCCTAGGGTCCTGTCTGGTTCAATCTTCTTCTCTGGGGACATCCATCTATGGTATGAGTGGAGGCCGATTATCAGCTGGTGTCAGACAGCCCTTTTTTGTTCCGGGCGACCAACACTATTGGGATGGCCTCAGGGACTTTGGAGGTTTCTCCTAATTTGTACGATTTTGGACCATGGAATGGGCAGAATTCTCATGGATTGGTAGGCACAGTCCTAATGTGTGGCTCCAGGGGCCCAGCCTGGAGGGTGTGTGCCCAAGACTTTGAGGACAGAAGTCTGAAAACACAAACTCAGCTTAGGTTTGGGGACGCAGGTATGGCAGGCCCGATCTACAAACCATGAGAAGAACTCTTCAGGATATGAAGAAAGTGCGAGTCTGAGGCGCTTGCTCAGGCTTTTGTCTCTGGATTTTGTTTCAGCGATGGCCGTGGAGTGTCGGGGAGGCCTCATGGGCCATGGACGAATCTTCCTCTCTGAGGATTTGGCCCGATTCCCAATTGCTTTTCGTCAATCTGTGGGATGGGAGGTTTCCTTTCAGGTTTGTTACCTCAGGTGTCCCACAAAAAGAGGAATTCCAAAGCAAAGCCGTGGGGAAGACTGAATGGACAACCCGAACTATGGTTAAAAATTGGGGTTTGGGGCATGGCCAGCCCAATATGCTATCTCTTCATCCAGCCACTGAGTGGCCTTACTTGAGGACTGGGCTCAGCCTGAGGGTCACAAATTCTGTTTGTGACCAATGTGGCCCGCGAGCATGGGCTGGGCCTCATGGGCCACACTGGTTTCAACTACACTGAACGTTGGACAACATGCCAACCACAAGGTTTCTTGCCATGGGGAAGGAGTTCTGATTTCTGCAGCACCTTCAACCCTGCGCAGTGATTGGAGATAAGGTCTAGGTTCTGAAACCTGAAAACCGAGATTGGGAAGAGATGACGACCTAAGGTTACGGCAGCTCGATGTGCTCAGTGTGCGGCCAGCTGTCTGGGAGGGGCCAGGGGGTCCAGGCTCAGGCTGTGTCAGAAAGGGCATTAGTGCCCTGGTCAGCCTATGTATTTGGGGTACAGCCAAGTTCGGTGCAGGTTGATCCTCATTTGGGGTTACTGGGTAGCCCCAGAGGACAATGATTTTCTTCTGGAGGGCAGGAAGAGAGCTGCATTATAGTTCTGGATTGCCAAACTGGAGGGCTTGTGGGACAGTAGTCTGACGACCAAAGTCTGAGAACACAAGCTAGGCTTAGGTTTCTGGGTGACGCCATGGCAGGCACAATCTACAGACCTGAATCGAGATCTCGTGCATCTGAAGTCAGGGCGAGGATCAGACGATCGCTCAGGTTGGGGTTTCTGTCCCTGATGGCCCCTTCATGAATGGGGGGGCATCACGAGGCCATGGGGGTTTTCCCACGATGGGAGTTGTGAGAAGCTCCAAACTGCAGAGAGTCTTCTGCAGGACAATTGAGACCTGATGTTTGGCTCCAGGCCAATGATTCTGAGCAGGGTTCTAAGGATGGATGGCTGGGTAGCCCACCTCTCATTCCAATTGCCTCCTAGCAACAAGACAGTTTAGATCTCCTGGATCTGTGGGGAGCAACCGAGGACTCTAGTTGAAATGGACACCTTTGGGGATGGGTCTTAATGTGCTTTTGTGTATATGGAGACCTTGGAATGAAGCGGTGGCACTGGGGCCCTAAAGGGTTCTCCTAAAAAGAGGCTTTGACACAGCTCCAACGTGCAAGTTTCCCATGTGTAGATGAGATGTTTTCTGATGGGTGAGTCAAGAAACAGCTAGATGCTGCTTTTGAAATCCAGGCCTCTGAGGAGAGATGCCTGGAAACCAAAGCAATGGATCTGAGTAGTGCCTAGGGGCCTGTTCTTTCCTTTTACCTCTGGGGACATCTGTCTATGGGTCTGAGTGCAGGTAGGTGCTCAGTTGGGCTCAGATTGCCCCTGTTTTCATGGGAAGCCACCAGTGTTGAGATGGATCAGGGACTTTGGAGGTTTATCCTATTAGAAGTGTTGTGGCCATTGGAATGGGCACACACAATTCCCTTGGAGAGGGCAAGTACAGTCCTCAGGTTTGGCTCCAGGGGCCTGAGCCTGTAGGTTGTGTAGGCCAGGGCTGTTTGGACAGTTGTCTGAAAACACAAACTCGGCTTATGTTTCGGGTCATAGGTATGGCAGGACTGAACTACAGATCATGAGGAGAACACTTCGGGATTTGAAAGAAGGGCGAGTGTGAGGCTCCTGCTCAAGTTTTTGTCTCTGGATATCGTGTCACTCATGGTCGTGGAATTTCTGGGTGACTTCATGGGAAATGGACGAGTCTTACTCTCTGGTGGTTTGTCCCCGTCCAAAGAGTTTGGGGTCATTCAGTGGGCTGGAAGAGGTCCGTTTTTGTGCTGGAAGAAGTCGGTTTTTGTTGTTGTTGTTGTTGCTGTTGTTTTCTTTTTAACCTCAGGTGTCCCACCAAATAAGGGATTCCAGAGTAGAGCCCTGGGGAGGGGCGACTGGACAATCAGAAATCTGGTTAAAAATTGGGGCCTAGGGACATGTCAAGCCCATTATGACATCTAATGGTCCAGCCACTGAGAGGACTTACTAGAGGACAGGACTCATGCTGAGGGTCACAATGCGTGTGTATGCCCTTGTCGCACTCAAGAATGGGCGGGGCCTCAGGGTGAATGCTGGTTTCTCCTACACTGAACGTTGGACAACGTGCCAACCACAAGGGTTCTTGCCATAGGTAAGGAGGAGTTCTGATTTCTGCATCACACTCACCCCTGGGCAGTGATTGGAGATAAGGTCTCGGTTCTGAAGCCTGAAAACTGAGGTAGGGAAGAGATGATGACCTAAGGCCTTGGCGGGTTTTATGTGCTCAGTGTGCGGTCAGCTTTCTGGATATTTGTCAGGAGGTCCGGGCTCAGGTTGTGTTCGACAGTGCATTAGTGCCCAGGTTAGACGATATAATTTGGGTAAAGTCGAGTGCTGTGTAGGTTTATCCTCATTTAAGGTGCCTGGGCAGCTCATGAGGCAATACTTTTTTTTCGGGAGGGCAGGCAGAGTGCTGCATTGTGGGTCCGGAATTGCCAAACTTGAGGTCTTCGGGGCCAGGAGTGTGAGGACGGAAGTCTGAGAAGACAAGCTAGACTTGGGTTTCAGGGCGAGGGCACGGCAGGTTACCCCTGCAGATCTGAACCAATATCTCATGCATTTAAAGACAGGGCGAGGATCAGCCGTTGGCTCTGGTTGGAGTTTCTGTGCATGACGGCCGCTTCATGAAGGGAGCGGAATCTCGGGGCCATTGAGGTTTTCCCACGTTGGGAGTTGTGGGATGCCCCCTTCAAGGATTCCTTCTGCGGGACAATTGAGACCTGTTGGACAGCTCCAGGACATCCCATATGGAATGACTCCAGAGCACCGTTCACGGATGGATGCCTGGGAAGCCCGCCTCGCATTCCAATTGTCTCCTAGCAACAAGACAGTTTAGATCTGATGGCTCTTCCGGAGCAACCGGGGTGGCTGAGTTGAAATGGACTTTCCTGAGGATGGGTCCTAATGTTTTTCTGTGTCCATGAGGGCCTTGGAATGGGGCGGTGGCACCGGGACCCTGAAGTACTCTCCTAAGCTTTGGACATGGCTCCCATGAACAGGTTTCCTTGTGGAGACGAGATGAGTTCTGATGGGTGCCTCAGGAAAACCCCTAAGCTCGTATTGGAATCAGGCTTTTGAGGACACATGCCTGTAACCCAAAGCAATGGATCCTATTATGTCCTAGGGTCCTGTCTGGTTCAATCTTCTTCTCTGGGGACATCCATCTATGGTATGAGTGGAGGCCGATTATCAGCTGGTGTCAGACAGCCCTTTTTTGTTCCGGGCGACCAACACTATTGGGATGGCCTCAGGGACTTTGGAGGTTTCTCCTAATTTGTACGATTTTGGACCATGGAATGGGCAGAATTCTCATGGATTGGTAGGCACAGTCCTAATGTGTGGCTCCAGGGGCCCAGCCTGGAGGGTGTGTGCCCAAGACTTTGAGGACAGAAGTCTGAAAACACAAACTCAGCTTAGGTTTGGGGACGCAGGTATGGCAGGCCCGATCTACAAACCATGAGAAGAACTCTTCAGGATATGAAGAAAGTGCGAGTCTGAGGCGCTTGCTCAGGCTTTTGTCTCTGGATTTTGTTTCAGCGATGGCCGTGGAGTGTCGGGGAGGCCTCATGGGCCATGGACGAATCTTCCTCTCTGAGGATTTGGCCCGATTCCCAATTGCTTTTCGTCAATCTGTGGGATGGGAGGTTTCCTTTCAGGTTTGTTACCTCAGGTGTCCCACAAAAAGAGGAATTCCAAAGCAAAGCCGTGGGGAAGACTGAATGGACAACCCGAACTATGGTTAAAAATTGGGGTTTGGGGCATGGCCAGCCCAATATGCTATCTCTTCATCCAGCCACTGAGTGGCCTTACTTGAGGACTGGGCTCAGCCTGAGGGTCACAAATTCTGTTTGTGACCAATGTGGCCCGCGAGCATGGGCTGGGCCTCATGGGCCACACTGGTTTCAACTACACTGAACGTTGGACAACATGCCAACCACAAGGTTTCTTGCCATGGGGAAGGAGTTCTGATTTCTGCAGCACCTTCAACCCTGCGCAGTGATTGGAGATAAGGTCTAGGTTCTGAAACCTGAAAACCGAGATTGGGAAGAGATGACGACCTAAGGTTACGGCAGCTCGATGTGCTCAGTGTGCGGCCAGCTGTCTGGGAGGGGCCAGGGGGTCCAGGCTCAGGCTGTGTCAGAAAGGGCATTAGTGCCCTGGTCAGCCTATGTATTTGGGGTACAGCCAAGTTCGGTGCAGGTTGATCCTCATTTGGGGTTACTGGGTAGCCCCAGAGGACAATGATTTTCTTCTGGAGGGCAGGAAGAGAGCTGCATTATAGTTCTGGATTGCCAAACTGGAGGGCTTGTGGGACAGTAGTCTGACGACCAAAGTCTGAGAACACAAGCTAGGCTTAGGTTTCTGGGTGACGCCATGGCAGGCACAATCTACAGACCTGAATCGAGATCTCGTGCATCTGAAGTCAGGGCGAGGATCAGACGATCGCTCAGGTTGGGGTTTCTGTCCCTGATGGCCCCTTCATGAATGGGGGGGCATCACGAGGCCATGGGGGTTTTCCCACGATGGGAGTTGTGAGAAGCTCCAAACTGCAGAGAGTCTTCTGCAGGACAATTGAGACCTGATGTTTGGCTCCAGGCCAATGATTCTGAGCAGGGTTCTAAGGATGGATGGCTGGGTAGCCCACCTCTCATTCCAATTGCCTCCTAGCAACAAGACAGTTTAGATCTCCTGGATCTGTGGGGAGCAACCGAGGACTCTAGTTGAAATGGACACCTTTGGGGATGGGTCTTAATGTGCTTTTGTGTATATGGAGACCTTGGAATGAAGCGGTGGCACTGGGGCCCTAAAGGGTTCTCCTAAAAAGAGGCTTTGACACAGCTCCAACGTGCAAGTTTCCCATGTGTAGATGAGATGTTTTCTGATGGGTGAGTCAAGAAACAGCTAGATGCTGCTTTTGAAATCCAGGCCTCTGAGGAGAGATGCCTGGAAACCAAAGCAATGGATCTGAGTAGTGCCTAGGGGCCTGTTCTTTCCTTTTACCTCTGGGGACATCTGTCTATGGGTCTGAGTGCAGGTAGGTGCTCAGTTGGGCTCAGATTGCCCCTGTTTTCATGGGAAGCCACCAGTGTTGAGATGGATCAGGGACTTTGGAGGTTTATCCTATTAGAAGTGTTGTGGCCATTGGAATGGGCACACACAATTCCCTTGGAGAGGGCAAGTACAGTCCTCAGGTTTGGCTCCAGGGGCCTGAGCCTGTAGGTTGTGTAGGCCAGGGCTGTTTGGACAGTTGTCTGAAAACACAAACTCGGCTTATGTTTCGGGTCATAGGTATGGCAGGACTGAACTACAGATCATGAGGAGAACACTTCGGGATTTGAAAGAAGGGCGAGTGTGAGGCTCCTGCTCAAGTTTTTGTCTCTGGATATCGTGTCACTCATGGTCGTGGAATTTCTGGGTGACTTCATGGGAAATGGACGAGTCTTACTCTCTGGTGGTTTGTCCCCGTCCAAAGAGTTTGGGGTCATTCAGTGGGCTGGAAGAGGTCCGTTTTTGTGCTGGAAGAAGTCGGTTTTTGTTGTTGTTGTTGTTGCTGTTGTTTTCTTTTTAACCTCAGGTGTCCCACCAAATAAGGGATTCCAGAGTAGAGCCCTGGGGAGGGGCGACTGGACAATCAGAAATCTGGTTAAAAATTGGGGCCTAGGGACATGTCAAGCCCATTATGACATCTAATGGTCCAGCCACTGAGAGGACTTACTAGAGGACAGGACTCATGCTGAGGGTCACAATGCGTGTGTATGCCCTTGTCGCACTCAAGAATGGGCGGGGCCTCAGGGTGAATGCTGGTTTCTCCTACACTGAACGTTGGACAACGTGCCAACCACAAGGGTTCTTGCCATAGGTAAGGAGGAGTTCTGATTTCTGCATCACACTCACCCCTGGGCAGTGATTGGAGATAAGGTCTCGGTTCTGAAGCCTGAAAACTGAGGTAGGGAAGAGATGATGACCTAAGGCCTTGGCGGGTTTTATGTGCTCAGTGTGCGGTCAGCTTTCTGGATATTTGTCAGGAGGTCCGGGCTCAGGTTGTGTTCGACAGTGCATTAGTGCCCAGGTTAGATGATATAATTTGGGTAAAGTCGAGTGCTGTGTAGGTTTATCCTCATTTAAGGTGCCTGGGCAGCTCATGAGGCAATACTTTTTTTTCGGGAGGGCAGGCAGAGTGCTGCATTGTGGGTCCGGAATTGCCAAACTTGAGGTCTTCGGGGCCAGGAGTGTGAGGACGGAAGTCTGAGAAGACAAGCTAGACTTGGGTTTCAGGGCGAGGGCACGGCAGGTTACCCCTGCAGATCTGAACCAATATCTCATGCATTTAAAGACAGGGCGAGGATCAGCCGTTGGCTCTGGTTGG
The DNA here is from genome assembly GCF_964662115.1 of Mustela nivalis. Classification (NCBI taxonomy): domain Eukaryota; kingdom Metazoa; phylum Chordata; class Mammalia; order Carnivora; family Mustelidae; genus Mustela; species Mustela nivalis. Next base: position 1,658,180 of record NW_028136485.1, on the reverse strand, counting down.
AGTTTCTGTGCATGACGGCCGCTTCATGAAGGGAGCGGAATCTCGGGGCCATTGAGGTTTTCCCACGTTGGGAGTTGTGGGATGCCCCCTTCAAGGATTCCTTCTGCGGGACAATTGAGACCTGTTGGACAGCTCCAGGACATCCCATATGGAATGACTCCAGAGCACCGTTCACGGATGGATGCCTGGGAAGCCCGCCTCGCATTCCAATTGTCTCCTAGCAACAAGACAGTTTAGATCTGATGGCTCTTCCGGAGCAACCGGGGTGGCTGAGTTGAAATGGACTTTCCTGAGGATGGGTCCTAATGTTTTTCTGTGTCCATGAGGGCCTTGGAATGGGGCGGTGGCACCGGGACCCTGAAGTACTCTCCTAAGCTTTGGACATGGCTCCCATGAACAGGTTTCCTTGTGGAGACGAGATGAGTTCTGATGGGTGCCTCAGGAAAACCCCTAAGCTCGTATTGGAATCAGGCTTTTGAGGACACATGCCTGTAACCCAAAGCAATGGATCCTATTATGGCCTAGGGTCCTGTCTGGTTCAATCTTCTTCTCTGGGGACATCCATCTATGGTATGAGTGGAGGCCGATTATCAGCTGGTGTCAGACAGTCCTTTTTTGTTCCGGGCGACCAACACTATTGGGATGGCCTCAGGGACTTTGGAGGTTTCTCCTAATTTGTACGATTTTGGACCATGGAATGGGCAGAATTCTCATGGATTGGTAGGCACAGTCCTAATGTGTGGCTCCAGGGGCCCAGCCTGGAGGGTGTGTGCCCAAGACTTTGAGGACAGAAGTCTGAAAACACAAACTCAGCTTAGGTTTGGGGACGCAGGTATGGCAGGCCCGATCTACAAACCATGAGAAGAACTCTTCAGGATATGAAGAAAGTGCGAGTCTGAGGCGCTTGCTCAGGCTTTTGTCTCTGGATTTTGTTTCAGCGATGGCCGTGGAGTGTCGGGGAGGCCTCATGGGCCATGGACGAATCTTCCTCTCTGAGGATTTGGCCCGATTCCCAATTGCTTTTCGTCAATCTGTGGGATGGGAGGTTTCCTTTCAGGTTTGTTACCTCAGGTGTCCCACAAAAAGAGGAATTCCAAAGCAAAGCCGTGGGGAAGACTGAATGGACAACCCGAACTATGGTTAAAAATTGGGGTTTGGGGCATGGCCAGCCCAATATGCTATCTCTTCATCCAGCCACTGAGTGGCCTTACTTGAGGACTGGGCTCAGCCTGAGGGTCACAAATTCTGTTTGTGACCAATGTGGCCCGCGAGCATGGGCTGGGCCTCATGGGCCACACTGGTTTCAACTACACTGAACGTTGGACAACATGCCAACCACAAGGTTTCTTGCCATGGGGAAGGAGTTCTGATTTCTGCAGCACCTTCAACCCTGCGCAGTGATTGGAGATAAGGTCTAGGTTCTGAAACCTGAAAACCGAGATTGGGAAGAGATGACGACCTAAGGTTACGGCAGCTCGATGTGCTCAGTGTGCGGCCAGCTGTCTGGGAGGGGCCAGGGGGTCCAGGCTCAGGCTGTGTCAGAAAGGGCATTAGTGCCCTGGTCAGCCTATGTATTTGGGGTACAGCCAAGTTCGGTGCAGGTTGATCCTCATTTGGGGTTACTGGGTAGCCCCAGAGGACAATGATTTTCTTCTGGAGGGCAGGAAGAGAGCTGCATTATAGTTCTGGATTGCCAAACTGGAGGGCTTGTGGGACAGTAGTCTGACGACCAAAGTCTGAGAACACAAGCTAGGCTTAGGTTTCTGGGTGACGCCATGGCAGGCACAATCTACAGACCTGAATCGAGATCTCGTGCATCTGAAGTCAGGGCGAGGATCAGACGATCGCTCAGGTTGGGGTTTCTGTCCCTGATGGCCCCTTCATGAATGGGGGGGCATCACGAGGCCATGGGGGTTTTCCCACGATGGGAGTTGTGAGAAGCTCCAAACTGCAGAGAGTCTTCTGCAGGACAATTGAGACCTGATGTTTGGCTCCAGGCCAATGATTCTGAGCAGGGTTCTAAGGATGGATGGCTGGGTAGCCCACCTCTCATTCCAATTGCCTCCTAGCAACAAGACAGTTTAGATCTCCTGGATCTGTGGGGAGCAACCGAGGACTCTAGTTGAAATGGACACCTTTGGGGATGGGTCTTAATGTGCTTTTGTGTATATGGAGACCTTGGAATGAAGCGGTGGCACTGGGGCCCTAAAGGGTTCTCCTAAAAAGAGGCTTTGACACAGCTCCAACGTGCAAGTTTCCCATGTGTAGATGAGATGTTTTCTGATGGGTGAGTCAAGAAACAGCTAGATGCTGCTTTTGAAATCCAGGCCTCTGAGGAGAGATGCCTGGAAACCAAAGCAATGGATCTGAGTAGTGCCTAGGGGCCTGTTCTTTCCTTTTACCTCTGGGGACATCTGTCTATGGGTCTGAGTGCAGGTAGGTGCTCAGTTGGGCTCAGATTGCCCCTGTTTTCATGGGAAGCCACCAGTGTTGAGATGGATCAGGGACTTTGGAGGTTTATCCTATTAGAAGTGTTGTGGCCATTGGAATGGGCACACACAATTCCCTTGGAGAGGGCAAGTACAGTCCTCAGGTTTGGCTCCAGGGGCCTGAGCCTGTAGGTTGTGTAGGCCAGGGCTGTTTGCACAGTTGTCTGAAAACACAAACTCGGCTTATGTTTCGGGTCATAGGTATGGCAGGACTGAACTACAGATCATGAGGAGAACACTTCGGGATTTGAAAGAAGGGCGAGTGTGAGGCTCCTGCTCAAGTTTTTGTCTCTGGATATCGTGTCACTCATGGTCGTGGAATTTCTGGGTGACTTCATGGGAAATGGACGAGTCTTACTCTCTGGTGGTTTGTCCCCGTCCAAAGAGTTTGGGGTCATTCAGTGGGCTGGAAGAGGTCCGTATTTGTGCTGGAAGAAGTCGGTTTTTGTTGTTGTTGTTGTTGCTGTTGTTTTCTTTTTAACCTCAGGTGTCCCACCAAATAAGGGATTCCAGAGTAGAGCCCTGGGGAGGGGCGACTGGACAATCAGAAATCTGGTTAAAAATTGGGGCCTAGGGACATGTCAAGCCCATTATGACATCTAATGGTCCAGCCACTGAGAGGACTTACTAGAGGACAGGACTCATGCTGAGGGTCACAATGCGTGTGTATGCCCTTGTCGCACTCAAGAATGGGCGGGGCCTCAGGGTGAATGCTGGTTTCTCCTACACTGAACGTTGGACAACGTGCCAACCACAAGGGTTCTTGCCATAGGTAAGGAGGAGTTCTGATTTCTGCATCACACTCACCCCTGGGCAGTGATTGGAGATAAGGTCTCGGTTCTGAAGCCTGAAAACTGAGGTAGGGAAGAGATGATGACCTAAGGCCTTGGCGGGTTTTATGTGCTCAGTGTGCGGTCAGCTTTCTGGATATTTGTCAGGAGGTCCGGGCTCAGGTTGTGTTCGACAGTGCATTAGTGCCCAGGGTAGACTGTATAATTTGGGTAAAGTCGAGTGATGTGTAGGTTTATCCTCATTTAAGGTGCCTGGGCAGCTCATGAGGCAATAATTTTTTTCTAGAGGGCAGGCAGAGTGCTGCATTGTGGGTCCGGAATTGCCAAACTTGAGGGCTTCGGGGCCAGGAGTGTGAGGACGGAAGTCTGAGAAGACAAGCTAGACTTGGGTTTCAGGGCGAGGGCACGGCAGGTACCCCCTGCAGATCTGAACCAATATCTCATGCATTTAAAGACAGGGCGAGGATCAGCTGTTGGCTCTGGTTGGAGTTTCTGTGCATGACGGCCGCTTCATGAAGGGAGCGGTATCTCGGGGCCATTGAGGTTTTCCCACGTTGGGAGTTGTGGGATGCCCCCTTCAAGGATTCCTTCTGAGGGACAATTGAGACCTGTTGGACAGCTCCAGGACATCCCATATGGAATGACTCCAGAGCACCGTTCGCGGATGGATGCTTGGGAAGCCCGCCTCGCATTCCAATAGTCTCCTAGCAACAAGACAGTTTAGATCTGATGGCTCTGCCAGAGCAACGGGGTGGCTGAGTTGAAATGGACTTTCCTGAGGATGGGTCATAATGTTTTTCTGTGTCCATGAGGGCCTTGGAATGGGGCGGTGGCACCGGGACCCTGAAGTACTCTCCTAAGCTTTGGACATGGCTCCCATGCACAGGTTTCCTTGTGGAGACGAGATGAGTTCTGATGGGTGCCTCAGGAAAACCCCTATGCTCGTATTGGAATCAGGCTTTTGAGGACACATGCCTGTAACCCAAAGCAATGGATCCTATTATGTCCTAGGGTCCTGTCTGGTTCAATCTTCTTCTCTGGGGACATCCATCTATGGTATGAGTGGAGGTCGATTATCAGCTGGTGTCAGACAGCCCTTGTTTGTTCCGGGCGACCAACACTATTGGGATGGCCTCAGGGACTTTGGAGGTTTCTCCTAATTTGTACGATTTTGGACCATGGAATGGGCAGAATTCTCATGGATTGGTAGGCACAGTCCTAATGTGTGGCTCCAGGGGCCCAGCCTGGAGGGTGTGTGCCCAAGACTTTGAGGACAGAAGTCTGAAAACACAAACTCAGCTTAGGTTTGGGGACGCAGGTATGGCAGGCACGATCTACAAACCATGAGAAGAACTCTTCAGGATATGAAGAAAGTGCGAGTCTGAGGCGCTTGCTCAGGCTTTTGTCTCTGGATTTTGTTTCAGCAATGGCCGTGGAGTGTCGGGGAAGCCTCATGGGCCATGGACGAATCTTCCTCTCTGAGGATTTGGCCCGATTCCCAATTGCTTTTCGTCAATCTGTGGGATGGGAGGTTTCCTTTCAGGTTTGTTACCTCAGGTGTCCCACAAAAAGAGGAATTCCAAAGCAAAGCCGTGGGGAAGACTGAATGGACAACCCGAACTATGGTTAAAAATTGGGGTTTGGGGCATGGCCAGCCCAATATGCTATCTCTTCATCTAGCCACTGTTTGGCCTTACTTGAGGACTGGGCTCAGCCTGAGGGTCACAAATTCTGTTTGTGACCAATGTGGCTCGCGAGCATGGGCTGGGCCTCATGGGCCACACTGGTTTCAACTACACTGAACGTTGGACAACATGCCAACCACAAGGTTTCTTGCCATGGGGAAGGAGTTCTGATTTCTGCAGCACCTTCAACCCTGCGCAGTGATTGGAGATAAGGTCTAGGTTCTGAAACCTAAAAACCGAGGTTGGGATGAGATGACGACCTAAGGTTACGGCAGCTCGATGTGCTCAGTGTGCGGCCAGCTGTCTGGGAGGGGCCAGGGGGTCCAGGCTCAGGCTGTGTCAGAAAGGGCATTAGTGCCCTCTTCAGCCTATGTATTTGGGGTACAGCCAAGTTCGGTGCAGGTTGATCCTCATTTGGGGTTACTGGTTAGCCCCAGAGGACAATGTTTTTCTTCTGGAGGGCAGGCAGAGTGCTGCATTGTAGTTCTGTATTGCCAAACTGGAGGGCTTGTGGGACAGTAGTATGACGACCAAAGTCTGAGAACACAAGCTAGGCTTAGGTTTCTGGTTGAGGCCATGGCAGGCACAATCTACAGACCTGAATCGAGATCTCGTGCATCTGAAGTCAGGGCGAGGATCAGACGATCGCTCAGGTTGGAGTTTCTGTCCCTGATGGCCCCTTCATGAATGGGGGGGGCAACACGAGGCCATGGGGGTTTTCCCACGATGGGAGTTGTGAGAAGCTCCAAACTGCAGAGAGTCTTCTGCAGGACAATTGAGACCTGATGTTTGGCTCCAGGCCAATGATTCTGAGCAGGATTCTAAGGAAGGATGGCTGGGTAGCCCACCTCGCATTCCAATTGCCTCCTACTAACAAGAAAGGTTAGATCTCCTGGATCTGTGGGGAGCAACCGAGGACGCTGAGTTGAAATGGACACCCCTGCGGATGGGTGCTAATGTGCTTTTGTGTCTATGGAGATCTTGGAATGAAGTGGTGTCACTGGGGCCCTAAAGGGTTCTCCTAAACAAGGCTTTGACACAGCTCCAACGTGAAAGTTTCCCATGTGTAGATGAGATGTTTTTTGATGGGTGAGTCAAGAAACAGCTAGATGCTGCTTTTGAAATCCAGGCCTCTGAGGAGAGATGCCTGGAAACCAAAGTAATGGATCTGAGTAGTGCCTAGGGGCCTGTTCGTTCCTTTTTACCTCTGAGGACATCTGTCTATGGGTCTGTGTGCAGGTCGGTGCTCAGTTGGGCTCAGATTGCCCCTGTTTTTCCTGGGAAGCCACCAGGGTTGAGATGGATCAGGGACTTTGGAGGTTTATCCTATTAGAAGGGTTGTGGCCATTGGAATGGGCACACACAATTCCCTTGGAGAGGGCAAGTACAGTCCTCAGGTTTGGCTCCAGGGGCCTGAGCCTGTAGTTTGTGTAGGCCAGGGCTGTTTGGACAGTTGTCTGAAAACACAAACTCGGCTTATGTTTCAGGTCATAGGTATGGCAGGACTGAACTACAGATCATGAGGAGAACACTTCGGGATTTGAAAGAAGGGCGAGTGTGAGGCTCCTGCTCAAATTTTTGTCTCTGGATATAGTGTCACTCATGGTCGTGGAATTTCTGGGTGACTTCATGGGAAATGGACGAGTCTTACTCTCTGGTGGTTTGTCCCCGTCCAAAGAGTTTGGGGTCTTTCAGTGGGCTGGAAGAGGTCCGTTTTTGTGCTGGAAGAAGTCGGTTTTTGTTGTTGTTGTTGTTGCTGTTGTTTTCTTTTTAACCTCAGGTGTCCCACCAAATATGGGATTCCAGAGTAGAGCCCTGGGGAGGGGCGACTGGACAATCAGAAATCTGGTTAAAAATTGGGGCCTAGGGACATGTCAAGCCCATTATGACATCTAATGGTCCAGCCACTGAGAGGACTTACTAGAGGACAGGACTCATGCTGAGGGTCACAATGCGTGTGTATGCCCTGGTCGCACTCAAGAATGGGCGGGGCCTCAGGGTGAATGCTGGTTTCTCCTACACTGAACGTTGGACAACGTGCCAACCACAAGGGTTCTTGCCATAGGTAAGGAGGAGTTCTGATTTCTGCATCACACTCACCCCTGGGCAGTGATTGGAGATAAGGTCTCGGTTCTGAAGCCTGAAAACTGAGGTAGGGAAGAGATGATGACCTAAGGCCATGGCGGGTTTTATGTGCTCAGTGTGCGGTCAGGTTTCTGGGTATTTGTCAGGAGGTCCGGGCTCAGGTTGTGTTCAACAGTGCATTAGTGCCCAGGTTAGACGATATAATTTGGGTAAAGTCGAGTGCTGTGTAGGTTTATCCTCATTTAAGGTGCCTGGGCAGCTCATGAGGCAATACGTTTTTTTCTAGAGGGCAGGCAGAGTGTGCATTGTGGGTCTGGAATTGCCAAACTTTAGGGCTGGGGCCAGGAGTTTGAGTACGGAAGTTTGAGAAGACAAGCTAGACTTGGGTTTCAGGGCGAGGGCACGACAGGTACCCCCTGCAGATCTGAACCAATATCTCATGCATTTAAAGACAGGGCGAGGATCAGCCGTTGGCTCTGGTTGGAGTTTCTGTGCATGACGGCCGCTTCATGAAGGGAGCGGAATCTCGGGGCCATTGAGGTTTTCCCACGTTGGGAGTTGTGGGATGCCCCCTTCAAGGATTCCTTCTGCGGGACAATTGAGACCTGTTGGACAGCTCCAGGTCATCCCATATGGAATGACTCCAGAGCACCGTTCGCGGATGTATGCCTGGGAAGCCCGCCTCGCATTCCAATTGTCTCCTAGCAACAAGACAGTTTAGATCTGATGGCTCTTCCTGAGCAACCGGGGTGGCTGAGTTGAAATGGACTTTCCTGAGGATGGGTCCTAATGTTTTTCTGTGTCCATGAGGGCCTTGGAATGGGGCGGTGGCACCGGGACCCTGAAGTACTCTCCTAAGCTTTGTACATGGCTCCCATGAACAGGTTTCCTTGAGGAGACGAGATGAGTTCTGATGGGTGCCTCAGGAAAACCCCTAAGCTCGTATTGGAATCAGGCTTTTGAGGACACATGCCTGTAACCCAAAGCAATGGATCCTATTATGTCCTAAGGTCCTGTCTGGTTCAATCTTCTGCTCTGGGGACATCCATCTATGGTATGAGTGGAGGTCGATTATCAGCTGGTGTCAGACAGCCCTTTTTTGTTCCGGGCGACCAACACTATTGGGATGGCCTCAGGGACTTTGGAGGTTTCTCCTAATTTGTACGATTTTGGACCATGGAATGGGCAGAATTCCCATGGATTGGTAGGCACAGTCCTAATGTGTGGCTCCAGGGGCCCAGCCTGGAGGGTGTGTGCCCAAGACTTTGTGGACAGAAGTCTGAAAACACAAACTCAGCTTAGGTTTGGGGACACAGGTATGGCAGGCCCGATCTACAAACCATGAGAAGAACTCTTCAGGATATGAAGAAAGTGCGAGTCTGAGGCTCTTGCTCAGGCTTTTTTCTCTGGATTTTGTTTCAGCGATGGCCGTGGAGTGTCTGGGAGGCCTCATGGGCCATGGACGAATCTTCCTCTCTGAGGATTTGGCCCGATTCCCAATTGCTTTTCGTCAATCTGTGGGATGGGAGGTTTCCTTTCAGGTTTGTTACCTCAGGTGTCCCACCAAAAGAGGAATTCCAAAGCAAAGCCGTGGGGAAGACTGAAGGGACAACCCGAACTATGGTTAAAAATTGGGGTTTGGGGCATGGCCATCCCAATATGCTATCTCTTCATCTAGCCACTGAGTGGCCTTACTTGAGGACTGGGCTCAGCCTGAGGGTCACAAATTCTGTTTGTGACCAATGTGGCTCGCGAGCATGGGCTGGGCCTCATGGGCCACACTGGTTTCAACTACACTGAACGTTGGACAACATGCCAACCACAAGGTTTCTTGCCATGGGGAAGGAGTTCTGATTTCTGCAGCACCTTCAACCCTGCGCAGTGATTGGAGATAAGGTCTAGGTTCTGAATCCTGAAAACCGAGGTTGGGAAGAGATGACGACCTAAGGTTACGGCAGCTCGATGTGCTCAGTGTGCGGCCAGCTGTCTGGGAGGGGACAGGAAGTCCAGGCTCAGGCTGTGTCAGAAAGGGCATTAGTGCCCTGGTCAGCCTATGTATTTGGGGTACAGCCAAGGTCGGTGCAGGTTGATCCTCATTTGGGGTTACTGGGTAGCCCCAGAGGACAATGTTTTTCTTCTGGAGGGCAGGCAGAGTGCTGCATTGTAGTTCTGGATTGCCAAACTGGAGGGCTTGTGGGCCAGTAGTCTGACGACCAAAGTCTGAGAACACAAGCTAGGGTTAGGTTTCTGGGTGAGGCCATGGCAGGCACAATCTACAGACCTGAATCGAGATCTCGTGCATCTGAAGTCAGGGCGAGGATCAGACGATCGCTCAGGTTGGAGTTTCTGTCCCTGATGGCCCCTTCATGAATGGGGGGGCATCACGAGGCCATGGGGGTTTTCCCACGATGGGAGTTGTGAGAAGCTCCAAACTGCAGAGAGTCTTCTGCAGGACAATTGAGACCTGATGTTTGGCTCCAGGCCAATGATTCTGAGCAGGATTCTAAGGATGGATGGCTGGGTAGCCCACCTCGCATTCCAATTGCCTCCTACCAACAAGACAGGTTAGATCTCCTGGATCTGTGGGGAGCAACCGAGGACGCTGAGTTGAAATGGACACCCCTGGGGATGGGTCCTAATGTGCTTTTGTGTCTATGGAGACCTTGGAATGAAGTGGTGGCACTGGGGCCCTAAAGGGTTCTCCTAAAAAGAGGCTTTGACACAGCTCAAACGTGCAAGTTTCCCATGTGTAGATGAGATGTTTTCTGATGGGTGAGTCAAGAAACAGCTAGATGCTGCTTTTGAAATCCAGGCCTCTGAGGAGAGATGCCTGGAAACCAAAGCAATGGATCTGAGTAGTGCCTAGGGGCCTGTTCTTTCCCTTTTACCTCTGAGGACATCTGTCTATGGGTCGGTGTGCAGGTAGGTGCTCAGTTGGGCTCAGATTGCCCCTGTTTTTCCTGGGAAGGCACCAGTGTTGAGATGGATCAGGGACTTTGGAGGTTTATCCTATTAGAAGGGTTGTGGCCATTGGAATGGGCACACACAATTCCCTTGGAGAGGGCAAGTACAGTCCTCAGGTTTGGCTCCAGGGGCCTGAGCCTGTAGGTTGTGTAGGCCAGGGCTGTTTGGACAGTTGTCTGAAAACACAAACACGGCTTATGTTTCGGGTCATAGGTATGGCAGGACAGAACTACAGATCATGAGGAGAACTCTTCGGGATTTGAAAGAAGGGCGAGTGTGAGGCTCCTGCTCAAGTTTTTGTCTCTGGATATCGTGTCACTCATGGTCGTGGAATTTCTGGGTGACTTCATGGGAAATGGACGTGTCTTACTCTCTGGTGATTTGGCCCCGTCCAAAGAGTTTGGGGTCATTCAGTGGGCTGGAAGAAGTCCGTTTTTGGGCTGGAAGAATTCGGTTTTTGTTGTTGTTGTTGTTGCTGTTGTTTTCTTTTTTAACCTCAGGTGTCCCACCGAATGAGGGATTCCAGAGTAGAGCCCTGAGGAGGGGCGACTGGACAATCAGAAATCTGGTTAAAAATTGGGGCCTAGGGACATGTCAAGCCCATTATGACATCTAATGGTCCAGCCACTGAGAGGACTTACTATAGGACAGGACTCATGCTGAGGGTCACAATGCGTGTGTATGCCTTCGTCGCACTCAAGAATGGGCGGGGACTCAGGGTGAGTGCTGGTTTCTCCTACACTGAACGTTCGACAACGTGCCAACCACAAGGGTTCTTGCCATGGGTAAGGAGGAGTTCTGATTTCTGCATCACACTCACCCCTGCGCAGTGATTGGAGATAAGGTCTCGGTTCTGAAGCCTGAAAACTGAGGTAGGGAAGAGATGATGACCTAAGGCCATGGCAGGTTTTATGTGCTCAGTGTGCGGTCAGCTTTCTGGGTGTTGGTCAGGAGGTCCGGGCTCAAGTTGTGTTCGACAGTCCATTAGTGCCCAGGATAGACTATATAATTTGGGTAAAGTCGAGTGCTGTGTAGGTTTACTCTCATTTAAGGTGCCTGGGCAGCTCATGAGGCAATAATTTTTTTCTAGAGGGAAGGCAGAGTGCTGCATTGTGAGTCCAGAATTGCCAAACTTGAGGGCTTCGGGGTCAGGAGTGTGATGACGGAAGTCTGAGAATACAAGCTAGACTTGGGTTTGAGGGCGAGGGCACGGCAGGTACCCCCTGCAGATCTGAACCAATATCTCATGCATCTGAAGTCAGGGCGAGGATCATACGTTGGCTCAGGTTGGAGTTTCTGAGCATGACCGCCGCTTCATGAAGGGAGCGGAATCTCGAGGCCATTGAGGTTTTCCCACGTTGGGAGTTGTGGGATGCCCCCTTCAAGGATTCCTTCTGCGAGACAATTGAGGCCTGTTGGACAGCTCCAGGATATCCCATATGGAATGACTCCAGAGCACCGTTCGCGGATGGATGCCTGGGAAGCCCGCCTCGCATTCCAATTGTCTTCTAGCAACAAGACAGTTTAGATCAGATGGCTCTGCCGGAGCAACTGGGGTGGATGAGTTGAAATGGACTTTCCTGAGGATGGGTCCTAATGTGTTTTTGTGCCCATGAGGGCCTTGGAATGGGGCGGTGGCACCCGGACCCTGAAGTACTCTCCTAAGCTTTGGACATGGCTCCCATGCACAGGTATCCTTTTGGAGACGAGATGAGTTTTGATGTGTGCCTCAGGAAAACCCCTATGCTCGTATTGGAATCAGGCTTTTAAGGACCCATGTCTGTAACCCAAAGCAATGGATCCTATTATGTCCTAGGGTCCTGTCTGGTTCAATCTTCTTCTCTGGGGACATCTATCTATGGTATGAGTGGAGGTCGATTATCAGCTGGTGCCAGACAGCCTTTGATCCAGGCGACCTACACTATTGGGATGGCCTCAGGGACTTTGGAGGTTTCTCCTAATTTGTACGATTTTGGACCAGGGAATGGGCAGAATTCCCATGGATTGGTAGGCACAGTCCTAATGTGTAGCTCCGGGGCCCAGCCAGGAGGGTGCGTGGCCCCAGACTTTGAGAACAGAATACTGAAAACACAAACTCAACTTAGGTTTGGGGACGTATGTATGGCAGGCCCGATCTACAAACCATGAGAAGAACTCTCCAGGATATGAAGAAAGTGCGAGTCTGAGGCGCTTGCTCAGTCTTTTGTCTCTGGACTTTGTATCAGCGATGACCGTGGAATGTCAGGGAGGAATCATGGGCCATGGACGAATCTTCTTCTCTGTGGATTTGGCCAGATTCCAAATTGCTTTTCGTCAATCTGTAGGATGGCAGGACTCATTTCAGTTTTGTTACCTCAGGTGTCCCACCAAAAGAGGAATTCCAAAGCAAAGCCTTGGGGAAGACTGAAGGGACAACCCAAACTATGGTTAAAAATTGGGGCCTAAGGGCATGGCAAGCCCAATATGCTATTTCTTAATCCAGCCACTGAGTGTCCTTCATTGAGGACTGGGCTCAGCCTGAGGGTCACAATGTGTGTTTGTGACCAATGTGGCCCGCGAGCATGGGCGGGGCCCCATGGGCCACAGTGTTTTCAACTACAATGAACGTTGGACAACATGCCAACCACAAGGTTTCTAGCCGTGGGGAAGGAGTTCTGATTTCTGCATCACCTTCAAACCTGGGCTGTGATAGGAGATAAGGTGTAGGTTCTGAAACCTTAAAACCGAGGTTGGGAAGAGATGACGACCTAAGGCCATGGCGGCTCAATGTGCTCAGTGTGCAGCCAGCTGTCTGGGAGGGGCCAGGGGGTCCAGGCTCAGGCTGTGTCAGAAAGGGCATTAGTGTCCTGGTCAGCCTATGTATTTGGTGTACAGCCAAGGTCGGTGCAGGTTGATCCTCATTTGGGGTTACTGGGTAGCCCCAGAGGACAATGTGTTTCTTCTGGAAAACAGGCAGAGTGCTGCATTATAGTTCTGGATTGCCAAACTGGAGGGCTTGTGGGCCAGTCGTCTGACGACAAAAGTCTGAGAACACAAGCTAGGCTTAGGTTTCTGGGTGAGGCCATGGCAGGCACAACCTACAGACCTGAATCGAGATCTCGTGCCTCTGAAGTCAGGGCGAGGATCAGACGATCGTTCAGGTTGGAGTTTCTGTCCCTGATGGCCCCTTCATGAATGGGGGGGCATCACGAGGCCATGGGGGTTTTCCCACGATGGGAGTTGTGAGAAGCTCCAAACTGCAGAGAGTCTTCTGCAGGACAATTGAGACCTGATGTTTGGCTCCAGGCCAATGATTCTGAGCAGGATTCTAAGGATGGATGGCTGGGTAGCCCACCTCGCATTCCAATTGCCTCCTACCAACAAGACAGGTTAGATCTCCTGGATCTGTGGGGAGCAACCGAGGACGCTGAGTTGAAATGGACACCCATGGGGATGGGTCCTAATGTGCTTTTGTGTCTATGGAGACCTTGGAATGAAGTGGTGGCACTGGGGCCCTAAAGGGTTCTCCTAAACAGAGGCTTTGACACAGCTCAAACGTGCAAGTTTCCCATGTGTAGATGAGATGTTTTCTGATGGGTGAGTCAAGAAACAGCTAGATGCTGCTTTTGAAATCCAGGCCTCTGAGGAGAGATGCCTGGAAACCAAAGCAATGGATCTGAGTAGTGCCTAGGGGCCTGTTCTTTCCCTTTTACCTCTGAGGACATCTGTCTATGGGTCTGTGTGCAGGTAGGTGCTCAGTTGGGCTCAGATTGCCCCTGTTTTTCCTGGGAAGGCACCAGTGTTGAGATGGATCAGGGACTTTGGAGGTTTATCCTATTAGAAGGGTTGTGGCCATTGGAATGGGCACACACAATTCCCTTGGAGAGGGCAAGTACAGTCCTCAGGTTTGGCTCCAGGGGCCTGAGCCTGTAGGTTGTGTAGGCCAGGGCTGTTTGGACAGTTGTCTGAAAACACAAACACGGCTTATGTTTCGGGTCATAGGTATGGCAGGACAGAACTACAGATCATGAGGAGAACTCTTCGGGATTTGAAAGAAGGGCGAGTGTGAGGCTCCTGCTCAAGTTTTTGTCTCTGGATATCGTGTCACTCATGGTCGTGGAATTTCTGGGTGACTTCATGGGAAATGGACGTGTCTTACTCTCTGGTGATTTGGCCCCGTCCAAAGAGTTTGGGGTCATTCAGTGGGCTGGAAGAAGTCCGTTTTTGGGCTGGAAGAATTCGGTTTTTGTTGTTGTTGTTGTTGCTGTTGTTTTCTTTTTTAACCTCAGGTGTCCCACCAAATGAGGGATTCCAGAGTAGAGCCCTGAGGAGGGGCGACTGGACAATCAGAAATCTGGTTAAAAATTGGGGCCTAGGGACATGTCAAGCCCATTATGACATCTAATGGTCCAGCCACTGAGAGGACTTACTAGAGGACAGGACTCATGCTGAGGGTCACAATGCGTGTGTATGCCCTCGTCGCACTCAAGAATGGGCGGGGACTCAGGGTGAGTGCTGGTTTCTCCTACACTGAACGTTCGACAACATGCCAACCACAAGGGTTCTTGCCATGGGTAAGGAGGAGTTCTGATTTCTGCATCACACTCACCCCTGCGCAGTGATTGGAGATAAGGTCTCGGTCCTGAAGCCTGAAAACTGAGGTAGGGAAGAGATGATGACCTAAGGCCATGGCAGGTTTTATGTGCTCAGTGTGCGGTCAGCTTTCTGGGTGTTGGTCAGGAGGTCCGGGCTCAAGTTGTGTTCGACAGTCCATTAGTGCCCAGGATAGACTATATAATTTGGGTAAAGTCGAGTGCTGTGTAGGTTTACTCTCATTTAAGGTGCCTGGGCAGCTCATGAGGCAATAATTTTTTTCTAGAGGGAAGGCAGAGTGCTGCATTGTGAGTCCAGAATTGCCAAACTTGAGGGCTTCGGGGTCAGGAGTGTGAGGACGGAAGTCTGAGAAGACAAGCTAGACTTGGGTTTGAGGGCGAGGGCACGGCAGGTACCCCCTGCAGATCTGAACCAATATCTCATGCATCTGAAGTCAGGGCGAGGATCAGACGTTGGCTCAGGTTGGAGTTTCTGAGCATGACCGCCGCTTCATGAAGGGAGCGGAATCTCGAGGCCATTGAGGTTTTCCCACGT
Organism: Mustela nivalis; assembly: GCF_964662115.1. Taxonomy (NCBI): domain Eukaryota; kingdom Metazoa; phylum Chordata; class Mammalia; order Carnivora; family Mustelidae; genus Mustela; species Mustela nivalis. The sequence goes on along the minus strand of NW_028136485.1, from coordinate 1,643,039 downwards.
TGGGAGTTGTGGGATGCCCCCTTCAAGGATTCCTTCTGCGAGACAATTGAGGCCTGTTGGACAGCTCCAGGGTATCCCATATGGAATGACTCCAGAGCACCATTCGCGGATGGATGCCTGGGAAGCCCGCCTCGCATTCCAATTGTCTCCTAGCAACAAGACAGTTTAGATCTGATGGCTCTGCCGGAGCAACTGGGGTGGATGAGTTGAAATGGACTTTCCTGAGGATGGGTCCTAATGTGTTTTTGTGCCCATGAGGGCCTTGGAATGGGGCGGTGGCACCCGGACCCTGAAGTACTCTCCTAAGCTTTGGACATGGCTCCCATGCACAGGTATCCTTGTGGAGACGAGATGAGTTTTGATGTGTGCCTCAGGAAAACCCCTATGCTCGTATTGGAATCAGGCTTTTAAGGACCCATGTCTGTAACCCAAAGCAATGGATCCTATTATGTCCTAGGGTCCTGTCTGGTTCAATCTTCTTCTCTGGGGACATCTATCTATGGTATGAGTGGAGGTCGATTATCAGCTGGTGCCAGACAGCCTTTGATCCAGGCGACCTACACTATTGGGATGGCCTCAGGGACTTTGGAGGTTTCTCCTAATTTGTACGATTTTGGACCAGGGAATGGGCAGAATTCCCATGGATTGGTAGGCACAGTCCTAATGTGTAGCTCCGGGGCCCAGCCAGGAGGGTGCGTGGCCCCAGACTTTGAGAACAGAATACTGAAAACACAAACTCAACTTAGGTTTGGGGACGTAAGTATGGCAGGCCCGATCTACAAACCATGAGAAGAACTCTACAGGATATGAAGAAAGTGCGAGTCTGAGGCGCTTGCTCAGTCTTTTTTCTCTGGACTTTGTATCAGCGATGACCGTGGAATGTCAGGGAGGAATCATGGGCCATGGACGAATCTTCTTCTCTGTGGATTTGGCCAGATTCCAAATTGCTTTTCGTCAATCTGTAGGATGGCAGGACTCATTTCAGTTTTGTTACCTCAGGTGTCCCACCAAAAGAGGAATTCCAAAGCAAAGCCTTGGGGAAGACTGAAGGGACAACCCAAACTATGGTTAAAAATTGGGGCCTAAGGGCATGGCAAGCCCAATATGCTATTTCTTAATCCAGCCACTGAGTGTCCTTCATTGAGGACTGGGCTCAGCCTGAGGGTCACAATGTGTGTTTGTGACCAATGTGGCCCGCGAGCATGGGCGGGGCCCCATGGGCCACAGTGTTTTCAACTACAATGAACGTTGGACAACATGCCAACCACAAGGTTTCTAGCCGTGGGGAAGGAGTTCTGATTTCTGCATCACCTTCAAACCTGGGCTGTGATAGGAGATAAGGTGTAGGTTCTGAAACCTTAAAACCGAGGTTGGGAAGAGATGACGACCTAAGGCCATGGCGGCTCAATGTGCTCAGTGTGCAGCCAGCTGTCTGGGAGGGGCCAGGGGGTCCAGGCTCAGGCTGTGTCAGAAAGGGCATTAGTGTCCTGGTCAGCCTATGTATTTGGTGTACAGCCAAGGTCGGTGCAGGTTGATCCTCATTTGGGGTTACTGGGTAGCCCCAGAGGACAATGTGTTTCTTCTGGAAAACAGGCAGAGTGCTGCATTGTAGTTCTGGATTGCCAAACTGGAGGGCTTGTGGGCCAGTCGTCTGACGACAAAAGTCTGAGAACACAAGCTAGGCTTAGTTTCTGGGTGAGGCCATGGCAGGCACAACCTACAGACCTGAATCGAGATCTCGTGCCTCTGAAGTCAGGGCGAGGATCAGACGATCGTTCAGGTTGGAGTTTCTGTCCCTGATGGCCCCTTCATGAATGGGGGGGCATCACGAGGCCATGGGGGTTTTTCCACGATGGGAGTTGTGAGAAGCTCCAAACTGCAGAGTGTCTTCTGCAGGACAATTGAGACCTGTTGTTTGGCTCCAGGCCAATGATTCTGAGCATGGTTCTAAGGATGGATGGCTGGGTATCCCACCTCGCATTCCAATTGACTCCTAGTAAAGAGAGGTTAGATTTCCTGGATCTGTGGGGAGCAACCGAGGACGCTGAGTTGAAATGGACACCCCTGGGCATGGGTCCTAATGTGCTTTTGTGTCGATGGAGACCTTGGAATGAAACGGTGGCACTGGGGCCCTAAAGGGTTCTCCTAAACAGAGGCTTTGACACAGCTCCAACGTGCAAGTTTCCCATGTGTACATGAGATGTTTTCTGATGGGTGAGTCAAGAAAAAGCTATATGCAGATTTGAAATCCAGGCCTCTGAGGAGAGATGCCTGGAAACCAAAGCAATGGATCTGAGTAGTGCCTAGGGGCCTGTTCTTTCCTTTTACCTCTGGGGACATCTGTCTATGGGTCTGAGTGCAGGTAGGTGCTCAGTTGGGCTCAGATTGCCCCTGATTTTCCTGGGAAGGCACCACTATTGAGATGGATCAGGGACTTTGGAGGTTTATCCTATTAGAATTGTTGTGGCCATTGGAATGGGCACACACAATTCCTTTGGAGAGGGCAAGTACAGTCCTCAGGTTTGGGTCCAGGGGCCTGAGCCTGTAGGATGTGTAGGCCAGGGTGTGGTTGGACAGTTGTCTGAAAATACAAACTCGGCATATGTTTCGGGTCATAGGTATGGCAGGACTGATATACAGACCATGTGGAGAACACTTCGGGATTTGAAAGAAGGGCGAGTGTGAGGCTCCTGCTCAAGTTTTTGTCTATGGATATCGTGTCACTCATGGTCGTGGAAATTCTGGGTGACTTATGGGAAATGGACGAGTCTTACTCTCTGGTGGTTTGGCCCCATCCAAAGAGTTTGTGGTCATTCTGTGGGCTGGAAGAAGTCCGTTTTTTTTTTTTTTTTTTTTTTGTTGTTTTCTTTATTAAGCTCAGGTGTCCCACCGAATGAGGGATTCCAGAGTAGAACCCTGGGGAGGGGCGACTGGACAATCAGAAATCTGGTTAAAAATTGGGGCCTAGGTACATGTCAAGCCCATATGACATCTAATGGTCCAGCCACTGAGAGGACTTACGAGAGGACTGGACTCATGCTGTGGGTCACAATGCGTATGTATGCCCTCGTTGCACTCATGAATGTGCAGGGCCTCAGGGTGAATGCTGGTTTCTCCTACACTGAACGTTGGACAACGTGCCAACCACAAGGGTTCTTGCCATGGGTAAGGAGGAGTTCTGATTTCTGCATCACACTCACCCCTGGGCAGTGATTGGAGATAAGGTCTCGGTTCTGAAGCCTGAAAACTGAGGTAGGTTAGAGATGATGACCTAAGGACATGGCAGGTTTTATGTGCTCAGTGTGCGGTCAGCTTTCAGGGTGATGGTCAGGAGGTCCCGGCTCAGGTTGTGTTCGACAGTGCATTAGTGCCCAGGTTAGACTATATAATTTGGGTAAAGTCGAGTGCTGTGTAGGTTGATCCTCATTTAAGGTGCCTGGGCAGCTCATGAGGCAATAATTTTTTTTCTAAAGGCAGGAAGAGTGCTGCATTGTGGGTACGGAATTGCCAAACTTGAGGGCTTCGGGGCCAGGAGTGTGAGGACGGAAATCTGAGAAGACAAGCTTGAATTGGGTTTCAGGGCGAGGGCACGGCAGATAACCCCTGCAGATCTGAACCAATATCTCATGCATCTGAAATCAGGGCGAGGATGAGATGTTGGCTCAAGTTGCAGTTTCTGAGCATGAGGGCCGCTTCATGAAGAGAGCGGAATCTCGAGGCCATTGAGGTTTTCCCACGTTGGGAGTTGTGGGATGCCCCCCTCAAGGATTCCTTCTGCGAGACAATTGAGGACTGTTGGACAGCTCCAGGATATCCCATATGGAATGACTCCAGAGCACCATTCGCGGATGGATGCCTGGGAAGCCCGCCTCGCATTCCAATTGTCTCCTAGCAACAAGACAGTTTAGATCTGATGGTTCTGCCGGAGCAACCGGGGTGGCTGAGTTGAAATGGACTTTCCTGAGGATGGGTCCTAATGTGTTTTTGTGTCCATGAGGGCCTTGGAATGGGGCGGTGGCACCCGGACCCTGAAGTACTCTCCTAAGCTTTGGACATAGCTCCCATGCACAGGTATCCTTGTGGAGACGAGATGAGTTCTGATGTGTGCCTCAGGAAAACCCCTATGCTCGTATTGGAATCAGGCTTTTAAGGACCCATGTCTGTAACCCAAAGCAATGGATCCTATTATGTCCTAGGGTCCTGTCTGGTTCAATCTTCTTCTCTGGGGACATCTATCTATGGTATGAGTGGAGGTCGATTATCAGCTGGTGCCAGACAGCCTTTGATCCAGGCGACCTACACTATTGGGATGGCCTCAGGGACTTTGGAGGTTTCTCCTAATTTGTACGATTTTGGACCAGGGAATGGGCAGAATTCCCATGGATTGGTAGGCACAGTCCTAATGTGTAGCTCCGGGGCCCAGCCAGGAGGGTGCGTGGCCCCAGACTTTGAGAACAGAATACTGAAAACACAAACTCAACTTAGGTTTGGGGACGTAAGTATGGCAGGCCCGATCTACAAACCATGAGAAGAACTCTACAGGATATGAAGAAAGTGCGAGTCTGAGGCGCTTGCTCAGTCTTTTTTCTCTGGACTTTGTATCAGCGATGACCGTGGAATGTCAGGGAGGAATCATGGGCCATGGACGAATCTTCTTCTCTGTGGATTTGGCCAGATTCCAAATTGCTTTTCGTCAATCTGTAGGATGGCAGGACTCATTTCAGTTTTGTTACCTCAGGTGTCCCACCAAAAGAGGAATTCCAAAGCAAAGCCTTGGGGAAGACTGAAGGGACAACCCAAACTATGGTTAAAAATTGGGGCCTAAGGGCATGGCAAGCCCAATATGCTATTTCTTAATCCAGCCACTGAGTGTCCTTCATTGAGGACTGGGCTCAGCCTGAGGGTCACAATGTGTGTTTGTGACCAATGTGGCCCGCGAGCATGGGCGGGGCCCCATGGGCCACAGTGTTTTCAACTACAATGAACGTTGGACAACATGCCAACCACAAGGTTTCTAGCCGTGGGGAAGGAGTTCTGATTTCTGCATCACCTTCAAACCTGGGCTGTGATAGGAGATAAGGTGTAGGTTCTGAAACCTTAAAACCGAGGTTGGGAAGAGATGACGACCTAAGGCCATGGCGGCTCAATGTGCTCAGTGTGCAGCCAGCTGTCTGGGAGGGGCCAGGGGGTCCAGGCTCAGGCTGTGTCAGAAAGGGCATTAGTGTCCTGGTCAGCCTATGTATTTGGTGTACAGCCAAGGTCGGTGCAGGTTGATCCTCATTTGGGGTTACTGGGTAGCCCCAGAGGACAATGTGTTTCTTCTGGAAAACAGGCAGAGTGCTGCATTGTAGTTCTGGATTGCCAAACTGGAGGGCTTGTGGGCCAGTCGTCTGACGACAAAAGTCTGAGAACACAAGCTAGGCTTAGTTTCTGGGTGAGGCCATGGCAGGCACAACCTACAGACCTGAATCGAGATCTCGTGCCTCTGAAGTCAGGGCGAGGATCAGACGATCGTTCAGGTTGGAGTTTCTGTCCCTGATGGCCCCTTCATGAATGGGGGGGCATCACGAGGCCATGGGGGTTTTTCCACGATGGGAGTTGTGAGAAGCTCCAAACTGCAGAGTGTCTTCTGCAGGACAATTGAGACCTGTTGTTTGGCTCCAGGCCAATGATTCTGAGCATGGTTCTAAGGATGGATGGCTGGGTATCCCACCTCGCATTCCAATTGACTCCTAGTAAAGAGAGGTTAGATTTCCTGGATCTGTGGGGAGCAACCGAGGACGCTGAGTTGAAATGGACACCCCTGGGCATGGGTCCTAATGTGCTTTTGTGTCGATGGAGACCTTGGAATGAAACGGTGGCACTGGGGCCCTAAAGGGTTCTCCTAAACAGAGGCTTTGACACAGCTCCAACGTGCAAGTTTCCCATGTGTACATGAGATGTTTTCTGATGGGTGAGTCAAGAAAAAGCTATATGCAGATTTGAAATCCAGGCCTCTGAGGAGAGATGCCTGGAAACCAAAGCAATGGATCTGAGTAGTGCCTAGGGGCCTGTTCTTTCCTTTTACCTCTGGGGACATCTGTCTATGGGTCTGAGTGCAGGTAGGTGCTCAGTTGGGCTCAGATTGCCCCTGATTTTCCTGGGAAGGCACCACTATTGAGATGGATCAGGGACTTTGGAGGTTTATCCTATTAGAATTGTTGTGGCCATTGGAATGGGCACACACAATTCCTTTGGAGAGGGCAAGTACAGTCCTCAGGTTTGGGTCCAGGGGCCTGAGCCTGTAGGATGTGTAGGCCAGGGTGTGGTTGGACAGTTGTCTGAAAATACAAACTCGGCATATGTTTCGGGTCATAGGTATGGCAGGACTGATATACAGACCATGTGGAGAACACTTCGGGATTTGAAAGAAGGGCGAGTGTGAGGCTCCTGCTCAAGTTTTTGTCTATGGATATCGTGTCACTCATGGTCGTGGAAATTCTGGGTGACTTATGGGAAATGGACGAGTCTTACTCTCTGGTGGTTTGGCCCCATCCAAAGAGTTTGTGGTCATTCTGTGGGCTGGAAGAAGTCCGTTTTTTTTTTTTTTTTTTTTTTGTTGTTTTCTTTATTAAGCTCAGGTGTCCCACCGAATGAGGGATTCCAGAGTAGAACCCTGGGGAGGGGCGACTGGACAATCAGAAATCTGGTTAAAAATTGGGGCCTAGGTACATGTCAAGCCCATATGACATCTAATGGTCCAGCCACTGAGAGGACTTACGAGAGGACTGGACTCATGCTGTGGGTCACAATGCGTATGTATGCCCTCGTTGCACTCATGAATGTGCAGGGCCTCAGGGTGAATGCTGGTTTCTCCTACACTGAACGTTGGACAACGTGCCAACCACAAGGGTTCTTGCCATGGGTAAGGAGGAGTTCTGATTTCTGCATCACACTCACCCCTGGGCAGTGATTGGAGATAAGGTCTCGGTTCTGAAGCCTGAAAACTGAGGTAGGTTAGAGATGATGACCTAAGGACATGGCAGGTTTTATGTGCTCAGTGTGCGGTCAGCTTTCAGGGTGATGGTCAGGAGGTCCCGGCTCAGGTTGTGTTCGACAGTGCATTAGTGCCCAGGTTAGACTATATAATTTGGGTAAAGTCGAGTGCTGTGTAGGTTGATCCTCATTTAAGGTGCCTGGGCAGCTCATGAGGCAATAATTTTTTTTCTAAAGGCAGGAAGAGTGCTGCATTGTGGGTACGGAATTGCCAAACTTGAGGGCTTCGGGGCCAGGAGTGTGAGGACGGAAATCTGAGAAGACAAGCTTGAATTGGGTTTCAGGGCGAGGGCACGGCAGATAACCCCTGCAGATCTGAACCAATATCTCATGCATCTGAAATCAGGGCGAGGATGAGATGTTGGCTCAAGTTGCAGTTTCTGAGCATGAGGGCCGCTTCATGAAGAGAGCGGAATCTCGAGGCCATTGAGGTTTTCCCACGTTGGGAGTTGTGGGATGCCCCCCTCAAGGATTCCTTCTGCGAGACAATTGAGGACTGTTGGACAGCTCCAGGATATCCCATATGGAATGACTCCAGAGCACCATTCGCGGATGGATGCCTGGGAAGCCCGCCTCGCATTCCAATTGTCTCCTAGCAACAAGACAGTTTAGATCTGATGGTTCTGCCGGAGCAACCGGGGTGGCTGAGTTGAAATGGACTTTCCTGAGGATGGGTCCTAATGTGTTTTTGTGTCCATGAGGGCCTTGGAATGGGGCGGTGGCACCCGGACCCTGAAGTACTCTCCTAAGCTTTGGACATAGCTCCCATGCACAGGTATCCTTGTGGAGACGAGATGAGTTCTGATGTGTGCCTCAGGAAAACCCCTATGCTCGTATTGGAATCAGGCTTTTAAGGACCCATGTCTGTAACCCAAAGCAATGGATCCTATTATGTCCTAGGGTCCTGTCTGGTTCAATCTTCTTCTCTGGGGACATCTATCTATGGTATGAGTGGAGGTCGATTATCAGCTGGTGCCAGACAGCCTTTGATCCAGGCGACCTACACTATTGGGATGGCCTCAGGGACTTTGGAGGTTTCTCCTAATTTGTACGATTTTGGACCAGGGAATGGGCAGAATTCCCATGGATTGGTAGGCACAGTCCTAATGTGTAGCTCCGGGGCCCAGCCAGGAGGGTGCGTGGCCCCAGACTTTGAGAACAGAATACTGAAAACACAAACTCAACTTAGGTTTGGGGACGTAAGTATGGCAGGCCCGATCTACAAACCATGAGAAGAACTCTACAGGATATGAAGAAAGTGCGAGTCTGAGGCGCTTGCTCAGTCTTTTTTCTCTGGACTTTGTATCAGCGATGACCGTGGAATGTCAGGGAGGAATCATGGGCCATGGACGAATCTTCTTCTCTGTGGATTTGGCCAGATTCCAAATTGCTTTTCGTCAATCTGTAGGATGGCAGGACTCATTTCAGTTTTGTTACCTCAGGTGTCCCACCAAAAGAGGAATTCCAAAGCAAAGCCTTGGGGAAGACTGAAGGGACAACCCAAACTATGGTTAAAAATTGGGGCCTAAGGGCATGGCAAGCCCAATATGCTATTTCTTAATCCAGCCACTGAGTGTCCTTCATTGAGGACTGGGCTCAGCCTGAGGGTCACAATGTGTGTTTGTGACCAATGTGGCCCGCGAGCATGGGCGGGGCCCCATGGGCCACAGTGTTTTCAACTACAATGAACGTTGGACAACATGCCAACCACAAGGTTTCTAGCCGTGGGGAAGGAGTTCTGATTTCTGCATCACCTTCAAACCTGGGCTGTGATAGGAGATAAGGTGTAGGTTCTGAAACCTTAAAACCGAGGTTGGGAAGAGATGACGACCTAAGGCCATGGCGGCTCAATGTGCTCAGTGTGCAGCCAGCTGTCTGGGAGGGGCCAGGGGGTCCAGGCTCAGGCTGTGTCAGAAAGGGCATTAGTGTCCTGGTCAGCCTATGTATTTGGTGTACAGCCAAGGTCGGTGCAGGTTGATCCTCATTTGGGGTTACTGGGTAGCCCCAGAGGACAATGTGTTTCTTCTGGAAAACAGGCAGAGTGCTGCATTGTAGTTCTGGATTGCCAAACTGGAGGGCTTGTGGGCCAGTCGTCTGACGACAAAAGTCTGAGAACACAAGCTAGGCTTAGTTTCTGGGTGAGGCCATGGCAGGCACAACCTACAGACCTGAATCGAGATCTCGTGCCTCTGAAGTCAGGGCGAGGATCAGACGATCGTTCAGGTTGGAGTTTCTGTCCCTGATGGCCCCTTCATGAATGGGGGGGCATCACGAGGCCATGGGGGTTTTTCCACGATGGGAGTTGTGAGAAGCTCCAAACTGCAGAGTGTCTTCTGCAGGACAATTGAGACCTGTTGTTTGGCTCCAGGCCAATGATTCTGAGCATGGTTCTAAGGATGGATGGCTGGGTATCCCACCTCGCATTCCAATTGACTCCTAGTAAAGAGAGGTTAGATTTCCTGGATCTGTGGGGAGCAACCGAGGACGCTGAGTTGAAATGGACACCCCTGGGCATGGGTCCTAATGTGCTTTTGTGTCGATGGAGACCTTGGAATGAAACGGTGGCACTGGGGCCCTAAAGGGTTCTCCTAAACAGAGGCTTTGACACAGCTCCAACGTGCAAGTTTCCCATGTGTACATGAGATGTTTTCTGATGGGTGAGTCAAGAAAAAGCTATATGCAGATTTGAAATCCAGGCCTCTGAGGAGAGATGCCTGGAAACCAAAGCAATGGATCTGAGTAGTGCCTAGGGGCCTGTTCTTTCCTTTTACCTCTGGGGACATCTGTCTATGGGTCTGAGTGCAGGTAGGTGCTCAGTTGGGCTCAGATTGCCCCTGATTTTCCTGGGAAGGCACCACTATTGAGATGGATCAGGGACTTTGGAGGTTTATCCTATTAGAATTGTTGTGGCCATTGGAATGGGCACACACAATTCCTTTGAAGAGGGCAAGTACAGTCCTCAGGTTTGGGTCCAGGGGCCTGAGCCTGTAGGATGTGTAGGCCAGGGTGTGGTTGGACAGTTGTCTGAAAATACAAATTCGGCATATGTTTCGGGTCATAGGTATAGCAGGACTGATATACAGACCATGTGGAGAACACTTCGGGATTTGAAAGAAGGGCGAGTGTGAGGCTCCTGCTCAAGTTTTTGTCTATGGATATCGTGTCACTCATGGTCGTGGAAATTCTGGGTGACTTATGGGAAATGGACGAGTCTTACTCTCTGGTGGTTTGGCCCCATCCAAAGAGTTTGTGGTCATTCTGTGGGCTGGAAGAAGTCCGTTTTTTTTTTTTTTTTTTTTTTGTTGTTGTTGTTTTCTTTATTAAGCTCAGGTGTCCCACCGAATGAGGGATTCCAGAGTAGAACCCTGGGGAGGGGCGACTGGACAATCAGAAATCTGGTTAAAAATTGGGGCCTAGGTACATGTCAAGCCCATATGACATCTAATGGTCCAGCCACTGAGAGGACTTACGAGAGGACTGGACTCATGCTGTGGGTCACAATGCGTATGTATGCCCTCGTTGCACTCATGAATGTGCAGGGCCTCAGGGTGAATGCTGGTTTCTCCTACACTGAACGTTGGACAACGTGCCAACCACAAGGGTTCTTGCCATGGGTAAGGAGGAGTTCTGATTTCTGCATCACACTCACCCCTGGGCAGTGATTGGAGATAAGGTCTCGGTTCTGAAGCCTGAAAACTGAGGTATGTTAGAGATGATGACCTAAGGACATGGCAGGTTTTATGTGCTCAGTGTGCGGTCAGCTTTCAGGGTGATGGTCAGGAGGTCCCGGCTCAGGTTGTGTTCGACAGTGCATTAGTGCCCAGGTTAGACTATATAATTTGGGTAAAGTCGAGTGCTGTGTAGGTTGATCCTCATTTAAGGTGCCTGGGCAGCTCATGAGGCAATAATTTTTTTTCTAAAGGCAGGAAGAGTGCTGCATTGTGGGTACGGAATTGCCAAACTTGAGGGCTTCGGGGCCAGGAGTGTGAGGACGGAAATCTGAGAAGACAAGCTTGAATTGGGTTTCAGGGCGAGGGCACGGCAGATAACCCCTGCAGATCTGAACCAATATCTCATGCATCTGAAATCAGGGCGAGGATGAGATGTTGGCTCAAGTTGCAGTTTCTGAGCATGAGGGCCGCTTCATGAAGAGAGCGGAATCTCGAGGCCATTGAGGTTTTCCCACGTTGGGAGTTGTGGGATGCCCCCCTCAAGGATTCCTTCTGCGAGACAATTGAGGACTGTTGGACAGCTCCAGGATATCCCATATGGAATGACTCCAGAGCACCATTCGCGGATGGATGCCTGGGAAGCCCGCCTCGCATTCCAATTGTCTCCTAGCAACAAGACAGTTTAGATCTGATGGTTCTGCCGGAGCAACCGGGGTGGCTGAGTTGAAATGGACTTTCCTGAGGATGGGTCCTAATGTGTTTTTGTGTCCATGAGGGCCTTGGAATGGGGCGGTGGCACCCGGACCCTGAAGTACTCTCCTAAGCTTTGGACATAGCTCCCATGCACAGGTATCCTTGTGGAGACGAGATGAGTTCTGATGTGTGCCTCAGGAAAACCCCTATGCTCGTATTGGAATCAGGCTTTTAAGGACCCATGTCTGTAACCCAAAGCAATGGATACTATTATGTCCTAGGGTCCTGTCTGGTTCAATCATCTCCTCTGGGGCCATCCATCTATGGTATGAGTGGAGGTCGATTATCAGCTGGTGCCAGACAGCCTTTGATCCAGGCGACCTACACTATTGGGATGGCCTCAGGGTCTTTGGAGGTTTCTCCTAATTTGTATGATTTTGGACCATGGAATGGGCAGAATTCCCATGTATTGGTAGGCACAGTTCTAATGTGTGGCTCCGGGGCCCAGCCTGGAGGGTGCGTGGCCCAATACTTTGAGGACAGAAGTCTGAAAACACAAACTCAACTTAGGTTTGGGGACGTAGGTATGGCAGGCCCGATCTACAAACCATGAGAAGAACTCTCCAGGATATGAAGAAAGTGCGAGTCTGAGGCGCTTGCTCAGCCTTTTGTCTCTGGACTTTGTATCAGCGATGGCCGGGGAATGTCAGGGAGGCCTCATGGGCCAAGGACGAATCTTCCTCTCTGAGGATTTGGCCAGAATCCCAATTGCTTTTCGTCAATCTGTGGGATGGCAGGACTCATTTCAGTTTTGTTACCTCAGGTGTCCCACCAAAAGAGGAATTCCAAAGCAAAGCCGTGGGGAAGAGTGAAGGGACAACCCGAACTATGGTTAAAAATTGGGGCCTAAGGGCATGGCAAGCCCAATATGCTATCTCTTCATCCAGCCACTGAGTGGCCTTACTTGAGGACTCGGCTCAGCCAGATGGTCACAATGTGTGTTTGTGACCAATGTGGCCCGCGAGCATGGGCGGGGCCTCATGGGCCACACTGTTTTCAACTACACTGAACGTTGGACAACATGCCAACCACAAGATTTCTTGCCGTCGGGAAGGAGTTCTGATTTCTGAATCACCTTCAAACCTGGGCTGTGATAGGAGATAAGGTCTAGGTTATGAAACCTGAAAACCGAGGTTGGGAAGTGATGACGACCTAAGGCCATGGCGGCTCAATGTGCTCAGTGTGCAGCCAGCTGTCTGGGAGGGGCCAGGGGGTCCAGGCTCAGGCTGTGTCAGACAGGGCATTAGTGCCCTGGTCAGCCTATGTATTTGAAGTACAGCCAAGTTAGGTGCAGGTTGATCCTCATTTGGGGTTACTGGGTAGCCCCAGAGGACAATGTGTTTCTTCTGGAAAGCAGGCAGAGTGCGCATTGTAGTTCTGGATTGCCAAACTGGAGGGCTTGTGGGCCAGTCGTCTGACGACAAAAGTCTGAGAACACAAGCTAGGCTTAGTTTCTGGTTGAGGCCATGGCAGGCACAATCTACAGACCTGAATTGAGATCTCGTGCCTCTGAAGTCAGGGCGAGGATCAGACTATCGCTCAGGTTGGAGTTTCTGTCCCTGATGGCCCCTTCATGAATGGGGGGGCATCACGAGGCCATGGGGGTTTTCCCACGATGGGAGTTGTTAGAAGCACCAAACTGCAGAGTGTCTTCTGCAGGACAATTGAGACCTGTTGTTTGGCTCCAGGCCAATGATTCTGAGCAGGGTTCTAAGGATGGATGGCTGGGTAGCCCACCTCGCATTCCAATTGTCTCCTAGCAACAAGACAGGTTAGATCTCCGGGATCTGTGCGGAGCAAACGAGGACGCTGAGTTGAAATGGACAACCCTGGGGATGGGTACTAATGTGCTTTTGTGTCTATGGAGACCTTGGAATGAAGCGGTGAAACTGGGCCCTAAAGGGTTCTCCTAAACAGAGGCTTTGACACAGCTCCAACGTGCAAGTTTCCCATGTGTAGATGAGATGTTTTCTGATGGGTGAGTCAAGAAACAGCTATATGCTGATTTGAAATCCAGGCCTCTGAGGAGAGATGCCTGGAAACCAAAGCAATGGATCTGATTAGTGCCTAGGGGCCTGTTCTTTCCTTTTTACCTCTGGGGACATCTGTCTATGGGTCTGAGTGCAGGTAGGTGCTCAGTTGGGCTCAGATTGCCTCGGATTTTCCTGGGAATCCACCACTATTGAGATGGATCAGTGACTTTGGAGTTTTAACCTATTAAAAGGGTTGTGGCCATTGGAATGGGCACACACAATTCCCTTGGAGAGGGCAAGTACAGTCCTCAGGTTTGGGTCCAGGGGCCTGAGCCTGTAGGATGTGTAGGCCAGGGCTGTTTGGACAGTTGTCTGAAAACACAAACTCGGCATATGTTTCGGGTCATAGGTATGGCAGGACTGATCTGCAGACCATGAGGAGAACACTTCGGGATTTGAAAGAAGGGCTAGTGTGAGGCTCCTGCTCAAGTTTTTTCTATGGATATCGTGTCACTCAAGGTCGTGGAATTTCTGGGTGACTTCATGGGAAATGGACAAGTCTTACTCTCTGGTGGTTTAGCCCCGTCCAAAGAGTTTGGGGTCATTCTGTGTGCTGGAAGAAGTCCGTTTTTTTTTTTTTTGTTGTTGTTGTTTTCTTTTTTAACCTCAGGTGTCCCACCGAATGAGGGATTCCAGAGTAGAGCCCTGGGGAGGGGCTACTGGACAATCAGAAATCTCGTTAAAAATTGGGGCCTAGGGACATGTCAAGCCCATATGACATCTAATGGTCCAGCCACTGAGAGGACTTACTAGAGGACAGGACTCATGCTGAGGGTCACAATGCGTGTGTATGCCCTCGTTGCACTCATGAATGTGCAGGTTCTTAGGGTGAATGCTGGTTTCTCCTACACTGAACGTTGGACAACGTGCCAACCACAAGGGTTCTTGCCATGGGTAAGGAGGAGTTCTGATTTCTGCATCACACTCACCCCTGGGCAATGATTGGAGATAAGGACTCGGTTCTGAAGCCTGAAAACTGAGGTAGGGAAGAGATGATGACCTAAGGCCATGGCGGGTTTTATGTGCTCAGAGTGCGGTCATCTTTCTGGGTGTTGGTCAGGAGGTCCCGGCTCAGGTTGTGTTCGACAGTGCATTAGTGCCCAGGTTAGACTATATAATTTGGGTAAAGTGAGTGCTGTGTAGGTTGATCCTCATTTAAGGTGCCTGGGCAGCTCATGAGGCAATAATTTTTTTTCTAGAGGGCAGGAAGAGTGCTGCATTGTGGGTCCGGAATTGCCAAACTTGAAGGCTCCGGGGCCAGGAGTGTGAGGACGGAAGTCTGAGAAGACAAGCTTGAATTGGGTTTCAGGACGAGGGCACGGCAGATACCCCCTGCAGATCTGAACCAATATCTCATGCATCTGAAATCAGGGCGAGGATCAGACGTTGGCTCAGGTTGGAGTTTCTGTTCATGACGGCCGCTTCATGAAGGGAGCGGAATCTCGAGGCCATTGAGGTTTTCCCACGTTGGGAGTTGTGGGATGCCCCCTTCAACGATTCCTTCTGCGGGACAATTGAGGCCTGTTGGACAGCTCCAGGACATCCCATATGGAATGACTCCAGAGCACCGTTGGCGGATGGATGCCTGGGAAGCCCGCCTCGCATTCCAACTGTCTGCTAGCAACATGAGAGTTTAGATCTGATGGCTCTGCCGGAGCAACCGGGGTGACTGAGTTGAAATCGACTTTCCTGAGGATGGGTCTTAATGTGTTTTTATGTCCATGATGGCTTTGGAATGGGGCGGTGGCACCGGGACCCTGAAGTACTCTCCTAAGCTTTGGACATGGCTCCCATGCACAGGTTTCATGTGGAGACGAGATGAGTTCTGATGGGTGCTTCAGGAAAGCCCCTATGCTCGTATTGGAATCAGGCTTTTGAGGACACATGCCTGTAACCCGAAGCAATGGATCCTATTATGGCCTAGGGTCCTGTCTGGTCAATCTTCTTCTCTGGGGACATCCATCTATGGTATGAGTGGAGGTCGATTATCAGTTGGTGTCAGACAGCCCTTGTTTGTTCTGGCGACCTACACTATTTGGATGGCCTCAGGGACTTTGGAGGTTTCTCCTAATTTGTACGAATTTGGACAATGGAATGGGCATAATCCCATGGATTGGTAGGCACAGTCCTAATGTGTGGCTCCAGGGGCCCTACCTGGAGGGTGTGTGGCCCAAGACTTTGAGGACACACTTCTGAAATCACAAACTCAGCAAGGTTTGAGTAAGTAGGTATGGCAGGGCGGATCTACAAACCAAGAGAAGAACTCTTCAGGATATGAAGAAAGTGCGAGTCTGAGGCGATTGCTCAGGCTTTTGTCTCTGGATTTTGTATCAGCGATGGCCGTGGAATGTCGGGGAGGCCTCATGGGCCTTGGACGAATCTTCCACTCTGAGGATTTGGCCCGATTCCCAATTGCTTTTCGTCAATCTGTGGGATGGCAGGACTCCTTTCAGTTTTGTTACCTCAGGTGTCACACCAAAAGAAGAATTCCAAAGCCAAGCCGTAGGGAAGACTGAAGGGACAACCCGAAGTATGGTTAAAAATTGGGTCCTAGGGGCATGGCAAGCCCAATATGCTATCTCTTCATCCAGCCACTGAGTGGCCTTACTTGAAGACTGCGCTCAGCCTGAGGGTCACAATCGGTTTTTGTGACCAATGTGGCCCGCGAGCATGGGCGGGGCCTCATGGGCCACACTGGTTTCAACTACACTGAACGTTGGACAACATGCCAACCACAAGGTTTCTTGCCATGGGGAAGGAGTTCTGATTTCTGCATCACCTTCAACCCTGGGCAGTGTTTGGAGATAAGGTCTAGGTTCTGAAACCTGAAAACTGAGGTTGGGAAGAGATGACGACCTAAGGCCATGGTGGCTCGATGTGCTCAGAGTGCGGCCAGCTGTCTGGGAGGGGCCAGGGTTCCAGGCTCAGGCTGTGTCAGAAAGGGCATTAGTGCCCTGGTCAGCCTATGTATTGGGGGTACAGCCAAGGTCGGTTCAGGTTGATCCTCATTTGGGGTTACTGGGCAGCCCCAGAGGACAATGTGTTTCTTCTGGAGGGCAGGCAGAGTGCTGCATTGTAGTTCTGGATTGCCAAACTGGAGGGCTTGTGGGCCAGTAGTCTGAGGACAGAAGTCTGAGAACACAAGCTAGGCTTAGGTTTCTGGGTGAGGCCATGGCAGGCACAATCTAAGACCTGAATCGAGATCTCGTGCCTCTGAAGTCATGGCGAGGATCAGACGATCGCTCAGGTTGGATTTTCTGTCCCTGTTGGCCCCTTCATGAATGGGGGGGCATCACGAGGCCATGGGGGTTTTCCAACGATGGGAGTTGTGAGAAGCTCCAAACTGCAGAGTGTCTTCTGCAGGACAATTGAGACCTGTTGTTTGGCTCCAGGCCAATGATTCTGAGCAGGGTTCTAAGGATGGATGGCTGGGTAGCCCACCTCGCATTCCAATTGTCTCCTAGCAATAAGACAGGTTAGATCTCCTGGATCTGTGGGGAGCAACCGAGGACGCTGAGTTGAAATGGACACCCCTGGGGATGGGTCCTAATGTGCTTTTGTGTCTATGGAGACCTTGGAATGAAGCGGTGGCACTGGGGCCCTAAAGGCTTTCCTAAACAGAGGCTTTGACACAGCTCCAATTGCAAGTTTCCCATGTGTTGATGAGATGTTTTCTGATGGGTGAGTCAAGAAACAGCTATATCCTGCTTTTGAAATCCAGGCTTCTGTGGAGAGATGCCTGGAAACCAAAGCAATGGATCTGATTAGTGCCTAGGGGCCTGTTCTTTCCTTTTTACCTCTGGGGACATCTGTCTATGTGTCTGAGTGCAGGTAGGTGCTCAGTTGGGCTCAGATTGCCCCTGTTTTTCCTGGGAAGCCATCACAGTTGAGATGGATCAGGGACTTTGGAGGTTTATCCTATTAGAAGGTGTGTGGCCATTGGAATGGGCACACACAATTCCCTTGGAGAGGGCAAGTACAGTCCTCAGGTTTGGCTCCAGGGGCCTGAGCCTGTACGTTGTGTAGGCCAGGGCTGTTTGGACAGTTGTCTGAAAACACAAACTCGGCATATGTTTCGGGTCATAGGTATGGCAGGACTGATCTACAGACCATGAGGAGAACTCTTCGGGATTTGAAAGAAGGGCGAGTGTGAGGCTCCTGCTCAAGTTTTTGTCTCTGCATATCGTGTCACTCATGGTCGTGGAATTTCTGGGTGACTTCATGGGAAATGGACGAGTCTTACTCTCTGGTGGTTTGGCAAGTCCAAAGAATTTGGGTAAAGTCGAGTGCTGTGTACGTTGATCCACATGTAGGGTGCCTGGGTAGCTCATGAGGCACTAATTTTTTTTCTAGAGGGCAGGCAGAGTGCTGCATTGTGGGTCCGGAATTGCCAAACTTGAGGGCTTCGGGGCCAGGAGTGTGAGGACGGAAGTCTGAGAAGACAAGCTAGACTTGGGTTTCAAGGCGAGGGCACGGCAGGTACCCCCTGTAGATCTGAACCAATATCTCATGCATCTGAAGTCAGGGCGAGGATCAGACGTTGGCTCAGTTTGGAGTTACTGTACATGACGGCCGCTTCATGAAGGGCGCAGAATCTCGAGGCCATTGAGGATTTCCCACGTTGGGAGTTGTGGGATGCCCCCTTCAATGATTCCTTCTGCGAGACAATTGAGACCTGTTGGACAGCTCCAGGACATCCCATATGGAATGACTCCAGAGCACCATTCGCGGATGGATGCCTGGGAAGCCCGCCTCACATTCCAATTGTCTCCTGGCAACAAAACAGTTTAGATCTGATGGCTCTGCCAGAGCAACCGGGGTGGCTGAGTTGAAATGGACTTTCCTGAGGATGGGTCCTAATGTGTTTTTGTGTCCATGAGGGCCTTGGAATGGGGCGGTGGCACCGGGACCCTGAAGTACTCTCCTAAGCTTTGGACATGGCTCCCATGCACAGGTTTCCTTGTGGAGACGAGATGAGTTCTGATGTGTGCCTCAGGAAAAACCTTATGCTCGTATTGGAATCAGGCTTTTGAGGACACATGCCTGTAACCCAAAACAATGGATCCTATTATGGCCTAGGGTCCTGTCTGGGTCCATGTTCTTCTCTGGGGACATCCATTTATGGTATGAGTGGAGGTCGATTATCAGCTTGTGTCAGACAGCCCTTGTTTGTTCCGGGCGTCCTACACTACTGGGATGGCCTCAGGGACCTTGGAGGTTTC
Organism: Mustela nivalis; assembly: GCF_964662115.1. NCBI lineage: Eukaryota > Metazoa > Chordata > Mammalia > Carnivora > Mustelidae > Mustela > Mustela nivalis. The sequence goes on along the minus strand of NW_028136485.1, from coordinate 1,624,325 downwards.
TCCTAATTTGTACGATTTTGGACCATGGAATGGGCCGAATTCCCATGGATTGGTAGGCTCAGTCCTAATGTTTGGCTAAGCGGCCCAGCCTGGAGGGTGTGTGGCCCAAGACTTTGAGGACAGAAGTCTGTAAACACAAACTCAGCTTAGGTTTGGCGACGTTGGTATGGCAGGGCCGATCTACAAACCATAGAAGATCTCTTCAGGATATGAAGAAAGTGCGAGTCTGAGGTGCTTGCTCAGGCTTTTGTCTCTGGATTTTGTATCAGCGATGGCCGTGGAATGTCGGGGAGGCCTCATGGGCCATGGACGAATCTTCCTCTCTGAGGATTTGGCCCGATTCCCAATTGCTTTTCGTCAATCTGTGAAATGGGAGGTCTCCTTTCAGGTTTGTTACCTCAGGTGTTCCACCAAAAGAGGAATTCCAAAGCAAAGCCGTGGGGAAGACTGAAGAGACAACCCAAACTATGGTTAAAAATTGGGGCCTAGGGGCATGGCCAGCCCAATATGCTATCTCTTCATCCAGACACTGAGAGGCCTTACTTGAGGACTGGGCTCAGCATGAGGGTCACAATGTGTGTTTGTGACCAATGTGGCCCGCGAGCATGGGCGGGGCCTCATGGGCCACACTGGTTTCATCTACACTGAACGTTGGACAACATCCAACCGCAAGGTTTCTTGCCATGGGGAAGGAGTTCTGATTTCTGCATCACGTACAACACTGGGCAGTGATTGGAGATATGGTCTAGGTTCTGAATCCTGAAAACCGAAATTGGAAAGAGATGACACCTTACGCCATGGCGGCTCGATGTGCACAGTGTGCGGCCAGCTGTCTGGGAGGGGCCAGGGGGTCCAGGCTCAGGCTGTGTCAGAAAGGGCATTAGTGCCCTGGTCAGCCCATGTTTTTGGGTTACAGGAAAGGTAGGTGCAGTTTGATCCTCACTTGTGGTCACTGCGTAGCCCCAGAGGGCAATGTTTTTCTTCTGAAGGGCAGGCAGAGTGCTGCATTGTAGTTCTGGATTGACAAACTGGGGGTTGTGGGCCAGTAGTCTGAGGACAGAAGTCTGAGAACACAAGCTAGGCTTAGGTTACTGGGTGAGGCCGTGGCAGGCACAATCTACAGACCTGAATCGAGATCTCGTGCATCTGAAGTCACGGCGAGGATCAGATGATCGCTCAGGTTGGAGTTTCTGTCCCTGTTGGCCCCTTCATGAAGGGGGGGCATCACGAGGCCATGGGGGTTTTCCCACGATGGTAGTTGTGAGAAGCTCCAAACTGCAGAGAGTCTTCTGCAGGACAATTGAGACCTGTTGTTTGGCTCCAGGCCAATGATTCTGAGCAGAGTTCTAAGCATGGATGGCTGGGTAGCCCACCTCGCATTCCAATTGTCTCCTAGCAACAAGACAGGTTAGATCTGCTGGATCTGGGGGAGCAACCGAGGAGGCTTAGTTGAAATGGACTCTCCTGTGGATGGGTCCTAATGTGCTTTTGTGTCTATGGAGACCTTGGAATGAAGCTGTGGCACTGGGGCCCTGAAGGGTTCTCCTAAACAGAGGCTATGACACAGCTCCAACGTGCAAGTTTCCCAAGTTTACATGAGATGTTTTCTTATGGGTGAGTCAAGAAACAGCCATATGCTTGTTTTGAAATCCAGGCCTCAGAGTAGAGATGCCTGGAAACCAAAACAATGGATCTGATTAGTGCCTAGGGGCCTGTCCTTTCCTTTTTTTCTCCGGGGACATCTGTCTATGGGTCTGAGTGCAGGTAGGTGAACTGATGAGCTCAGATTGCCCCTGATTTTCCTGGGAAGACACCATTATTGAGATGCATCAGGAACTTTGGAGGTTTATCCTATTAGAAGGGTAGTGGCCATTGGAATGGGCACACACAATTCCCTTGGAGAGGCCAAGTACAGTCCTCAGGTTTGGCTCCAGGGGCCTGAGCCTGTAGGTTTTGTAGGCAAGGGCTGTTTTTACAGTTGTCTGAAAACACAAACTCGGCTTGTGTTTCGGTTCATAGGTATGGCAGGACTGATCTACAGACCATGAGGAGAACTCTTCGGGATTTGAAAAAAGGGCGAGTGTGAGGCTCTTGCTCAAGTTTTTGTCTCTGGATATCTTGTCACTCAAGGTCGTGAAATTTCTGGGTGACTTCATGGGAAATGGACGATTCTTACTTTCTGGTGGTTTGGCCAAAGAGTTTGGGGTCATTCTGTGGGAAGGAAGAAGTCCGTTTCTTTTTTGTTGTAGTTTTCTTTTTTAACCTCAGGTGTCCCACCAAATGAGGGATTTCAGAGTAGAGCCCTGAGAGGGGTGACTGGACAATCAGAAATCCGTTTAAAAATTGGGGACTAGGGACATGTCAAGCCCTTTATGACATCTAATGGTCCAGCCACTGAGAGGACTTACTAGAGGACAGGACTCATGCTGAGGGTCATAATGCGTGTGTATGCCCTCGTCAACCTCAAGAATGGGCGGAGCCTCAGGTGAATGCTGGTTTCTCTTACACTGAAGGTTGGACAACGTGCCAACCACAAGGGTTCTTGCCATGGGTAAGGAGGAGTGCTGATTTCTGCATCACACTCACCCCTGCGCAGTGATTGGAGATAAGGTCTCGGTTCTGAAGCCTGAAAACTGAGGTAGGGAAGAGATGATGACCTAAGGCCATGGCGGGTTTTATGTGGTCAGTGTGCGGTCAGCTTTCTGGGTGTTGGTCATGAGGTCCGGGCTCAGGTTATGTTCGACAGTGCATTAGTGCCCAGGTTACACGATATAATTTGGGTAAAGTCGAGTGCTGTGTAGGTTGATCCTCATTTAAGGTGCCTGGGCAACTCATGAGGCAATAATTTTTTTTTCTAGAGGGCAGGCAGAGTGCTGCATTGTGGGTTTGGAATTGCCAAACTTAAAGGCTTCGGGGCCAGGAGTGTGAGGACGGAAGTCTGAGAAGACAAGCTAGACTTGGGTTTCAGGGCGAGGGCACGGCAGGTACCCCCTGCAGATCTGAACCAATATCTCATGCATCTGAAGTCAGGGCGAGGATCAGACGTTGGCTCAGGTTGGAGTTTCTGTGCATGACGGCCGCTTCATGAAGGGAGCGGAATCTCGAGGCCATTGAGGTTTTCCCACGTTGGGAGTTGTGGGATTCCCCATTCAAGGATTCCTTCTGCGGGACAATTGAGACCTGTTGGACAGCTCCAGGACATCCCATATGGAATGACTCCAGAGCACCGTTCGCGGATGGATGCCTGGGAAGCCCAACTCGCATTCAAATTGTCTCCTAGCAACAAGACAGTTTAGATCTGATGGCTATGCCAGAGCAACCGGGGTGGCTGAGTTGAAATGGACTTTCCTGAGGTTGGGTCCTAATGTGTTTTTGTGTCCATGAGGGCCTTGGAATGGGGCGGTGGCACCGGGACCCTGAAGTACTCTCCTAAGCTTTGGACATGGCTCCCATTCACAGGTTTCCTTGTGGAGACGAGATGAGTTCTGATGTGTGCCTCAAGAAAACCCCTATGCTCGTATTGGAATCAGGCTTTTGAGGACACATGCCTGTAACCCAAAGCAATGATTCCTATTATGGCCTAGGGTCCTGTCTGGTTCCATCTTCTTCTCTGGGGACATCCATCTATGGTATAAGTGGAGGTCGATTATCAGCTGGTTCAGACAGGCCTTGTTTGTTCCGGGCGACCTACACTATTGGGATGGCCTCAGGGACTTTGGAGGTTTCTCCTAATTTGTACGATTTTGGACCATGGAATGGGCAGAATTCCCATGGATTGGTAGGCACTGTCCTAATGTGTGGTTCCAGGGGCCCAGCCTGGAGGGTGTGTGGCCCAAGACTTTGAGGACAGAAGTCTGAAAACACAAACTCAGCTTAGGTTTGGGGACGTTGGTATGGCAGGCCCGATCTACAAACCATGAGAAGAACTCCTCAGGATATGAAGAAAGTGCGAGTCTGAGGCGCTTGCTCAGGCTTTTGTCTCTGGATTTTGTATCAGCGATGGCCGTGGGATGTCGGGGAGGCCTCATGGGCCATGGACGAATCTTCCACTCTGAGGATTTGGCCATATTCCCAATTGCTTTTCGTCAATCTGTGGAATGGAAGGACTCATTTCAGTTTTGTTACCTCAGGTGTCCCAATAAAAGAGGAATCCCAAAGCAAAGCCGTGGGGAAGACTGAAGTGACATCTGGAACTATGGATAAAAATTGGGGCCTAGGGGCATGGCAAGCCCAATATGCTATCTCTTCATCCAGCCACTGAGTGGCCTTACTTGAGGACTGGGCTCAGCCTGAGGGTCACAATGTGATTTTGTGACCAATGTGGCCCGCGAGCATGGGCGGGGCCACACGGGCCACACTGGTTTCAACTACACTGAACGTTGGACAACATGCCAACCACAAGGTTTCTTGCCATGGGGAAGGAGTTCTGATTTCTGCATCACCTTCAACCCTGGGCAGTGATTGGAGATAAGGTGTAGGTTCTGAAACCTTAAAACCGAGGTTGGGAAGAGATGACGACCTAATGCCATGGCGGCTCGATGTGCTCAGTGTGCGGCCAGCTGTCTGGGAGGGGCCAGGGGGTCCAGGCTCAGGCTGTGTCAGAAAGGGCATTAGTGCCCTGGTCAGCCTATATATTTGGGGTACAGCCAAGGTCGGTGCAGCTTGATCCTCATTGGGGGTTACTGGGCAGCCCCAGAGGACAATGTTTTTCTTCTAGAGGGCAGGCAGAGTGCTGCATTGTAGTTCTGGATTGCCAAACTGGAGGGCTTGTGGGCCAGTAGTCTGACGACAAAAGTCTGTGAACACAAGCTAGGCTTAGGTTTCTGGGTGAGGCCATGGCTGGCACAATCTACCCCCTGAATCGAGATCTCGTGCATCTGAAGTCAGGGCGAGGATCAGACGATCGCTCAGGTTGGAGTTTCTTTCCCTGATGGCCCCTCCATGAATGGAGGGGCTTCACGAGGCCATGGGGGTTTTCCCACGATGGGAGTTGTGGGATGCCCCCTTCAAGGATTTCTTCTGCAGGACAATTGAGACCTGTTGGACAGCTCCAGGACATCCCATATGGAATGACTGCAGAGCACCGTTCGCGGATGGATGCCTGGGAAGCCGGCGTCGCATTCCAATTGTCTCCTAGCAACAAGACAGTTTAGATCTGATGGCTCTGCCGGAGTAACCGGGGTGGCTGAGTTGAAATGGACTTTCCTGAGGATGGGTCCTAATGTGTTTTTGTGTCCAAGAGGGCCTTGGAATGGGGCGGTGGCACCGGGACCCTGAAGTACTCTCCTAAGCTTTGGACATGGCTCCCATGCACAGGTTTCCTTGTGGAGACGAGATGAGTCCTGATGGGTGCCTCAGGTAAACCCCTATGCTCGTATTGGAATCAGGCTTTTGAGGACACATGCCTGTAACCCAAAGCAATGGATCCTATTATGGCCTAGGGTCCTGTCTGGTTCAATCTTCTTCTCTGGGGACATCCATCTATGGTATGAGTGGAGGTCGATTATCAGCTGGTGTCAGACAGCCCTTGTTTGTTCCGTGCGACCTACACTATTGGGATGGCCTCAGGGACTTTGGAGGTTTCTCCTAATTTGTACGATTTTCGACCATGGAAAGGACAGATTTCCCATGGATTGGTAGGCACAGTCCCTATGTGTGGCTCTAGGGGCCCAGCCTGGAGGGTGTGTGTCCCATAATTTGAGGACAGAAGTCTGAAAACACAAACTCAGCTTAGGTTTGGGGACGTAGGTATGGCAGTCCCGATCTACAAACCATGAGAAGAACTCTTCAGGATATGAAGAAAGTGCGAGTCTGAGGCGCTTGCTCATGCTTTTGTCTCTATATTTTGTATCAGCGATGGCCGTGGAATGTCGGGGAGGCCTCATGGGCCATGGACGAATCTTCCTCTCTGAGGATTTGGCCCAATTCCCAATTGCTTTTCGTCAATCTGTGGGATGGGAGGTCTCATTTTAGTGTTGCTACCTCAGGTGTCCCACAAACGAGGAATCGCAAAGCAACGCCGTGGGGAAGACTGAAGGGACAACCCAAACTAGGGTTAAAAATTGGGGCCTAGGGGCATGGCAAGCCCAATATGCTGTCTCTTCATCCATCCACTGAGTGGCCTTACTTGAGGACTGCGCTTAGCCTGAGGGTCACAATTGCCATACTGGAGGGCTTGTGGGCCAATAGTCTGACGACAAAGTCTGAGAACACAAGCTAGGCTTAGGTTTCTGGGTGAGGCCATGGCAGGCACAATCTACAGACTTGAATCGAGATCTCGTGCATCTGTAGTCAGGGCGAGGATCAGATGATCGCTCAGGTTGGAGTTTCTGTCCCTGATGGCCCCTTCATGAATGGGGGGGAATCACGAGGGCATGGGGGTTTTCCCACGATTGTAGTTGTGAGAAGTTCAAAACTGCAGAGAGTCTTCTGCAGGACAATTGAGACCTGTTGTTTGGCTCCAGGACAATGATTCTGAGCAGGGTTCTAAGGATGGATGGCTGGGTAGCACGCCTCAAATTCCAATTGTCTCCTAGCAACAAGACAGTTTTAGATATCCTGGATCTGTGGGGAGCAACCGAGGACGCTGAGTTGAAATATCTCCCCTGGGGATGGGTCCTAATGTGCTTTTGTGTCTATGGAGACCTTGGAATGAAGCGTTGGAACTGGGGCCCTAAAGAGTTCTCATAAACAGAGGCTCTGACACAGATCCAACGTGGAAGTTTCCCATGTGTAGATGAGATGTTTTCTGATGGGTGAGTCAAGAAACAGCTAGATGCTGCTTTTGAAATCCAGGCCTCTGAGGAGAGATGCCTGGAAACCAAAGCAATGGATCTGATTAGTGCCTAGGGTCCTGTTCTATCCCTTTTACCTCTGGGGACATCTGTCTATGTGTCTGAGTGCAGGTAGGTGCTCAGCTGGGCTCAGAATCCCCTTGTTTTCCTGGGAAGCCACCGCTATTGAGATGGATCAGGGACTTTGGAGGTTTATCCTATTAGAAGGGTTGTGGCCATTGCAATGGGCACACAGAATTCCCTTGGTTAGGGCAAGTACAGTCCACAGGTTTGGCGCCAGGGGCCTGAGCCTGTAGGTTGTGTAGGCCAGGGCTGTTTGGACAGTTGTCTGAAAACACAAACTCGGCTTATGATTCGGGTCATAGGTATGGCAGGACTGATGTACAGACCATGAGGAGAACTCTTCGGGATTTGAAAGAAGGGCGAGTGTGAGGCTCCTGCTCAAGTTTTTGCTCTGGATATCGTGTCACTCATGGTCGTGGAATTTCTGGGTGACTTCATGGGAAATGTACGAGTCTTACTCTCTGGTGGTTTGGCCCCGTCCCAAGAGTTTCGGGTCATTCTGTCGGCTGGAAGAAGTCCGTTTTTTTGTTGTTGTTGTTGTTTTCTTTTTTAACCTCAGGTGTCCCACCAAATGAGGGATTCCAGAGTAGAGCCCTGTGGAGGGGCGACTGGACAATCAGAAATCTGGTTAAAAATTGGGGCCTAGGGACATGTCAAGCCCATTATGACATCTAATGGTCCAGCCACTGAGAGGACTTACTAGAGGACAGGACTCATGCTGAGGGTCACAATGCGTGTGTATGCCCTCCTGGCACTCAAGAATGGGCGGGGCCTCAGGGTGAATGCTGGTTTCTCCTACACTGAACGTTGGACAACGTGCCAACCACAAGGGTTCTTGCAATGGGTAAGGAGGAGTTCTGATTTCTGCATCACCTTCAACCCTGGGCAGTGATTGGAGATAAGGTCTAGGTTCTGAAACCTGATAACCGAGGTTGGGAATAGATGACGACCTAAGGCCATGGCGGGTTTTATGTGCTCAGTGTGCGGCCAGCTGTCTGGGAGGGGCCAGGGGTTCCAGGCTCATGCTGTGTCAGAAAGGGCATTAGTGCCCTGGTCAGCCTATGTATTTGGGGTACAGCCATGTTCGGTGCAGGTTGAACCGCATTTGGGGTTACTGGGCAGCCCCAGAGGACAATGTTTTTCTTCTGGAGGGCAGGCAGAGTGCTGCATTGTAGTTCTGGATTGCCAAACTGGAGGGCTTGTGGGCCAGTAGTCTGACGACAAAAGTCTGAGAACACAAGCTAGGCTTAGGTTTCTGGTGAGGCCATGGCAGGCACAATCTACAGACCTGAAACGAGATCTCGTGCATCTGAAGTCAGGGCGAGGATCAGACGATCGCTCAGGTTGGAGTTTCTGTCCCTGATGGCCCCTTCATGAATGGGGGGGCATCACGAGGCCATGGGGGTTTTCCCACGATGGGAGTTGTGAGAAGCTCCAAACTGCAGAGAGTCTTCTGCAGGACAATTGAGACCTGTTGTTTGGCTCCAAGCCAATGATTCTGAGCAGGGTTCTAAGGATGGATGGCTGGGTAGCCCACCTCGCATTCCAATTGCCTCCTACCAACAAGACAGGTTAGATCTCCTGGATCTGTGGGGAGCAACCGAGGACGCTGAGTTGAAATGGACACCCCTGGGGATGGGTCCTAATGTGCTTTTGTGTCTATGGAGACCTTGGAATGAAGCGGTGGCACTGGGGCCCTAAAGGCTTCTCCTAAACAGAGGCTTTGACACAGCTCCAACGTGCAAGTTTCCCATGTGTAGATGAGATGTTTTCTGATGGGTGAGTCAAGAAACAGCTAGGTGCTGCTTTTGAAATCCAGGCCTCTGAGGAGAGATGCCTGGAAACCAAAGCAATGGATCTGATTAGTGCCTAGGGTCCTGTTCTTTCCTTTTTACCTCTGGGGACATCTGTCTATGTGTCTGAGTGCAGGTAGGTGCTCAGTTGGGCTCAGATTGCCCCTGTTTTTCCTGGGAAGCCACCACTATTGAGATGGATCAAGGACTTTGGAGGTTTATCCTATTAGAAGGGTTGTGGCCATTGGAATGGGCACACACAATTCCCTTTGAGAGGGCAAGTACAGTCCTCAGGTTTGGCTCCAGGGGCCTGAGCCTTTAGGTTGTGTAGGCCAGGGCTGTTTGGACAGTAGTCTGAAAACACAAACTCGGCTTATGATTCGGGTCATAGGTATGGCAGGACTGATCTACAGACCATGAGGAGAACTCTTCGAGATTTGAAAGAAGGGCGAGTGTGAGGCTCCTGCTCAAGTTTTTTCTCTGGATATCGTGTCACTCATGGTCGTTGAATTTCTGGGTGACTTCATGGGAAATGGACGAGTCTTACTCTCTGGTGGTTTGGCCCCGTCCCAAGAGTTTCGGGTCATTCTGTCGGCTGGAAGAAGTCCGTTTTTTTGTTGTTGTTGTTGTTTTCTTTTTTAACCTCAGGTGTCCCACCAAATGAGGGATTCCAGAGTAGAGCCCAGGGAAGGGCGACTGGACAATCAGAAATCTGGTTAAAAATTAGGGCCTAGGGAAATGTCAAGCCCATTATGACATCTAATGGTCCAGCCACTGAGAGGACTTACTAGAGGACAGGACTCATGCTGAGGGTCACAATGCGTGTGTATGCCCTCGTCGCACTCAAGAATGGGCGGGGCCTCAGGGTGAATGCTGGTTTCTCCTACACTGAACGTTGGACAAGATGCCAACCACAAGGGTTCTTGCCATGGGTAAGGAGGAGTTCTGATTTCTGCATCACCTTCAACTCTGGGCTTGATTGGAGATAAGGTCTCGGTTCTGAAGCCTGAAAACTGAGGTAGGGAAGAGATGACGACCTAAGGCCATGGCGGGTTTTATGTGGTCAGGCGCGACTGGACAATAAGAAATCTGGTTAAAAATTGGGGCCTAGGGGAGGAGTCAAGATGGCGGAGAAGTAGCAAGCTGAGACTGCTTCAGCTTGCAGTAGATCAGCTGGGTAGCTTATCTAAAGATTGCAAACCCCTGAAAATCCATCGGCAGGTTGAAGAGAAGAAGAACAGCAATTCTGGAAACAGAAAAACAACCACTTTCTGAAAGGTAGGATTGGCGGAGAAGTGAATCCAAAGCGACGGGAAGATAGACCCCGGGGGAGGGGCCGGCTCCTGGCAAGGGGCGGAGCAACCGCGCACAAAATCAGGTCTTTTAAAAGTCTGTTCCGCTGAGGGACATCGCTCCAGAGGCTAAACAGGGGCGAAGCCCACGCGGGGTCAGCGTGGCCTCAGGTCCCGCAGGGTCACAGAAGGATTGGGGGTGTCTGAGTGTCGCAGAGCTTGCGGGTATTGGAACGGGAAAGCCGGCTGCAGAGTCAGAGCCGACAGTAAGCTCGCAGCTCGGGGTGACCTTGAACTGGTCGCAGGCTCGGTGAGCTCGGAGCGCGGCCGGAGGTCAGGCAGACGGGAGTGACTGGGCGCTGTTCTCTGAGGTCGCCGTGAGCCATGCGGCCCTGGGCTCTCGGCTCCTCCGGGCCAGAGACCAGGAGGCCGCCATTTGTATCCCCGTCCTCCGGAACTCTATGGAAAGCGCTCAGGGAACAAAAGCTCCTGAAAGCAAACCGGAGCGGATTACTCACCCCGGCCCCGGGTTAAGGCGGTGTAATTCCGCCTGGGGCAAAGACACTTGAGAATCACTACAACAGGCCCCTCCCCCAGAAGATCAACAAGAAATCCAGCGGAGACCAAGTTCACCTACCAAGGAGTGCGGTTTCAATACCAAGGAGAGCAGCAGAATTCCAGAGGAGGAGAAAGCCAAGCACGGAACTCATGGCTTTTTTCCTGTGATTTTTTTTAGTCTTGCAGTTAATTTAATTTTTTCTTTTTCATTTTTTTTTTCTTCTCGCCTTCGGGTAATTTTTTTTTTTAACTGTTACCTTTTTCTTTTTTAACGATTTTTTACTAGTTTATCTAATATATATATTTTTTCTTTTTTACATTTTTCTCAGGTGTTTTCTTTTTTAAAATTTTTTTTCTTTCCTTTTTTTTTCTTTTCTTTGTTCTTTTTTTTCTTTCTTCCTTTTTGAACCTTTTTTTATCCCCTTTCTCCCCACTCACGATTTTGGATCTCTTCTAATTTGGTTAAAGCATATTTTCCTGGGGTTGTTGCCACCCTTTTAGTATTTTACTTGCCCCTTCATTTACTCTTATCTGGCCAAAATGACAAGACGTAAAAATTCAACACAAAAAAAAAGAATAAGAGGCAGTACCGAAGGCTAGGGACCTAATCAATACAGACATCGGTAATATGTCAGATCTAGAGTTCAGAATGACAATTCTCAAGGTTCTAGCCGGGCTCGAAAAAGGCTTGGAAGATATTAGAGAAACCCTCTCGAGAGATATAAAGGCCCTTTCTGGAGAAATAAAAGAACTAAAATCTAACCAAGTTGAAATCAAAAAAGCTATTAATGAGGTGCAATCAAAAATGGAGGCTCTAACTGCTAGGATAAATGAGGCAGAAGAAAGAATTAGTGATATAGAAGACCAAATGACAGAGAATAAAGAAGCTGAGCAAAAGAGGGACAAACAGCTACTGGACCACGGGGGGAGAATTCGAGAGATAAGTGACACCATAAGACAAAACAACATTAGAATAACTGGGATTCCAGAAGAAGAAGAAAGAGAGAGGGGAGCAGAAGGTATACTGGAGAGAATTATTGGGGAGAATTTCCCCAATATGGCAAAGGGAATGAGCATCAAAATTCAGGAGGTTCAGAGAACGCCCCTCAAAATCAATAAGAATAGGCCCACACCCCGTCACCTAATAGTAAAATTTACAAGTCTCAGTGACAAAGAGAAAATCCTGAAAGCAGCCCGGGAAAAGAAGTCTGTAACATACAATGGTAAAAATATTAGATTGGCAGCTGACTTATCCACAGAGACCTGGCAGGCCAGAAAGAGCTGGCATGATATTTTTAGAGCACTAAACGAGAAAAACATGCAGCCCAGAATACTATATACAGCTAGGCTATCATTGAAAATAGAAGGAGAGATTAAAAGCTTCCAGGACAAACAACAACTGAAAGAATTTGCAAATACCAAACCAGCTCTACAGGAAATATTGAAAGGGGTCCTCTAAGCAAAGAGAGAGCCTACAAGTGGTAGATCAGAAAGGAACAGAGACCATATACAGTAACAGTCACCTTACAGGCAATACAATGGCACTAAATTCATATCTCTCAATAGTTACCCTGAATGTGAATGGGCTAAATGCCCCTGTCAAAAGACACAGGGTATCAGAATGGATAAAAAAACAAAACCCATCTATATGTTGCCTCCAAGAAACTCATTTTAAGCCCGAAGACACCTCCAGATTTAAAGTGAGGGGGTGGAAAAGAATTTACCATGCTAATGGACATCAGAAGAAAACAGGAGTGGCAATCCTTATATCAGATCAATTAGATTTTAAGCCAAAGACTATAATAAGAGATGATGAAGGACACTATATCATACTCAAAGGGTCTGTCCAACAAGAAGATTTAACAATTTTAAATATCTATGCCCCCAACGTGGGAGCAGCCAACTATATAAACCAATTAATAACAAAATCAAAGAAACACATCAACAATAATACAATAATAGTAGGGGACTTTAACACTCCCCTCACTGAAATGGACAGATCATCCAAGCAAAAGATCAGGAATAAAATAAAGGCCTTAAACGACACACTGGACCAGATGGACATCACAGATATATTCAGAATATTTCATCCCAAAGCAACAGAATACACATTCTTCTCTAGTGCACATGGAACATTCTCCAGAATAGATCACATCCTCGGTCCTAAATCAGGACTCAACTGGTATCAAAAGATTGGGATCATTCCCTGCATATTTTCAGACCACAATGCTCTAAAGCTAGAACTCAACCACAAAAGGAAGTTTGGAAAGAACCCAAATACATGGAGACTAAACAGTATCCTTCTAAAGAATGAATGGGTCAACCGGGAAATTAAAGAAGAATTGAAAAAAATCATGGAAACAAATGATAATGAAAATACAACGGTTCAAAATCTGTGGGACACAACAAAGGCAGTCCTGAGAGGAAAATATATAGCGGTACAAGCCTTTCTCAAGAAACAAGAAAGGTCTCAGGTACACAACCTAACCCTACACCTAAAGGAGCTGGAGAAAGAACAAGAAAGAAACCCTAAGCCCAGCAGGAGAAGACAAATCATAAAGATCAGAGCAGAAATCAATGAAATAGAAACCAAAAAAACAATAGAACAAAACAACAAAACTAGGAGCTGGTTCTTTGAAAGAATTAATAAAATTGATAAACCCCTGGCCCGACTTATCAAAAAGAAAAGAGAAAGGACCCAAATAAATAAAATCATGAATGAAAGAGGAGAGATCACAACTAACACCAAAGAAATACAAACTATTATAAGAACATACTATGAGCAACTCTACGCCAATAAATTTGACAATCTGGAAGAAATGGATGCATTCCTAGAAACATATAAACTACCACAACTGAACCAGGAAAAAATAGAAAGCCTGAACAGACCCATAACCAGTAAGGAGATTGAAACAGTCATTAAAAATCTCCAAACAAACAAAAGCCCAGGGCCAGATGGCTTCCCGGGGGAATTCTACCAAACATTTAAAGAAGAACTAATTCCTATTCTCCTGAAACTGTTCCAAAAAATAGAAATGGAAGGAAAACTTCCAAACTCATTTTATGAGGCCAGTATCACCTTGATCCCAAAACAAGACAAGGATCCCACCAAAAAAGAGAGCTATAGACCGATATCCTTGATGAACACAGATGCGAAAATACTCAACAAAATACTAGCCAATAGGATTCAACAGTACATTAAAAAGATTATTCACCACGACCAAGTGGGATTTATTCCAGGGCTGCAAGGTTGGTTCAACATCCGCAAATCAGTTAATGTGATAGAACACATCAATAAAAGAAAGAACAAGAACCATATGATACTCTAAATAGATGCTGAAAAAGCATTTGACAAAGTACAGCATCCCTTCCTGATCAAAACTCTTCAAAGTGTAGGGATAGAGGGCACATACCTCAATATCATCAAAGCCTTCTATGAAAAACCCACCGCAAATATCATTCTCAATGGAGAAAAACTGAAAGCTTTTCCACTAAGGTCAGGAACACGGCAGGGATGTCCATTATCACCACTGCTATTCAACATAGTACTAGAGGTCCTAGCCTCAGCAATCAGACAACAAAAGGAAATTAAAGGCATCCAAATCGGCAAAGAAGAAGTCAAATTATCACTCTTCGCAGATGATATGATACTATATGTGGAAAACCCAAAAGACTCCACTCCAAAACTGCTAGAACTTATACAGAAATTCAGTAAAGTGTCAGGATATAAAATCAATGCACAGAAATCAGTTGCATTTCTCTACACCAACAGCAAGACAGAAGAAAGAGATATTAAGGAGTCAATCCCATTTACAATTGCATCCAAAACCATAAGATACCTAGGTATAAACCTAACCAAAGAGACACAGAATCTATACTCAGAAAACTATAAAGTACTCATGAAAGAAATTGAGGAAGACACAAAGAAATGGAAAAATGTTCCATGCTCCTGGATTGGAAGAATAAATATTGTGAAAATGTCTATGCTACCTAAAGCAATCTACACATTTAATGCAATTCCTATCAAAGTACCATCCATCTTTTTCAAAGAAATGGAACAAATAATGCTAAAATTTATATGGAACCAGAAAAGACCTCGAATAGCCAAAGGGATATTGAAAACGAAAGCCAACGTTGGTGGCATCACAATTCCGGACTTCAAGCTCTATTACAAAGCTGTCATCATCAAGACAGCATGGTACTGGCACAAAAACAGACACATAGATCAATGGAACAGAATAGAGAGCCCAGAAATAGACCCTCAACTCTATGGTCAACTCATCTTCGACAAAGTAGGAAAGAATGTCCAATGGAAAAAAGACAGCCTCTTCAATAAATGGTGCTGGGAAAACTGGACAGCCACATGTAGAAAAATGAAATTGGACCATTTCCTTACACCACACACAAAAATAGACTCAAAATGGATGAAGGACCTCAATGTGTGAAAGGAATCCATCAAAATCCTTGAGGAGAACACAGGCAGCAACCTCTTCGACCTCTGCCGCAGCAACATCTTCCTAGGAACAACGCAAAAGGCAAGGGAAGCAAGGGAAAAAATGAACTATTGGGATTTCATCAAGATCAAAAGCTTTTGCACAGCAAAGGAAACAGTTAACAAAATCAAAAGACAACTGACAGAATGGGAGAAGATATTTGCAAACGACATATCAGATAAAGGACTAGTGTCCAGAATCTATAAAGAACTTAGCAAACTCAACACCCAAAGAACAAATAATCCAATCAAGAAATGGGCAGAGGACATGAACAGACATTTCTGTAAAGAAGACATCCAGATGGCCAACAGACACATGAAAAAGTGCTCCATATCACTCGGCATCAGGGAAATACAAATCAAAACCACAATGAGATATCACCTCACACCAGTCAGAATGGCTAAAATCAACAAGTCAGGAAATGACAGATGCTGGCGAGGATGTGGAGAAAGGGGAACCCTCCTACATTGTTGGTGGGAATGCAAGCTGGTGCAGCCACTCTGGAAAACAGCATGGAGGTTCCTCAGAATGTTGAAAATAGAACTGCCCTATGACCCAGCAATTGCACTATTGGGTATTTACCCTAAAGAGACAAATGTAGTGATCCAAAGGGGCACATGCACCCGAATGTTTATAGCAGCAATGTCCACAATAGCCAAACTATGGAAAGAACCTAGATGTCCATCAACAGATGAATGGATCAAGAAGATGTGGTATATATACACAATGGAATCCTATGCAGCCATCAAAAGAAATAAAATCTTGCCATTTGCGACAACATGGATGGAACTAGAGCGAATCATGCTTAGCGAAATAAGTCAAGCAGAGAAAGACAACTATCATATGATCTCCCTGATATGAGAAAGTGGTGATGCAACATGGAGGCTTAAGTGGGTAGGAGAAGAATAAATGAAACAAGATGGGATTGGGAGGGAGAAAAACCATAAGTGACTCTTAATCTCACAAAACAAACTGAGGGTTGCTGGGGGGAGGGGGTTTGGGAGAAGAGGGTGGGATTATGGACATTGGGGAGGGTATGTGCTTTGGTGACTGCTGTGAAGTGTGTAAACCTGGTGATTCACAGACCTGTACCCCTGGGGATAAAATATAGGTTTATAAAAAATAAATATTTATAAAAAAAAAAAATTGGGGCCTAGGGACATGTCAAGCCCATTATGACATCTAATGGTCCAGCCACTGAGAGGACTTACTAGAGGACAGGACTCATGCTGAGGGTCACAATGCGTGTGTATGCCTTCGTCGCACTCAATAATGGGCGGGGCCTCAGGGTGAATGCTGGTTTCTCCTACACTGAATGTTGGACAACGGCCAACCACAAGGGTTCTTGCCATAGGTAAGTGGGAGTTCAGATTTCTGCATCACACTCAGCCCTGGGCAGTGATTGGAGATAAGGTCTCGGTTCTGAAGCCTGAAAACTGAGGTAGGGAAGAGATGATGACCTAAGGCCATGGCAGGTTTTATGTGCTCAGTGTGCGGTCAGCTTTCTGGGTGTTGGTCAGGAGGTCCGGGCTCAGGTTGTGTTCGACAGTGCATTAGTGCCCAGGTTAGACTATATAATTTGGGTAAAGTCGAGTGCTGTGTAGGTTTATCCTCATTTAAGGTGCCTGGGCAGCTCATGAGGCAATACTTTTTTTTCTAGAGGGCAGGCAGAGTGCTGTATTGTGGGTCCGGAATTGCCAAACTTGAGGGCTTTGGGGCCAGGAGTGTGAGGACGGAAGTCTGAGAAAACAAGCTAGACTTGGGTTTCAGGACGAGGGCACGGCAGGTACCCCCTGCAGATCTGAACCAATATCTCATGCATCTGAAGTCAGGGCGAGGATCAGACGTTGGCTCAGGTTGGAGTTTCTGTGCATGACGGCCGCTTCATGAAGGGAGCAGAATCTCGAGGCCATTGAGGTTTTCCCACGTTGGGAGTTGTGCGATGCCCCCTTCAAGGATTCCTTCTGCGGGACAATTGAGACCTGTTGGACAGCTCCAGGACATACCATATGGAATAACTCCAGAGCACCGTTCGCGGATGGATGCCTGGGAAGCCCGCCTCACATTCCAACTGTCTTCTAGCAACAAGACAGATTAGATATGATGGCTCTGCCGGAGCAACTGGGGTGGCTGAGTTGAAATGGACTTTCCTGAGGATGGGTCCTAATGTGTTTTTGTGTCCATGAGGGCCTTGGAATGGGGCGGTGGCACCGGGACCCTGAAGTACTCCCCTCAGCTTTGGACATGGCTCCCATGCACAGGTTTCCTTGTGGAGACGAGATGAGTTCTGATGGGTGCCTCAGGAAAACCCCTAGGCTCGTATTGGAATCAGGCTTTTGAGGACACATGCCTGTAACCCAAAGCAATGGATCCTATTATGGCCGAGGTTCCTGTCTGATTCAATCTTCTTCTCTGGGGACATCCATCTATGCTATGAGTGGAGGTCGATTATCAGCTGGTGTCAGACAGCCCTTGTTTGTTCCGGGCGACCTACACTATTGGGATGGCCTCAGGGACTTTGGAGGTTTCTCCTAATTTGTACGATTTTGGACCATGGAATGGGCAGAATTCCCATGGTTTGATAGGCACAGTCCTAATGTGTGGCTCAAGGGGCCCAGCCTGGAGGGTGTGTGGCCAAAGACTTTGAGGACAGAAGTGTGAAAACACAAACTCAGCTTAGGTTTGGGGACGTAGGTATGGCAGGCCCGATCTACAAACCATGAGAAGAACTCTTCAGGATATGATGAAAGTGCGAGTCTGAGGCGCTTGCTCAGGCTTTTGTCTCTGGATTTTGTATCAGCGATGGCCGTGGAATGTCGGGGAGGCCTCATGGGCCATGGACGAATCTTCCTCTCTGAGGATTTGGCCCGATTCCCAATTGCTTTTCGTCAATCTGTGGGATGGGAGGACTCATTTCAGTTTTGTTACCTCAGGTGTCCCACCAAAAGAGGAATCTCAAAGCCAAGCCGTGGGGAAGACTGAAGGGACAACCCAAACTATGGTTAAAAATTGGGGCCTAGGGGCATGGCAAGCCCAATATGCTATCTCTTCATCCAGACACTGAGTGGCCTTCCTTGAGGACTGGGCTCAGCCTGAGGGTCACAATGTGTGTTTGTGACCAATGTGGCCCGCGAGCATGGGCGGGGCCTCATGGGCCACACTGGTTTCAACTACACTGAACGTTGGACAACATGCCAACCACAAGGTTTCTTGCCATGGGGAAGGAGTTCTGATTTCTGCATCACCTTCAAACCTGGGCAGTGATTGGGGATAAGGTGTAGGTTCTGAAACCTTAAAACCGAGGTTGGGAAGAGATGACGACCTAAGGCCATAGCGGCTCGATGTGCTCAGTGTGCGGCCAGCTGTCTGGGAGGGGCCAGGGTGTCCAGGCTCAGGCTGTGTCAGAAAGGGCATTAGTGCCCTGGTCAGCCTATGTATTGTGGGTACAGCCAAGGTCGGTGCAGGTAGATCCTCATTTGGGGTTACTGGGCAGCCCCAGAGGACAATATTTTTCTTCTGGAGGGCAGGCAGAGTGCTGCATTGTAGTTCTGGATTGCCAAACTGGAGGGCTTGTGGGCCAGTAGTCTGACGACCAAAGTCTGAGAACACAAGCTAGGCTTAGGTTTCTGGGTGAGGCCATGGCAGGTTCAATCTACAGACCTGAATCGAGATCTCGTGCATCTGAAGTCAGGGCGAGGATCAGACGATCGCTCAGGTTGGAGTTTCTGTCCCTGATGGCTCCTTCATTAATGGAGGGGGCATCACGAGGCCATGGGGGTTTTCCCACGATGGGAGTTGTGAGAAGCTCCAAACTGCAGAGAGTCTTCTGCAGGACAATTGAGACCTGTTTTTTGGCTCCAGGCCAATGATTCTGAGCAGGGTACTAAGGATGGATGGCTGGGTAGCCCATCTCGCAGTCCAATTGTCTCCTAGCAACAAGACAGTTTAGATCTCCTGGATCTGTGGGGAGCAACCGAGGACGCCGAGTTGAAATGGACACCACTGGGGATGGGTCCTAATGTGCTTTGGTGTCTATGGAGACCTTGGAATGAAGAGGTGGCACTGGGGACCTAAAGGGTTCTCCTAAACAGAGGCTTTGACACAGCTCCAACGTGCAAGATTCCCATGTGTAGATGAGATGTTTTCTGATGGGTGAGTCAAGAAACAGCTATATGCTGCTTTTTAACCAGGCCTCTGAGGAGAGGTGCCTGGAAATCAAAGCAATGGATCTGATTAGTGCCTAGGGGCCTGTTCTTTCCTTTTTACCTCTGGGGACATCTGTCTATGAGTCTCAGTGCAGGTAGGTGCTCAGTTGGGCTCAGATTGCCCCTGTTTTTCCTGGGAAGGCACCACTGTTGAGATGGATCCGGGACTTTGGAGGTTTATCCTATTAAAAGGGTTGTGGCCATTGGAATGGGCACACAGAATTCCCTTGAATGGCAGGGCCTCAGGGTGAATGCTGGTTTCTCCTACACTGAACCTTGGACAATATGTCAACCACAAGGGTTCTTGCCATGGGTAAAGAGGAGTTCTGATTTCTGCATCACACTCACCCCTGGGCAGTGATTGGAGATAAGGTCTCGGTTCTGAAGCCTGAAAACTGAGGTAGTGAAGAGATGATGACCTAAGGCCATGGCGCGTTTTATGTGCAAGTGCGCGGTAGCTTTCTGGGTGTTGGTCAGGAGGTCCGGGCTCAGGTTGTGTTCAACAGTGCAGTAGTGCACAGGTTAGACTATAATATTTGGGTAAAGTCGAGTGCTGTGTAGGTTGATCCTCATGTAAGTTGCCTGGGCAGCTCTGGAGGCAATAATTTTTTTTTCTAGAGAGCAGGCTGTGTGCTGCATTGTGGGTCCGGAATTGCCAAACTTGAGGGCTTCGGGGCCAGGAGTGTGTGGACGGAAGTCTGAGAAGACAAGCTAGACTTGGGTTTCAGGGCGAGGGCACGGCAGGTACCCCCTGCAGATCTGAACCAATATCTCATGCATCTGAAGTCAGGGCGAAGATCAGACGTTGGCTCAGGTTGGAGTTTCTGTGCATGACGGCCACTTCATGAAGGGAGCGGAATCTCGAGGCCTTTGAGGTTTTCCCACGTTGGGAGTTGTGCGATGCCCCCTTCAAGGATTCCTTCTGCGGGACAATTGAGACCTGTTGCACAGCTCCAGGACATCCCATATGGAATGACTCCAGAGCACACTTCGCGGATGGATGCCTGGGAAGCCCGCCTCGCATTCCAATTGTCTCCTAGCAACAAGACAGTTTAGATCTGATGGCTCTGCCGGAGCAACCGGGGTGGCTGAGTTGAAATGAACTTTCCTGAGGATGGGTCCTAATGTGTTTTTGTGTCCATGAGGGCCTTGGAATGGGGCGGTGGCACCGGGACCCTGAAGTACTCTCCTAAGCTTTGGACATGGCTCCCATGCACAGGTTTCCTTGTGGAGACGAGATGAGTTCTGATGGGTGCCTCAGGAAAACCCCTATGCTCATATTTTAATCAGGCTTTTGAGGACACATGCCTGTAACCCAAAGCAATGGATCCTATTATGGCCGAGGTTCCTGTCTGGTTCAATCTTCTTCTCTGGGGACATCCATCTATGGTATGAGTGGAGGTCGATTATCAGCTGGTGTCAGACAGCCCTTGTTTATTCCAGGCTACCTACACTATAGGGATGGCCTCAGGGACTTTGGTGGTTTCTCCTAATTAGTGCTATTTTGGAAGATGGAATGGGCCGAATTCCCATGGATTGGTAGGCACAGTCCTAAAGTGTGGCTCCAGGGGCCCAGCATGGAGGGTGTGTGGCACAAGACTTTGAGAACAGAAGTCTGAAAACACAAACTCAGCTTAGGTTTGGGGACGTAGGTATGGCAGGCCCGATCTACAAACCATGAGAAGTACTCTTCAGGATATGAAGAAAGTGCGAGTCTGAGGCGCTTGCTCAGGCTTTTGTCTCTGGATTTTGTATCAGCGATGGCCGTGGAATGTCGGGGAGGCCTCATGGGCCATGGACGAATCTTCCTCTCTGAGGATTTGGCACGATTCCCAATTGCTTTTCGTCAATCTGTGGGATGGGAGGACTCATTTCAGTTTTGTTACCTCAGGTGTCCCACCAAAAGAGGAATTCCAAAGCCAAGCCCTGGGGAAGACTGAAGGGACAACCCGAACTATGGTTAAAAATTGGGGCCTAGGGGCATGGCAAGCCCAATATGCTGTCTCTTCATCCAGCCACTTAGTGGCCTTACTTGAGGACTGGGCTTAGCCTTAGGTTCACAATGTGTGTTTGTGACCAATGTGGCCCGCGAGCATGGGCGGGGCCTCAGGGGCCACACTGGTTTCAACTATGCTGAACCTTGGACAACATGCCAACCACAAGGTTTCTTGCCATGGGGAAGGAGTTCTGATTTCTGCATCACCTTCAACCCTGGGCAGTGATAGGAGATAAGGTCTAGGTTCTGAGACCTGAAAACCGAGGTTGGGAAGAGCTGACGACCTAAGGCCATGGCGGGTCGATGTGCCTAGTGTGCGGCCAGCTGTCTGGGAGGGGCCAGGGGGTCCAGGCTCAGGCTGTGTCAGAAAGGGCATTAGTGCCCTGGTCAGCCTATGTATTGGGGGTACAGCCAAGGTCGGTGTAGGTTGATCCTCATTTGGGGTTACTGGGTAGCCTCAGAGGGCAATGTTTTTCTTCTGGAGGGCAGGCAGAGTGCTGCATTGTAGTTCTGGATTGCCAAACTGGAGCGCTTGTGTGCCAGTAGTCTGACGACAAAAGTCTGAGAACACAAGCTAGGCTTAGGTTTCTGGGTGAGGCCGTGGCAGGCACAATCTACACACCTGAATCGAGATCTCGTGCATCTGAAGTCAGGGCGAGGATCAGACGATCGCTCAGGTTGGAGTTTCTGTCCCTGATGGCCCCTTCAGGAATGGGGGGGCATCACGAGGCCATGGGGGTTTTCCCACGATGGGAGTTGTGAGAAGCTCCTAACTGCAGAGAGTCTTCTGAAGGACAATTGTGACCTGTTGTTTGGCTCCAGGCCAATGATTCTGAGCAGGGTTCTAAGTATGGATGGCTGGGTAGCCCACCTCGCATTCCAATTGTCCCCTAGCAACAAGACAGGTTAGATCTCCTGGATCTGTGGGGAGGAACCGAGGACGCTGAGTTGAAATGGACACCCCTGGGGATGGGTCCTTATGTGCTTTTGTGTCTATGGAGACCTTGGAATGAAGCGGTGGCACTGGGGCCCTAAAGGCTTCTCCTAAACAGAGGCTTTGACACAGCTCCAACGTGCAAGTTTCCCATGTGTAGATGAGATGTTTTCTGATGGGTGAGACAAGAAACAGCTATATGCTGCTTTTGAAACCAGGCCTCTGAGGAGAGATGCCTGGAAACCAAAGCAATGGATCTGATTAGTGCCTAGGGGCCTGTTCTTTCCTTTTTACCTCTGGGGACATCTGTCTATGGGTCTGAGTGCAGGTAGGTGCTCAGTTGGGCTCAGATTGCCCCTGTTTTTCCTGGGAAGCCACCACCATTGAGATGGATCAGGGACTTTGGAGGTTTATCCTATTAGAAGGTTTGTGGCCATTGGAATGGGCACACACAATTCCCTTGGAGAGGGCAAGTACAGTCCTCAGGTTTGGCTCCAGGGGCTTGAGCCTGTAGGTTGTGTAGGCCAGGGCTGTTGGACAGTTGTCTGAAAACACAAACTCGGGTTATGGTTCGGGTCATAGGTATGGAAGTAGTGACTTACAGACCATGAGGAGAACACTTCGGGATTTGAAAGAAGGTCGAGTGTGAGGCTCCTGCTCAAGTTTTTGTCTCTGGATATCGTGTCACTCATGGTCGTGGAATTTCTCGGTGACTTCATTGGAAATGGACGAATCTTACTCTCTGGCGGTTTGGCCCCGTCCAAAGTGTTTGGGGTCATTCTGTGGGCTGAAAGAAATCCGTTTTTTTTGGTGTTGTTGTTGTTTTTGTTTTCTTTTTTAACCTCAGGTTTCCCACCAAATGAGGGATTCCAGAGTAGAGCCCTGCCGAGGGGCGACTGGACAATCAGAAATCTGGTTAAAAATTGGGGCCTAGGGACATGTCAAGCCCATTATGACATCTAATGGTCCAGCCATTGAGAGGACTTACTAGGGGACAGGACTCATGCTGAGGGTCACAATGCGTGTGTATGCCTTCGTCGCACTCAAGAATGGGCGGGGCCTCCTGGTGAATGCTGGTTTCTCCTACACTGAATTTTGGACAACGGGCCAACCACAAGGGTTCTTGCCATGTGTAAGGAGGAGTTCTGATTTCTGCATCACACTCACCCCTGGGCAATGATTGGAGATAAGGTCTCGGTTCTGAAGCCTGAAAACTGAGGTAGGGAAGAGATGATGACTTAAGGCCATGGCGGGTTTTATGTGCTCAGTGTGCGGTCTGCTTTCTGGGTGTTGGTCGGGAGGTCCGGGCTCAGGTTGTGTTCGACAGTGCATTAGTTCCCAGGTTAGACTCTATAATTTGGGTAAATTCGAGTGCTGTGTAGGTTGATCCTCATTTAAGGTGCCTGGGCAGCTCATGAGGCAATAATTTTTTTTCTAGAGGGCAGGCAGAGTGCTGCATTGTGGGTCCGGAATTGCCAAACTTGAGGGCTTCGGGGCCAGGAGTGTGAGGACGGAAGTCTGAGAAGACATGCTAGACTTGGGTTTCAGGGCGAGGACACGGCAGGTACCCCGTGCAGATCTGAACCAATATCTCATGCATCTGAAGTCAGGGCGAGGATCAGACGTTGGCTCAGGTTGGAGTTTCTGTGCATGACGGCCGCTTCATGAAGGGAGCGGAATCTCGAGGCCATTGAGGTTTTCCCACGTTGAGAGTTGTGGGATGCCCCCTTCAAGGATTCCTTCTGCGGGACAATTGAGACCTGTTGGACAGCTCCAGGACATCCCATATGGAATGACTCCAGAGCACCGTTCGCGGATGGATGCCTGGGAAGCCCGCCTCGCATTCCAATTGTCTCCTAGCAACAAGGCAGTTTAGATCTGATGGCTCTGCTGGAGCAACCGGGGTGGCTGAGTTGAAATGGACTTTCCTGAGGTTGGGTCCTAATGTGTTTTTGTGTCAATGAGGGCCTTGGAATGGGGCGGTGGCACCGGGACCTGAAGTACTCTCCTAAGCTTTGGACATGGCTCCCATGCACGGGTTTCCTTGTGGAGACGAGATGAGTTCTGATGGGTGCCTCAGGAAAACCCCTATGCTCGTATTGGAATCAGGCTTTTGAGGACACATGCCTGTAACCCAAAGCAATGGATCCTATTATGGCCTAGGGTCCTGTCTGGTTCAATCTTCTTCTCTGGGGACATGCATCTATAGTATGAGTGTAGGTCGATTATCAGCTGGTGTCAGACAGCCCTTGTTTATTCCAGGCGACCTACATTATTGGGATGGCCTCAGGGACTTTGGAGGTTTCTCCTAATTTGTACGATTTTGGACCATGGAATGGGCCGAATTCCCATGGATTGGTAGGCACAGTCCTAAAGTGTGGCTCCAGGGGCCCAGCATGGAGGGTGTGTGGCACAAGACTTTGAGAACAGAAGTCTGAAAACACAAACTCAGCTTAGGTTTGGGGACGTAGGTATGGCAGGCCCGATCTACAAACCATGAGAAGAACTCTTCAGGATATGAAGAAAGTGCGAGTCTGAGGCCCTTGCTCAGGCTTTTGTCTCTGGATTTTGTATCAGCGATGGCCGTGGAATGTCGGGGAGGCCTCATGGGCCATGGACGAATCTTCCTCTCTGAGGATTTGGCCCGATTCCCAATTGCTTTTCGTCAATCTGTGGGATGGGAGGACTCATTTCAGTTTTGTTACCTCAGGTGTCCCACCAAAAGAGGAATTCCAAAGCCAAGCCCTGGGGAAGACTGAAGGGACAACCCGAACTATGGTTAAAAATTGGGGCCTAGGGGCATGGCAAGCCCAATATGCTGTCTCTTCATCGAGCCACTTAGTGGCCTTACTTGAGGACTGGGCTTAGCCTTAGGTTCACAATGTGTGTTTGTGACCTATGTGGCCCGCGAGCATGGGCGGGGCCTCAGGGGCCACACTGGTTTCAACTACGCTGAACCTTGGACAACATGCCAACCACAAGGTTTCTTGCCATGGGGAAGGAGTTCTGATTTCTGCATCACCTTCAACCCTGGGCAGTGATAGGAGATAAGGTCTAGGTTCTGAAACCTGAAAACCGAGGTTGGGAAGAGATGACGACCTAAGGCCATGGCGGATCGATGTGCCTAGTGTGCGGCCAGCTGTCTGGTTGGGGCCAGGGGGTCGTGGCTCAGGCTGTGTCAGAAAGGGCATTAGTGCCCTGGTCAGCCTATGTATTTGGGGTACAGCCAAGGTCGGTGTAGGTTGATCCTCATTTGTGGTTACTGGGTAGCCTCAGAGGGCAATGTTTTTCTTCTGGAGGGCAGGCAGAGTGCTGCATTGTAGTCCTGGATTGCCAAACTGGAGGGCTTGTGTGCCAGTAGTCTGACGACAAAAGTCTGAGAACACAAGCTAGGCTTAGGTTTCTGGGTGAGGCCATGGCAGGCACAATCTACAGACCTAATCGAGATCTCGTGCATCTGAAGTCAGGGCGAGGATCAGACGATCGCTCAGGTTGGAGTTTCTGTCCCTGATGGCCCCTTCAGGAATGGGGGGGCATCACGAGGCCATGGGGGTTTTCCCACGATGGGAGTTGTGAGAAGCTCCTAACTGCAGAGAGTCTTCTGAAGGACAATTGTGACCTGTTGTTTGGCTCCAGGCCAATGATTCTGAGCAGGGTTCTAAGTATGGATGGCTGGGTAGCCCACCTCGCATTCCAATTGTCCCCTAGCAACAAGACAGGTTAGATCTCCTGGATCTGTGGGGAGGAACCGAGGACGCTGAGTTGAAATGGACACCCCTGGGGATGGGTCCTTATGTGCTTTTGTGTCTATGGAGACCTTGGAATGAAGCGGTGGCACTGGGGCCCTAAAGGCTTCTCCTAAACAGAGGCTTTGACACAGCTCCAACGTGCAAGTTTCCCATGTGTAGATGAGATGTTTTCTGATGGGTGAGAAAAGAAACAGCTATATGCTGCTTTTGAAACCAGGCCTCTGAGGAGAGATGCCTGGAAACCAAAGCAATGGATCTGATTAGTGCCTAGGGGCCTGTTCTTTCCTTTTTACCTCTGGGGACATCTGTCTATGGGTCTGAGTGCAGGTAGGTGCTCAGTTGGGCTCAGATTGCCCCTGTTTTTCCTGGGAAGCCACCACCATTGAGATGGATCAGGGACTTTGGAGGTTTATCCTATTAGAAGGGTTGTGGCCATTGGAATGGGCACACACAATTCCCTTGGAGAGGGCAAGTACAGTCCTCAGGTTTGGCTCCAGGGGCTTGAGCCTGTAGGTTGTGTAGGCCAGGGCTGTTGGACAGTTGTCTGAAAACACAAACTCGGGTTATGGTTCGGGTCATAGGTATGGAAGTAGTGACTTACAGACCATGAGGAGAACACTTCGGGATTTGAAAGAAGGTCGAGTGTGAGGCTCCTGCTCAAGTTTTTGTCTCTGGATATCGTGTCACTCATGGTCGTGGAATTTCTCGGTGACTTCATTGGAAATGGACGAATCTTACTCTCTGGCGGTTTGGCCCCGTCCAAAGTGTTTGGGGTCATTCTGTGGGCTGAAAGAAATCCGTTTTTTTTGGTGTTGTTGTTGTTTTTGTTTTCTTTTTTAACCTCAGGTTTCCCACCAAATGAGGGATTCCAGAGTAGAGCCCTGCCGAGGGGCGACTGGACAATCAGAAATCTGGTTAAAAATTGGGGCCTAGGGACATGTCAAGCCCATTATGACATCTAATGGTCCAGCCATTGAGAGGACTTACTAGGGGACAGGACTCATGCTGAGGGTCACAATGCGTGTGTATGCCTTCGTCGCACTCAAGAATGGGCGGGGCCTCCTGGTGAATGCTGGTTTCTCCTACACTGAATTTTGGACAACGGGCCAACCACAAGGGTTCTTGCCATGGGTAAGGAGGAGTTCTGATTTCTGCATCACACTCACCCCTGGGCAATGATTGGAGATAAGGTCTCGGTTCTGAAGCCTGAAAACTGAGGTAGGGAAGAGATGATGACTTAAGGCCATGGCGGGTTTTATGTGCTCAGTGTGCGGTCTGCTTTCTGGGTGTTGGTCGGGAGGTCCGGGCTCAGGTTGTGTTCGACAGTGCATTAGTTCCCAGGTTAGACTCTATAATTTGGGTAAATTCGAGTGCTGTGTAGGTTGATCCTCATTTAAGGTGCCTGGGCAGCTCATGAGGCAATAATTTTTTTTCTAGAGGGCAGGCAGAGTGCTGCATTGTGGGTCCGGAATTGCCAAACTTGAGGGCTTCGGGGCCAGGAGTGTGAGGACGGAAGTCTGAGAAGACATGCTAGACTTGGGTTTCAGGGCGAGGACACGGCAGGTACCCCGTGCAGATCTGAACCAATATCTCATGCATCTGAAGTCAGGGCGAGGATCAGACGTTGGCTCAGGTTGGAGTTTCTGTGCATGACGGCCGCTTCATGAAGGGAGCGGAATCTCGAGGCCATTGAGGTTTTCCCACGTTGAGAGTTGTGGGATGCCCCCTTCAAGGATTCCTTCTGCGGGACAATTGAGACCTGTTGGACAGCTCCAGGACATCCCATATGGAATGACTCCAGAGCACCGTTCGCGGATGGATGCCTGGGAAGCCCGCCTCGCATTCCAATTGTCTCCTAGCAACAAGGCAGTTTAGATCTGATGGCTCTGCTGGAGCAACCGGGGTGGCTGAGTTGAAATGGACTTTCCTGAGGTTGGGTCCTAATGTGTTTTTGTGTCAATGAGGGCCTTGGAATGGGGCGGTGGCACCGGGACCTGAAGTACTCTCCTAAGCTTTGGACATGGCTCCCATGCACGGGTTTCCTTGTGGAGACGAGATGAGTTCTGATGGGTGCCTCAGGAAAACCCCTATGCTCGTATTGGAATCAGGCTTTTGAGGACACATGCCTGTAACCCAAAGCAATGGATCCTATTATGGCCTAGGGTCCTGTCTGGTTCAATCTTCTTCTCTGGGGACATGCATCTATAGTATGAGTGTAGGTCGATTATCAGCTGGTGTCAGACAGCCCTTGTTTATTCCAGGCGACCTACATTATTGGGATGGCCTCAGGGACTTTGGAGGTTTCTCCTAATTTGTACGATTTTGGACCATGGAATGGGCCGAATTCCCATGGATTGGTAGGCACAGTCCTAAAGTGTGGCTCCAGGGGCCCAGCATGGAGGGTGTGTGGCACAAGACTTTGAGAACAGAAGTCTGAAAACACAAACTCAGCTTAGGTTTGGGGACGTAGGTATGGCAGGCCCGATCTACAAACCATGAGAAGAACTCTTCAGGATATGAAGAAAGTGCGAGTCTGAGGCCCTTGCTCAGGCTTTTGTCTCTGGATTTTGTATCAGCGATGGCCGTGGAATGTCGGGGAGGCCTCATGGGCCATGGACGAATCTTCCTCTCTGAGGATTTGGCCCGATTCCCAATTGCTTTTCGTCAATCTGTGGGATGGGAGGACTCATTTCAGTTTTGTTACCTCAGGTGTCCCACCAAAAGAGGAATTCCAAAGCCAAGCCCTGGGGAAGACTGAAGGGACAACCCGAACTATGGTTAAAAATTGGGGCCTAGGGGCATGGCAAGCCCAATATGCTGTCTCTTCATCGAGCCACTTAGTGGCCTTACTTGAGGACTGGGCTTAGCCTTAGGTTCACAATGTGTGTTTGTGACCTATGTGGCCCGCGAGCATGGGCGGGGCCTCAGGGGCCACACTGGTTTCAACTACGCTGAACCTTGGACAACATGCCAACCACAAGGTTTCTTGCCATGGGGAAGGAGTTCTGATTTCTGCATCACCTTCAACCCTGGGCAGTGATAGGAGATAAGGTCTAGGTTCTGAAACCTGAAAACCGAGGTTGGGAAGAGATGACGACCTAAGGCCATGGCGGATCGATGTGCCTAGTGTGCGGCCAGCTGTCTGGTTGGGGCCAGGGGGTCGTGGCTCAGGCTGTGTCAGAAAGGGCATTAGTGCCCTGGTCAGCCTATGTATTTGGGGTACAGCCAAGGTCGGTGTAGGTTGATCCTCATTTGTGGTTACTGGGTAGCCTCAGAGGGCAATGTTTTTCTTCTGGAGGGCAGGCAGAGTGCTGCATTGTAGTTCTGGATTGCCAAACTGGAGGGCTTGTGTGCCAGTAGTCTGACGACAAAAGTCTGAGAACACAAGCTAGGCTTAGGTTTCTGGGTGAGGCCATGGCAGGCACAATCTACAGACCTAATCGAGATCTCGTGCATCTGAAGTCAGGGCGAGGATCAGACGATCGCTCAGGTTGGGGTTTCTGTCCCTGATGGCCCCTTCATGAATGGGGGGGCATCACGAGGCCATGGGGGTTTTCCCACGATGGGAGTTGTGAGAAGCTCCAAACTGCAGAGAGTCTTCTGCAGGACAATTGAGACCTGTTGTTTGGCTCCAGGCCAATGATTCTGAGCAGGGTTCTAAGGATGGATGGCTGGGTAGCCCACCTCGCATTCCAATTGTCTCCTAGCAACAAGACAGGTTAGTTCTCCTGGATCTGTGGAGAGGAACGGAGGACGCTGAGTTGAAATGGACACCCCTGGGGATGGGTCCTTATGTGCTTTTGTGTCTATGGAGACCTTGGAATGAAGCGGTGGCACTGGGGCCCTAAAGGCTTCTCCTAAACAGAGGCTTTGACACAGCTCCAACGTGCAAGTTTCCCATGTGTAGATGAGATGTTTTCTGATGGGTGAGACAAGAAACAGCTATATGCTGCTTTTGAAACCAGACCTCTGAGGAGAGATGCCTGGAAATCAAAGCAATGGATCTGATTAATTCCTAGGGGCCTGTTCTTTCCTTTTTACCTCTGGGGACATCTGTCTATGGGTCTGAGTGCAGGTAGGTGCCCAGTTGGTCTCAGATTGCCCCTGTTTTTCCTGGGAAGCCACCACCATTGAGATGGATCAGGGACTTTGGAGGTTTATCCTATTAGAAGGGTTGTGGCCATTGGAATGGGCACACTCAATTCCCTTGGAGAGGGCAAGTACAGTCCTCAGGTTTGGCTCCAGGGGCTTGAGCCTGTAGGTTGTGTAGGCCAGGGCTGTTGGACAGTTGTCTGAAAACACAAACTCGGCTTATCGTTCGGGTCATAGGTATGGAAGTAGTGACTTACAGACCATGAGGAGAACTCTTCGGGATTTGAAAGAAGGTCGAGTGTGAGGCTCCTGCTCAAGTTTTTGTCTCTGGATATCGTGTCACTCATGGTCGTGGAATTTCTCGGTGACTTCATTGGAAATGGACGAATCTTACTCTCTGGCGGTTTGGCCCCGTCCAAAGTGTTTGGGGTCATTCTGTGGGCTGAAAGAAATCCGTTTTTTTTGGTGTTGTTGTTGTTTTTGTTTTCTTTTTTAACCTCAGGTTTCCCACCAAATGAGGGATTCCAGAGTAGAGCCCTGCCGAGGGGCGACTGGACAATCAGAAATCTGGTTAAAAATTGGGGCCTAGGGACATGTCAAGCCCATTATGACATCTAATGGTCCAGCCATTGAGAGGACTTACTAGGGGACAGGACTCATGCTGAGGGTCACAATGCGTGTGTATGCCTTCGTCGCACTCAAGAATGGGCGGGGCCTCCTGGTGAATGCTGGTTTCTCCTACACTGAATTTTGGACAACGGGCCAACCACAAGGGTTCTTGCCATGGGTAAGGAGGAGTTCTGATTTCTGCATCACACTCACCCCTGGGCAGTGATTGGAGATAAGGTCTCGGTTCTGAAGCCTGAAAACTGAGGTAGGGAAGAGATGATGACTTAAGGCCATGGCGGGTTTTATGTGCTCAGTGTGCGGTCTGCTTTCTGGGTGTTGGTCGGGAGGTCCGGGCTCAGGTTGTGTTCGACAGTGCATTAGTTCCCAGGTTAGACTCTATAATTTGGGTAAATTCGAGTGCTGTGTAGGTTGATCCTCATTTAAGGTGCCTGGGCAGCTCATGAGGCAATAATTTTTTTTCTAGAGGGCAGGCAGAGTGCTGCATTGTGGGTCCGGAATTGCCAAACTTGAGGGCTTCGGGGCCAGGAGTGTGAGGACGGAAGTCTGAGAAGACATGCTAGACTTGGGTTTCAGGGCGAGGACACGGCAGGTACCCCGTGCAGATCTGAACCAATATCTCATGCATCTGAAGTCAGGGCGAGGATCAGACGTTGGCTCAGGTTGGAGTTTCTGTGCATGACGGCCGCTTCATGAAGGGAGCGGAATCTCGAGGCCATTGAGGTTTTCCCACGTTGAGAGTTGTGGGATGCCCCCTTCAAGGATTCCTTCTGCGGGACAATTGAGACCTGTTGGACAGCTCCAGGACATCCCATATGGAATGACTCCAGAGCACCGTTCGCGGATGGATGCCTGGGAAGCCCGCCTCGCATTCCAATTGTCTCCTAGCAACAAGGCAGTTTAGATCTGATGGCTCTGCTGGAGCAACCGGGGTGGCTGAGTTGAAATGGACTTTCCTGAGGTTGGGTCCTAATGTGTTTTTGTGTCAATGAGGGCCTTGGAATGGGGCGGTGGCACCGGGACCTGAAGTACTCTCCTAAGCTTTGGACATGGCTCCCATGCACGGGTTTCCTTGTGGAGACGAGATGAGTTCTGATGGGTGCCTCAGGAAAACCCCTATGCTCGTATTGGAATCAGGCTTTTGAGGACACATGCCTGTAACCCAAAGCAATGGATCCTATTATGGCCTAGGGTCCTGTCTGGTTCAATCTTCTTCTCTGGGGACATGCATCTATAGTATGAGTGTAGGTCGATTATCAGCTGGTGTCAGACAGCCCTTGTTTATTCCAGGCGACCTACATTATTGGGATGGCCTCAGGGACTTTGGAGGTTTCTCCTAATTTGTACGATTTTGGACCATGGAATGGGCCGAATTCCCATGGATTGGTAGGCACAGTCCTAAAGTGTGGCTCCAGGGGCCCAGCATGGAGGGTGTGTGGCACAAGACTTTGAGAACAGAAGTCTGAAAACACAAACTCAGCTTAGGTTTGGGGACGTAGGTATGGCAGGCCCGATCTACAAACCATGAGAAGAACTCTTCAGGATATGAAGAAAGTGCGAGTCTGAGGCCCTTGCTCAGGCTTTTGTCTCTGGATTTTGTATCAGCGATGGCCGTGGAATGTCGGGGAGGCCTCATGGGCCATGGACGAATCTTCCTCTCTGAGGATTTGGCCCGATTCCCAATTGCTTTTCGTCAATCTGTGGGATGGGAGGACTCATTTCAGTTTTGTTACCTCAGGTGTCCCACCAAAAGAGGAATTCCAAAGCCAAGCCCTGGGGAAGACTGAAGGGACAACCCGAACTATGGTTAAAAATTGGGGCCTAGGGGCATGGCAAGCCCAATATGCTGTCTCTTCATCGAGCCACTTAGTGGCCTTACTTGAGGACTGGGCTTAGCCTTAGGTTCACAATGTGTGTTTGTGACCTATGTGGCCCGCGAGCATGGGCGGGGCCTCAGGGGCCACACTGGTTTCAACTACGCTGAACCTTGGACAACATGCCAACCACAAGGTTTCTTGCCATGGGGAAGGAGTTCTGATTTCTGCATCACCTTCAACCCTGGGCAGTGATAGGAGATAAGGTCTAGGTTCTGAAACCTGAAAACCGAGGTTGGGAAGAGATGACGACCTAAGGCCATGGCGGATCGATGTGCCTAGTGTGCGGCCAGCTGTCTGGTTGGGGCCAGGGGGTCGTGGCTCAGGCTGTGTCAGAAAGGGCATTAGTGCCCTGGTCAGCCTATGTATTTGGGGTACAGCCAAGGTCGGTGTAGGTTGATCCTCATTTGTGGTTACTGGGTAGCCTCAGAGGGCAATGTTTTTCTTCTGGAGGGCAGGCAGAGTGCTGCATTGTAGTTCTGGATTGCCAAACTGGAGGGCTTGTGTGCCAGTAGTCTGACGACAAAAGTCTGAGAACACAAGCTAGGCTTAGGTTTCTGGGTGAGGCCATGGCAGGCACAATCTACAGACCTAATCGAGATCTCGTGCATCTGAAGTCAGGGCGAGGATCAGACGATTGCTCAGGTTGGACTTTCTGTCCCTGATGGCCCCTTCAGGAATGGGGGGTATCACGAGGCCATGGGGGTTTTCCCACGATGGGAGTTGTGAGAAGCTCCAAACTGCAGAGAGTCTTCTGCAGGACAATTGAGACCTGTTGTTTGGCTCCAGGCCAATGATTCTGTGCAGGGTTCTAAGGATGGATGGCTGGGTAGCCCACCTCGCATTCCAATTGTCTCCTAGCAACAAGACAGGTTAGATCTCCTGGATCTGTGGAGAGGAACGGAGGACGCTGAGTTGAAATGGACACCCCTGGGGATGGGTCCTTATGTGCTTTTGTGTCTATGGAGACCTTGGAATGAAGCGGTGGCACTGGGGCCCTAAAGGCTTCTCCTAAACAGAGGCTTTGACACAGCTCCAACGTGCAAGTTTCCCATGTGTAGATGAGATGTTTTCTGATGGGTGAGACAAGAAACAGCTATATGCTGCTTTTGAAACCAGACCTCTGAGGAGAGATGCCTGGAAATCAAAGCAATGGATCTGATTAATTCCTAGGGGCCTGTTCTTTCCTTTTTACCTCTGGGGACATCTGTCTATGGGTCTGAGTGCAGGTAGGTGCTCAGTTGGTCTCAGATTGCCCCTGTTTTTCCTGGGAAGCCACCACCATTGAGATGGATCAGGGACTTTGGAGGTTTATCCTATTAGAAGGGTTGTGGCCATTGGAATGGGCACACTCAATTCCCTTGGAGAGGGCAAGTACAGTCCTCAGGTTTGGCTCCAGGGGCTTGAGCCTGTAGGTTGTGTAGGCCAGGGCTGTTGGACAGTTGTCTGAAAACACAAACTCGGCTTATCGTTCGGGTCATAGGTATGGAAGTAGTGACTTACAGACCATGAGGAGAACTCTTCGGGATTTGAAAGAAGGTCGAGTGTGAGGCTCCTGCTCAAGTTTTTGTCTCTGCATATCGTGTCACTCATGGTCGTGGAATTTCTCGGTGACTTCATTGGAAATGGACGAATCTTACTCTCTGGCGGTTTGGCCCCGTCCAAAGTGTTTGGGGTCATTCTGTGGGCTGAAAGAAATCCGTTTTTTTTTGGTGTTGTTGTTTTTTTGTTTTCTTTTTTAACCTCAGGTTTCCCACCTAATGAGGGATTCCAGAGTAGAGCCCTGGGGAGGGGCGACTGGACAATCAGAAATCTGGTTAAAAATTGGGGCCTAGGGACATGTCAAGCCCATTATGACATCTAATGGTCCAGCCATTGAGAGGACTTACTAGGGGACAGGACTCATGCTGAGGGTCACAATGCGTGTGTATGCCTTCGTCTCACTCAAGAATGGGCGGGGCCTCAGGGTGAATGCTGGTTTCTCCTACACTGAATTTTGGACAACGGGCCAACCACAAGGGTTCTTGCCATGGGTAAGGAGGAGTTCTGATTTCTGCATCACACTCACCCCTGGGCAGTGATTGGAGATAAGGTCTCGGTTCTGAAGCCTGAAAACTGAGGTAGGGAAGAGATGATGACTTAAGGCCATGGCGGGTTTTATGTGCTCAGTGTGCGGTCTGCTTTCTGGGTGTTGGTCGGGAGGTCCGGGCTCAGGTTGTGTTCGACAGTGCATTAGTTCCCAGGTTAGACTCTATAATTTGGGTAAATTCGAGTGCTGTGTAGGTTGATCCTCATTTAAGGTGCCTGGGCAGCTCATGAGGCAATAATTTTTTTTCTAGAGGGCAGGCAGAGTGCTGCATTGTGGGTCCGGAATTGCCAAACTTGAGGGCTTCGGGGCCAGGAGTGTGAGGACGGAAGTCTGAGAAGACATGCTAGACTTGGGTTTCAGGGCGAGGACACGGCAGGTACCCCGTGCAGATCTGAACCAATATCTCATGCATCTGAAGTCAGGGCGAGGATCAGACGTTGGCTCAGGTTGGAGTTTCTGTGCATGACGGCCGCTTCATGAAGGGAGCGGAATCTCGAGGCCATTGAGGTTTTCCCACGTTGAGAGTTGTGGGATGCCCCCTTCAAGGATTCCTTCTGCGGGACAATTGAGACCTGTTGGACAGCTCCAGGACATCCCATATGGAATGACTCCAGAGCACCGTTCGCGGATGGATGCCTGGGAAGCCCGCCTCGCATTCCAATTGTCTCCTAGCAACAAGACAGTTTAGATCTGATGGCTCTGCTGGAGCAACCGGGGTGGCTGAGTTGAAATGGACTTTCCTGAGGTTGGGTCCTAATGTGTTTTTGTGTCAATGAGGGCCTTGGAATGGGGCGGTGGCACCGGGACCTGAAGTACTCTCCTAAGCTTTGGACATGGCTCCCATGCACGGGTTTCCTTGTGGAGACGAGATGAGTTCTGATGGGTGCCTCAGGAAAACCCCTATGCTCGTATTGGAATCAGGCTTTTGAGGACACATGCCTGTAACCCAAAGCAATGGATCCTATTATGGCCTAGGGTCCTGTCTGGTTCAATCTTCTTCTCTGGGGACATGCATCTATAGTATGAGTGTAGGTCGATTATCAGCTGGTGTCAGACAGCCCTTGTTTATTCCAGGCGACCTACATTATTGGGATGGCCTCAGGGACTTTGGAGGTTTCTCCTAATTTGTACGATTTTGGACCATGGAATGGGCCGAATTCCCATGGATTGGTAGGCACAGTCCTAAAGTGTGGCTCCAGGGGCCCAGCATGGAGGGTGTGTGGCACAAGACTTTGAGAACAGAAGTCTGAAAACACAAACTCAGCTTAGGTTTGGGGACGTAGGTATGGCAGGCCCGATCTACAAACCATGAGAAGAACTCTTCAGGATATGAAGAAAGTGCGAGTCTGAGGCCCTTGCTCAGGCTTTTGTCTCTGGATTTTGTATCAGCGATGGCCGTGGAATGTCGGGGAGGCCTCATGGGCCATGGACGAATCTTCCTCTCTGAGGATTTGGCCCGATTCCCAATTGCTTTTCGTCAATCTGTGGGATGGGAGGACTCATTTCAGTTTTGTTACCTCAGGTGTCCCACCAAAAGAGGAATTCCAAAGCCAAGCCCTGGGGAAGACTGAAGGGACAACCCGAACTATGGTTAAAAATTGGGGCCTAGGGGCATGGCAAGCCCAATATGCTGTCTCTTCATCGAGCCACTTAGTGGCCTTACTTGAGGACTGGGCTTAGCCTTAGGTTCACAATGTGTGTTTGTGACCTATGTGGCCCGCGAGCATGGGCGGGGCCTCAGGGGCCACACTGGTTTCAACTACGCTGAACCTTGGACAACATGCCAACCACAAGGTTTCTTGCCATGGGGAAGGAGTTCTGATTTCTGCATCACCTTCAACCCTGGGCAGTGATAGGAGATAAGGTCTAGGTTCTGAAACCTGAAAACCGAGGTTGGGAAGAGATGACGACCTAAGGCCATGGCGGATCGATGTGCCTAGTGTGCGGCCAGCTGTCTGGTTGGGGCCAGGGGGTCGTGGCTCAGGCTGTGTCAGAAAGGGCATTAGTGCCCTGGTCAGCCTATGTATTTGGGGTACAGCCAAGGTCGGTGTAGGTTGATCCTCATTTGTGGTTACTGGGTAGCCTCAGAGGGCAATGTTTTTCTTCTGGAGGGCAGGCAGAGTGCTGCATTGTAGTTCTGGATTGCCAAACTGGAGGGCTTGTGTGCCAGTAGTCTGACGACAAAAGTCTGAGAACACAAGCTAGGCTTAGGTTTCTGGGTGAGGCCATGGCAGGCACAATCTACAGACCTAATCGAGATCTCGTGCATCTGAAGTCAGGGCGAGGATCAGACGATCGCTCAGGTTGGAGTTTCTGTCCCTGATGGCCCCTTCAGGAATGGGGGGTATCACGAGGCCATGGGGGTTTTCCCACGATGGGAGTTGTGAGAAGCTCCAAACTGCAGAGAGTCTTCTGCAGGACAATTGAGACCTGTTGTTTGGCTCCAGGCCAATGATTCTGTGCAGGGTTCTAAGGATGGATGGCTGGGTAGCCCACCTCGCATTCCAATTGTCTCCTAGCAACAAGACAGGTTAGATCTCCTGGATCTGTGGAGAGGAACGGAGGACGCTGAGTTGAAATGGACACCCCTGGGGATGGGTCCTTATGTGCTTTTGTGTCTATGGAGACCTTGGAATGAAGCGGTGGCACTGGGGCCCTAAAGGCTTCTCCTAAACAGAGGCTTTGACACAGCTCCAACGTGCAAGTTTCCCATGTGTAGATGAGATGTTTTCTGATGGGTGAGACAAGAAACAGCTATATGCTGCTTTTGAAACCAGACCTCTGAGGAGAGATGCCTGGAAATCAAAGCAATGGATCTGATTAATTCCTAGGGGCCTGTTCTTTCCTTTTTACCTCTGGGGACATCTGTCTATGGGTCTGAGTGCAGGTAGGTGCTCAGTTGGTCTCAGATTGCCCCTGTTTTTCCTGGGAAGCCACCACCATTGAGATGGATCAGGGACTTTGGAGGTTTATCCTATTAGAAGGGTTGTGGCCATTGGAATGGGCACACTCAATTCCCTTGGAGAGGGCAAGTACAGTCCTCAGGTTTGGCTCCAGGGGCTTGAGCCTGTAGGTTGTGTAGGCCAGGGCTGTTGGACAGTTGTCTGAAAACACAAACTCGGCTTATCGTTCGGGTCATAGGTATGGAAGTAGTGACTTACAGACCATGAGGAGAACTCTTCGGGATTTGAAAGAAGGTCGAGTGTGAGGCTCCTGCTCAAGTTTTTGTCTCTGGATATCGTGTCACTCATGGTCGTGGAATTTCTCGGTGACTTCATTGGAAATGGACGAATCTTACTCTCTGGCGGTTTGGCCCCGTCCAAAGTGTTTGGGGTCATTCTGTGGGCTGAAAGAAATCCGTTTTTTTTTTGGTGTTGTTGTTTTTTTGTTTTCTTTTTTAACCTCAGGTTTCCCACCTAATGAGGGATTCCAGAGTAGAGCCCTGGGGAGGGGCGACTGGACAATCAGAAATCTGGTTAAAAATTGGGGCCTAGGGACATGTCAAGCCCATTATGACATCTAATGGTCCAGCCATTGAGAGGACTTACTAGGGGACAGGACTCATGCTGAGGGTCACAATGCGTGTGTATGCCTTCGTCGCACTCAAGAATGGGCGGGGCCTCAGGGTGAATGCTGGTTTCTCCTACACTGAATTTTGGACAACGGGCCAACCACAAGGGTTCTTGCCATGGGTAAGGAGGAGTTCTGATTTCTGCATCACACTCACCCCTGGGCAGTGATTGGAGATAAGGTCTCGGTTCTGAAGCCTGAAAACTGAGGTAGGGAAGAGATGATGACTTAAGGCCATGGCGGGTTTTATGTGCTCAGTGTGCAGTCAGCTTTCTGGGTGTTGGTCGGGAGGTCCGGGCTCAGGTTGTGTTCGACAGTGCATTAGTTCCCAGGTTAGACTCCATAATTTGGGTAAATTCGAGTGCTGTGTAGGTTGATCCTCATTTAAGGTGCCTGGGCAGCTCATGAGGCAATAATTTTTTTTCTAGAGGGCAGGCAGAGTGCTGCATTGTGGGTCCGGAATTGCCAAACTTGAGGGCTTCGGGGCCAGGAGTGTGAGGACGGAAGTCTGAGAAGACATGCTAGACTTGGGTTTCAGGGCGAGGACACGGCAGGTACCCCGTGCAGATCTGAACCAATATCTCATGCATCTGAAGTCAGGGCGAGGATCAGACGTTGGCTCAGGTTGGAGTTTCTGTGCATGACGGCCGCTTCATGAAGGGAGCGGAATCTCGAGGCCATTGAGGTTTTCCCACGTTGAGAGTTGTGGGATGCCCCCTTCAAGGATTCCTTCTGCGGGACAATTGAGACCTGTTGGACAGCTCCAGGACATCCCATATGGAATGACTCCAGAGCACCGTTCGCGGATGGATGCCTGGGAAGCCTGCCTCGCATTCCAATTGTCTCCTAGCAACAAGACAGTTTAGATCTGATGGCTCTGCTGGAGCAACCGGGGTGGCTGAGTTGAAATGGACTTTCCTGAGGTTGGGTCCTAATGTGTTTTTGTGTCAATGAGGGCCTTGGAATGGGGCGGTGGCACCGGGACCTGAAGTACTCTCCTAAGCTTTGGACATGGCTCCCATGCACGGGTTTCCTTGTGGAGACGAGATGAGTTCTGATGGGTGCCTCAGGAAAACCCCTATGCTCGTATTGGAATCAGGCTTTTGAGGACACATGCCTGTAACCCAAAGCAATGGATCGTATTATGGCCTAGGGTCCTGTCTGGTTCAATCTTCTTCTCTGGGGACATGCATCTATAGTATGAGTGTAGGTCGATTATCAGCTGGTGTCAGACAGCCCTTGTTTATTCCAGGCGACCTACATTATTGGGATGGCCTCAGGGACTTTGGAGGTTTCTCCTAATTTGTACGATTTTGGACCATGGAATGGGCCGAATTCCCATGGATTGGTAGGCACAGTCCTAAAGTGTGGCTCCAGGGGCCCAGCATGGAGGGTGTGTGGCACAAGACTTTGAGAACAGAAGTCTGAAAACACAAACTCAGCTTAGGTTTGGGGACGTAGGTATGGCAGGCCCGATCTACAAACCATGAGAAGAACTCTTCAGGATATGAAGAAAGTGCGAGTCTGAGGCCCTTGCTCAGGCTTTTGTCTCTGGATTTTGTATCAGCGATGGCCGTGGAATGTCGGGGAGGCCTCATGGGCCATGGACGAATCTTCCTCTCTGAGGATTTGGCCCGATTCCCAATTGCTTTTCGTCAATCTGTGGGATGGGAGGACTCATTTCAGTTTTGTTACCTCAGGTGTCCCACCAAAAGAGGAATTCCAAAGCCAAGCCCTGGGGAAGACTGAAGGGAAAACCCGAACTATGGTTAAAAATTGGGGCCTAGGGGCATGGCAAGCCCAATATGCTGTCTCTTCATCCAGCCACTTAGTGGCCTTACTTGAGGACTGGGCTTAGCCTTAGGTTCACAATGTGTGTTTGTGACCAATGTGGCCCGCGAGCATGGGCGGGGCCTCAGGGGCCACACTGGTTTCAACTACACTGAACCTTGGACAACATTCCAACCACAAGGTTTCTTGCCATGGG
The DNA here is from genome assembly GCF_964662115.1 of Mustela nivalis. Lineage (NCBI taxonomy): Eukaryota > Metazoa > Chordata > Mammalia > Carnivora > Mustelidae > Mustela > Mustela nivalis. The sequence continues at coordinate 1,584,209 of NW_028136485.1, read as the reverse complement.
GAAGGAGTTCTGATTTCTGCATCACCTTCAACCCTGGGCAGTGATAGGAGATAAGGTCTAGGTTCTGAAACCTGAAAACCGAGGTTGGGAAGAGATGACGACCTAAGGCCATGGCGGATCGATGTGCCTAGTGTCCGGCCAGCTGTCTGGGAGGGGCCAGGGGGTCCAGGCTCAGGCTGTGTCAGAAAGGGCAATAGTGCCCTGGTCAGCCTATGTATTGGGGGTACAGCCAAGGTCGGTGCAGGTTGATCCTCATTTGGGGTTACTGGGCAGCCCCAGAGGACAATGTTTTTCTTCTGGAGGGCAGGCATAGTGCTGCATTGTAGTTCTGTATTGCCAAACTGGAGCGCTTGTGTGCCAGTAGTCTGACGACAAAAGTCTGAGAAGACAAGCTAGGCTTAGGTTTCTGGGTGTGGCCATGGCAGGCACAATCTACAGACCTAATCGAGATCTCATGCATCTGAAGTCAGGGCGAGGATCAGACGATCGCTCAGGTTGGAGTTTCTGTCCCTGATGGCCCCTTCAGGAATGGGGGGGCATCACGAGGCCATGGGGGTTTTCCCACGATGGGAGTTGTGAGAAGCTCCAAACTGCAGAGAGTCTTCTGCAGGACAATTGAGACCTGTTGTTTGACTCCAGGCCAATGATTCTGAGCAGGGTTCTAAGGATGGATGGCTTGGTAGCCCACCTCGCATTCCATTTGTCTCCTAGCAACAAGACAGGTTAGATCTCCTGGATCTGTGGGGAGCAACCGAGGACGCTGTGTTGAAATGGACACTCCTGGGGATGGGTCCTAATGTGCTTTTGTGTCTATGGAGACCTTGGAATGAAGCGGTGGCACTGGGGCCCTAAAGGCTTCTCCTAAACAGAGGCTTTGACACAGCTCCAACGTGCAAGTTTCCCATGTGTAGATGAGATGTTTTCTGATGGGTGAGTCAAGAAACAGCTAGATGCTGCTTTTGAAATCCAGGCCTCTGAGGAGAGATGCCTGGAAACCAAAGCAATGGATCTGATTAGTGCCTAGGGGCCTGTTCTTTCCTTTTTACCACTGGGGACATCTGTCTATGGGTCTGAGTGCAGGTAGGTGCTCAGTTGGGCTCAGATTGCCCTTGTTTTTCCTGGGAATCCACCACTATTGAGATGGATCAGGGATTTTGGAGGTTTATGTTATTAGAAGGGTTGTGGCCATTGGAATGGGCACACAAAATTCCCTTGGAGAGGGCAAGTACAATCCTCAGGTTTGGCTCCAGGGGCTTGAGCCTGTAGGTTGTGTAGGCCAGGGCTGTTAGGACAGTTGTCTGAAAACACAAACTCGGCTTATGTTTCGGGTCATAGGTATGGCAGGACTGATCTACAGACCATGAGGGGAACTCTTCGTGATTTGAAAGAAGGGCGAGTGTGAGTCTTCTGCTCAAGTTTTTGTCTCTGGATATCGTGTCACTCATGGTCGTGGATTTTCTGGGTGACTTCATGGGAAATGGACGAGTCTTACTCTCTGGTGGCTTGGCCCCGTCCAAAGATTTTGGTGTCATTCTGTGGGCGTCAAGAAGTCCGTTTTTTTTTGTTGTTGTTGTTGTTGTTGTTTTCTTTTTTAACCTCTGGTGTAACACCAAATGAGGGATTCCAGAGTAGAGCCCTGGGGAGGGGCGACTGGACAATCAGAAATCTGGTTAAAAATTGGGGCCTAGGGACATGTCAAGCCCAATATGACATCTAATGGACCAGCCACTGAGAGGACTTACTAGAGGACAGGACTCATGCTGAGGGTCACAATGCGTGTGTATGCCCTCGTCTCACTCAAGAATGGGCGGGGCCTCAGGGTGAATACTGGTTTCTCCTACACTGAACTTTGGACAACGTGCCAACCACAAGGGTTCTTGCCATGGGTAAGGAGGAGTTCTGATTTCTGCATCACACTCACCCCTGCGCAGTGATTGGAGATAAGGTCTCGGTGCTGAAGCCTGAAAACTGAGGTAGCAAAGAGATGATGACCTAAGGCCATGGCGGGTTTTATGTGCTCAGTGTGCGGTCAGCTTTCTGGTTGCTGGTCAGGAGGTCTGGGGTCAGGCTATGTTCGACAGTGCATTAGTGCCCAGTTTAGACTATATAATTTGGGTAAAGTCGAGTGCTGTGTATGTTGATCCTCATTTAAGGTGCCTGGGCAGCTCTTGAGGCAAAAATTTTTTTCTAGAGGGCAGGCAGAGTGCTGCATTGTGGGTCCGGAATTGCCAAACTTGAGGGCTTCGGGGCCAGGAGTGTGAGGCCGGAAGTCTGAGAAGACAAGCTAGACTTGGGTTTCAGGGCGAGGGCACGGCAGGTACGCCCTGCAGATATGAACCAATATCTCAAGCATCTGAAGTCAGGGCGAGGATCAGACGTTGGCTCAGGTTGGAGTTTCTGTGCATGACGGCTGCTTCATGAAGGGAGCGGAATCTCGAGGCCATTGAGGTTTTCCCACGTTGGGAGTTGTGGGATGCCCCCTTCAAGGATTCCTTCGGCGGGACAATTGAGACCTGTTGGCTAGCTCCAGGACATCCCATATGGAATGAATCCAGAGCACCGTTCGCGGATGGATGCCTGGGAAGCCCGCCTCCCATTCCAATTGTCTCCTACCAACAAGACAGTTTAGATCTGATGGCTCTGCTGGAGCAACCGGGGTGGCTGAGTTGAAATGGACTTTCCTGAGAATGGGTCCTAATGTGTTTTTGTGTCCATGAGGGCCTTGGAATGGGGCGGTGGCACCGGGACCCTGACGTACTCTCCTAAGATTGGGACATGGCTCTCAAGCACAGGTTTCCTTGTGGAGACGAGATGAGTTCTGATGGGTGCCTCAGGAAAACCCCTATGCTCGTATTTTAATCAGGCTTTTGAGGACACATGCCTGTAACCCAAAGCAATGGATCCTATTATGGCCTAGGGTTCTGTCTGGTTCAATCTTCTTCTCTGGGGACATCCATCTATGGTATGAGTGGAGGTCGATTATCAGCTGGTGTCAGACAGCCCTTGTTTGTTCCGGGCGACCTACACTATTGGGATGGCCTCAGGGACTTTGGAGGTTTCTCCTAATTTGTACGATTTTGGACCATGGAATGGGCCGAATTCCCATGGATTGGTAGGCACAGTCCTAAAGTGTGGCTCCAGGGGCCCAGCATGGAGGGTGTGTGGCGCAAGACTTTGAGAACAGAAGTCTGAAAACACAAACTCAGCTTAGGTTTGGGGACGTAGGTATGGCAGGCCCGATCTACAAACCATGAGAAGAACTCTTCAGGATATGAAGAAAGTGCGAGTCTGAGGCGCTTGCTCAGGCTTTTGTCTCTGGATTTTGTATCAGCGATGGCCGTGGAATGTCGGGGAGGCCTCATGGGCCATGGACGAATCTTCCTCTGTGAGGATTTGGCCCGATTCCCAATTGCTTTTCGTCAATCTGTGGGATGGGAGGACTCATTTCAGTTTTGTTACCTCAGGTGTCCCACCAAAAGAGGAATTCCAAGCCAAGCCCTGGGGAAGACTGAAGGGACAACCCGAACTATGGTTAAAAATTGGGTCCTAGGGGCATGGCAAGTCCAATATGCTGTCTCTTCATCCCGCCACTTAGTGGCCTTACTTGAGGACTGGGCTTAGCCTTAGGTTCACAGTGTGGGTTTGTGACCAATGTGGCCCGCGAGCATGGGCGGGGCCTCAGGAGCCACACTAGTTTCAACTACGCTGAACCTTGGACAACATGCCAACCACAAGGTTTCTTGCCATGGGGAAGGAGTTCTGATTTCTGCATCACCTTCAACCCTGGGCAGTGATTGGAGATAAGGTCTAGGTTCTGAAACCTGAAAACCGAGGTTGGGAAGAGATGACGACCTAAGGCCACGGCGGCTCGATGTGCTCAGTGTGCGGCCAGCTGTCTGGGAGGGGCCAGGGGGTCCAGGCTCAGGCTGTGTCAAAAAGGGCATTAGTGCCCTGGTCAGCCTATGTATTTGGGGTACAGCCAAGGTCGGTGCAGGTTGATCCTCATTTGGGGTTACTGGGTAGCCCCAGAGGACAATGTTTTTTCTTCGGGAGGGCAGGCAGAGTGCTGCATTGTAGTTCTGGATTGCCAAACTGGAGGGCTTGTGGGCCATTAGTCTGACGACAAACGTCTGAGAACACAAGCTAGGCTTAGGTTTCTGGGTGAGGCCATGGCAGGCACAATCTACAGAACTGAATAGAGATCTCGTGCATCTGAAGTCAGGGCGAGGTTCAGACGATCGCTCAGGTTGTAGTTTCTGCCCCTGATGGCCCCTTCATGAATGTCGGGGCATCACGAGGCCATGGGGGTTTTCACACAATGAGAGTTGTGAGAAGCTCCAAACTGCAGAGAGTCTTCTGTAGGACAATTGAGACCTGTAGTTTGGCTCCAGGCCAATGATTCTGAGGAGGGTTCTAAGGATGGATGGCTGGTTAGCCCACCTCGCATTCCAATTGTCTCCTAGCAACAAGACAGGTTAGATCTCCTGGATCTGTGGGGAGCAACAGAGGACGCTGAGTTGAAATAGACACCCCTGGGGATGGGTCCTAATGTGCTTTTGTGTCTATGGAGACCTTGCAATGAAGCGGTGGCACTGGGGCCCTAAAGGGTTCTACTAAACAGAGGCTTTGACACAGCTCCAACGTGCAAGTTTCCCATGTGTAGATGAGATGTTTTCTGATGGGTGAGTCAAGAAACAGCTAGATGCTGCTTTGGAAATCCAGGCCTCTGAGGAGAGATGCCTGGAAACCAAAGCAATGGATCTGATTAGTGCCTAGTGGCCTGTTCTTTCCTTTTACCTCTGGGGACATCTGTCTATGGGTCTGAGTGCAGGTAGGTGCTCAGTTGGGCTCAGATTGCCCCTGTTTTTCCTGGGAAGCCACCACTATTGAGATGGATCAGGGACTTTGGAGGTTTATCCTATGAGAAGGGTTGTGGCCATTGGAATGGGCACACACAATTCCCTTGGAGAGGGCAAGTACAGTCCTCAGGTTTGGCTCCAGCGGCCTGAGCCTGGAGGTTGTGTAGGCCAGGGCTGTTTGGACAGTTGTCTGAAAACACAAACTTGGCTTATGTTTCGGGTCATATGTATGGCAGGACTGATCTACAGACCATGAGGAGAACTCTTCGGGATTTGAAAGAAGGGCGAGTGTGAGGCTCCTGCTCAAGTTATTGTCTCTGGATATCGTGTCACTCATGGTCGTGGAATTTCTGGGTGACATCATGGGAAATGGACGAGTCTTACTCTCTGGTGGTTTGGCCCCGTCCAAAGAGTTTGGGGTCATTCTGTGTGCTGGATGAAGTCCGTTTTTTTTTTTGTTGTTGTTGTTGTTTTCTTTATAACCTCTGGTGTCCCACCACATGAGGGATTCTACAGTAAAGCCCTGGGGAGGGGCGACTGGACAATCAGAAATCTGGTTAAAAATTGGGGCCTAGGGACATGTCAAGCCCATTATGACATCTAATGGTCCAGCCACTGAGAGGACTTACTAGAGGACAGGACTCATGCTGAGGGTCACAATGCGTGTGTATGCCCTCGTCGCACTCAAGAATGGGCGGGGCCTCAGGGTGAATGCTGGTTTCTCCTACACTGAACGTTGGACAACGTGCCAACCTCAAGGGTTCTTGCCATGGGTTAGGAGGAGTTCTGATTTCTGCATCACACTCACCCCTAGGCAGTGATTGGAGATAAGGTCTGGTTTCTGAAGCCTGAAAACTGAGGTAGGGAAGAGATGATGACCTAAGGCCATGGCGGGTTTTATGTGCTCAGTGTGCGGTCAGCTTTCTGGGTGTTGGTCAGGAGTTCCGGGCTCAGGTTGTGTTTGATAGTGCATTAGTGCCCATTTTATACTGTATACTTTGGGTAAACTCGAGTGCCTTGTAGGTTGTTCCTCATTTAAGGTGCCTGGGCAGCTCATGAGGCAATAATTTTTTTTCTAGAGGGCAGGCAGAGTGCTGCATTGTGGGTCCGTAATTGCCAAACTTGAGGGCTTCGGGGCGAGGAGTGTGAGGACGGAAGTCTGAGAAGACAAGCTAGACTTGGATTTCAGGGCGAGGGCACGGCAGGTACCTCCTGCAGATCTGAACCAATATCACATGCATCTGAAGTCAGGGCGAGGATCAGACGTTGGCTCAGGTTGGAGTTTCTGTGCATGACGGCCACTTCATGAAGGGAGCGGAATCTCGAGGCCATTGAGGTTTTCCCACGTTGGGAGTTGTGGGATGCCCCCTTCAAGGATTCCTTCTGCGGGACAATTGAGACCTGTTGGACAGCTCCAGGACATCCCATATGGAATGACTCCAGAGCACACTTCGCGGATGGATGCCTGGGAAGCCCGCCTCGCATTCCAATTGTCTCCTAGCAACAAGACAGTTTAAGATCTGATGGCTCTGCCGGAGCAACCGGGGTGGCTGAGTTGAAATGGACTTTCCTGATGATGGGTCCTAATGTGTTTTTGTGTCCATGAGGGCCTTGGAATGGGGCAGTGGCACCGGGACCCTGAAGTACTCTCCTAAGCTTTGGAAATGGCTCCCATGCACAGGTTTCCTTGTGGAGACGAGATGATTTCTGATTGATGCCTCAGGAAAACACCTATGCTCGTATTTTAATCAGGCTTTTGAGGACACATGCCTGTAACCCAAAGCAATGGATCCTATTATGGCCTAGGGTCCTGTCTGGTTCAATATTCTTCTCTGGGGACATCCATCTATGGTATGAGTGGAGGTCGATTATCAGCTGGTGTCAGACAGCCCTTGTTTGTTCCGGGCGACCTACACTATAGGGATGGTCTCAGGGACTTTGGAGGTTTCTCCTAATTTGTACGATTTTGGACCATGGAATGGGCAGAATTTTCATGGATTGGTAGGCACAGTCCTAATGTGTGGCTCCAGGGGCCCAGCCTGGAGGGTGTGTGGCCCAAGACTTTGCGGACAGAAGTCTGAAAACACAAACTCAGCTTAGGTTTGGGGACGTAGGTATGGCAGGCCCGATCTACAAACCATGAGAAGAACTCTTTAGGATATGAAGAAAGTGCGAGTCTTAGGCGCTTGCTCAGGCTTTTGTCTCTGGATTTTGTATCAACGATGGCCGTGGAATGTCGGGGAGGCCTCATGGGCCATGGACGAATCTTTCTCTCTGAGGATTTGGCCCGATTCCCAATTGCTTTTCGTCAATCTGTGGGATGGGAGGACTCATTTCAGTTTTGTTACCTCAGGTGTCCCATCAAAAGAAGAATTCCAAAGCCAAGCCGTGGGGAAGACTGAAGAGACAACCCGGACTATGGTTAAAAATTGGGGCCTAGGGGCATGGCAAGCCCTATATGCTATCTCTTCATCCAGCCACTGAGTGACCTTACTTGAGGACTGGGATAAGCCTGAGGGTCTCAATGTGATTTTGTGACCAATGTGGCCCGCCAGCATGGGCGGGGCCACAAGGGCCACACTGGTTTAAACTACACTGTACGTTGGACAACATGCCAACCACAAGGTTTCTTGCCATGGGGAAGGAGTTCTGATTTCTGCATCACCTTCAACCCTGGGCAGTGATTGGAGATAAAGTCTAGGTTCTGAAACCTGAAAACCGAGGTTGGGAAGAGATGACGACCTAAGGCCATGGCGGCTCGATGTGCTCAGTGTGCAGCCAGCTGTCTGGGAGGGGCCAGGGGGTCCAGGCTCAGGCTGTGTCAGAAAGGACATTAGTGCCCTGGTCAGCCTATGTATTTGGAGTACAGCCAAGGTCGGTGCAGGTTGATCCTCATTTGGGGTTACTGCGTAGTCCCAGAGGTCAATGTTTTTCTTCTGGAGGGCCAGCAGAGTGCCGCATTGTAGTTCTGGATTGCCAAACTGGAGGGCTTGTGGGCCAGTAGTCTGACGACAAAAGTCTGAGTACACAAGCTAGGCTTAGGTTTCTGGGTGAGGCCATGGCAGGCACAATCTACAGACCTGAATCGAGATCTCGTGCATCTGAAGTCAGGGTGAGGATCAGACGATCGCTCAGGTTGGAGTTTCTGTCCCTGATGGCCCCTTCATGAATGGGGGGGGCATCACGAGGCCATGGGGGTTTTCCCACGATGGGAGTTGTTAGAAGCTCCAAAGTGCAGAGAGTCTTCTGCAGGACAATTGAGACCTGTTGTTTGGCTCCAGGCCAATGATTCTGAGCAGGGTTCTAAGGATGGATGGCTGGGTAGCCCACCTCGCATTCCAATTGTCTCCTAGCAACAAGACAGGTTAGATCTCCTGGATCTGTGGGGAGCAACCGAGGACGCTGAGTTGAAATGGACACCCCTGGGGATGGGTCCTAATGTGCTTTTGTGTCTATGGAGACCTTGGAATGACGCGGTGGCACTGGGGCCCTAAAGAGTTCTCCTAAACAGAGGCTTTGACACAGCTCCAACGTGCAAATTTCCCATGTGTAGATGAGATGTTTTCTGATGGGTGAGTCAAGAAACAGCTAGATGCTGCTTTGGAAATTCAGGCCTCTGAGGAGAGATGCCTGGAAACCAAAGTAATGGATCTGATTAGTGCCTAGGAGCCTGTTCTTTCCTTTTTACCTCTGGGGACATCTGTCTATGGGTCTGAGTGCAGGTAGGTGCTCAGTTGGGCTCAGATTGCCCCTGTTTTTCCTGGGAAGCCACCACTATTGAGATGGATCAGGGACTTTGGAGGTTTATCCTATTAGAAGGGTTGTGGCCATTGGAATGGGCACACACAATTCCCTTGGAGAGGGCAAGTACAGTCCTCAGGTTTGGCTCCAGCGGCCTGAGCCTGGAGGTTGTGTAGGCCAGGGCTGTTTGGACAGTTGTCTGAAAACACAAACTTGGCTTATGTTTCGGTCATAGGTATGGCAGGACTGATCTACAGTCCATGCGAGAACTCTTCGGGATTTGAAAGAAGGGCGAGTGTGAGGCTCCTGATCAAGTTTTTGTCTCTGGATATCGTGTCACTCATGGTCGTGGAATTTCTGGGTGACATCATGGGAAATGGACGTGTCTTACTCTCTGGTGGTTTGACCCCGTCCAAAGAGTTTGGGGTCATTCTGTGGGCTGGAAGAAGTCCGTTTTTTTTTGTTGTTGTTGTTGTTGTTGTTTTCTTTTTAACCTCAGGTGTCCCAAAAATGAGGGATTCCACAGGAGAGCCCTGTGGAGGGGCGACTGGACAATCAGAAATCTGGTTAAAAATTGGGGCCTAGGGACATGTCAAGCCCATTATGAAATCTAATGGTCCAGCCACTGAGAGGACTTACTAGAGGACAGGACTCATGCTGAGGGTCACAATGCGTGTGTATGCCCTCGTCGCACTCAAGAATGGGCGGGGCCTCAGGGTGAATGCTGGTTTCTCCTACACTGAACGTTGGACAACGTGCCAACCACAAGGGTTCTTGCCATGCTTTAGGAGGAGTTCTGATTTCTGCATCACACTCCCCCCTAGGCAGTGATTGGAGATAAGGTCTCGGTTCTGAAGCCTGAAAACTGAGGTAGGGAAGAGATGACGACCTAAGGCCATGGCGGCTCGATGTGCTCAGTGTGCGGCCAGCTGTCTGGGAGGGGCCAGGGGGTCCAGGCTCAGGCTGTGTCAGAAAGGGCATTAGTGCTCTGGTCAGCCTATGTATTTGGGGTACAGCCAAGGTCGGTGCAGGTTGATCCTCATTTGGGGTTACTGGGTAGCCCCAGAGGGCAATGTTTTTCTTCTGGAGGGCCGGCAGAGTGCTGCATTGTAGTTCTGGATTGCCAACTGGAGGGCTTGTGGGCCATTAGTCTGACGACAAAAGTCTGAGAACACAACCTAGGCTTAGGTTTCTGGGTGAGGCCATGGCAGGCACAATCTACACACCTGAATCGAGATCTCGTGCATCTGAAGTCAGGGCGAGGATCAGACGATCGCTCAGGTTGGAGTTTCTGTCCCTGATGGCCCCTTCATGAATGGGGGGGCATCATGAGGCCATGGGGGTTTTCCCACAATGGGAGTTGTGAGAAGCTCCAAACTGCAGAGAGTCTTCTGCAGGACAAATGTGACCATTTGTTTGGCTCCAGGCCAATGATTCTGAGCAGGGTTTTAAGGATGGATGGCTGGGTAGCCCAACTCGCATTCCAATTGTCTCCTAGCAACAAGACAGGTTAGATCTCCTGGATCTGTGGGGAGCAACTGAGGACCCTGAGTTGAAATGGATGGGGATGGGTCCTAATGTGCCTTTGTGTCTATGGAGATCTTGGAATGAAGCGGTGGCACTGGGGCCCTAAAGGGTTCTCCTATACAGAGGCTTTGACACAGCTCCAACGTGCAAGTTTCCCATGTGTAGATGAGATGTTTTCTGATGGGTGAGTCAAGAAACAGCTAGATGCTGCTTTTGAAATCCAGGCCTCTGAGGAGAGATGCCTGGAAACCAAAGCAATGGATCTGATTAGTGCCTCGGGGCCTGTTCTTTCCTTTTTACCTCTGGGGACATCTGTCTATGGGTCTGAGTGCAGGTAGGTGCTCTTGGGCTCATATTGCCCTTGTTTTTCCTGGGAAGCCACCACTATTGAGTTGGATCAGGGACTTTGGAGGTTTATCCTATGAGAAGGGTTGTGGCCATTGGAATGGGCACACACAATTCCCTTGGAGAGGGCAAGTACAGTCCTCAGGTTTGGCTCCAGCGGCCTGAGCCTGGAGGTTGTGTAGGCCAGGGCTGTTTGGACAGTTGTCTGAAAACACAAACTTGGCTTATGTTTCGGGTCATAGGTATGGCAGGACTGATCTACAGACCATGAGGAGAACTCTTCGGGATTTGAAAGAAGGGCGAGTGTGAGGCTCCTGCTCAAGTTATTGTCTCTGGATATCGTGTCACTCATGGTCGTGGAATTTCAGGGTGACATCATGGGAAATGGACGAGTCTTACTCTCTGGTGGTTTGGCCCCGTCTAAAGAGTTGGGGTCATTCTGTGGGCTGGAAGAAGTCCGTTTTTTTTGTTGTTGTTGTTGTTGTTTTCTTTTTAACCTCAGGTGTCCCACCAAATGAGGGATTCCACAGTAGAGCCCTGGGGAGGGGCGACTGGACAATCAGAAATCTGGTTAAAAATTGGGGCCTAGGGACATGTCAAGCCCATTATGACATCTAATGGTCCAGCCACTGAGAGGACTTACTAGAGGACAGGACTCATGCTGAGGGTCGCAATGCGTGTGTATGCCCTCGTCGCAATCAAGAATGGGCGGGGCCTCAGGGTGAATGCTGGTTTCTCCTACACTGAACGTTGGACAACGTGCCAACCACAAGGGTTCTTGCCATGGGTTAGGAGGAGTTCTGATTTCTGCATCACACTCACCCCTAGGCAGTGATTGGAGATAAGGTCTCGGTTCTGAAGCCTGAAAACTGAGGTAGGGAAGAGATGATGACCATGCACATGGCGGGTTTTATGTGCTCAGTGTGCGGTCATCTTTCTGGGTGTTGGTCAGGAGTTCCGGGCTCAGGTTGTGTTTGACAGTGCATTAGTGCCCAGGTTAGACTGTATAATTTGGGTAAATTCGAGTGCCTTGTAGGTAGATCCTCATTTAAGGTGCCTGGGCAGCTCATGAGGCAATAATTTTTTTTCTAGAGGGCAGGCAGAGTGCTGCATTGTGGGTCTGGAATTGCCAATCTTGAGGGCTTCGGGGCCAGGAGTGTGAGGACGGAAGTCTGAGAAGACAAGGCAGACTTGGGTTTCAGGGCGAGGGCACGGCAGGTACCCCCTGCAGATCTGAACCAATATCACATGCATCTGAAGTCAGGGCGAGGATCAGACGTTGGCTCAGGTTGGAGTTTCTGTGCATGACGGCTGCTTCATGAAGGGAGCGGAATCTCGAGGCCATTGAGGTTTTCCCACGTTGGGAGTTGTGGGATGCCCCCTTCAAGGATTCCTTCTGCGGGACAATTGAGACCTGTTGGACAGCTCCAGGACATCCCATATGGAATGACTCCAGAGCACCGTTCGCGGATGGATGCCAGGGAAGCCCGCCTCGCATTCCAATTGTCTCCTAGCAACAAGACAGTTTAAGATCTGATGGCTCTGCCGGAGCAACTGGGGTGGCTGAGTTGAAATGGACTTTCCTGAGGATGGGTCCTAATGTTTTTTTGTGTCCATGAGGGCCTTGGAATGGGGCGGTTGCACCGGGACACTGAAGTACTCACCTGAGCTTTGGACATGGCTCCTTGCACAGGTATCCTGTGGAGACGAGATGAGTTCTGATTGATGCCTCAGGAAAACACCTATGCTCGTATTTTAATCAGGCTTTTGAGGACACATGCCTGTAACCCAAAGCAATGGATCCTATTATGGCCTAGGGTCCTGTCTGGTTCAATCTTCTTCTCTGGGGACAACCATCTATGGTATGAGTGGAGGTCGATTATCAGCTGGTGTCAGACAGCCCTTGTTTGTTCCGGGCGACCTACACTATTGAGACGGCCTCAGGGACTTTGGAGGTTTCTCCTAATTTGTACGATTTTGGACCATGGAATGGGCAGAATTCCCATGGATTGGTAGGCACAGTCCTAATGTGTGGCTCCAGGGGCCCAGCCTGGAGGGTGTGTGGCCCAAGACTTTGCGGACAGAAGTATGAAAACACAAACTCAGCTTAGGTTTGGGGACGTAGGTATGGCAGGCCCGACCTACAAACCATGAGAAGAACTCTTCAGGATATGAAGAAAGTGCGAGTCTGAGGCGCTTGCTCAGGCTTTTGTCTCTGGATTTTGTATCAGCGATGGCCGTGGAATGTCGGGGAGGCCTCATGGGCCATGGACGAATCTTCCTCTCTGAGGATTTGGCCCGATTCCCAATTGCTTTTCGTCAATCTGTGGGATGGGAGGACTCATTTCAGTTTTGTTACCTCAGGTGTCCCACCAAAAGAGGAATTCCAAAGCCAAGCCGTGGGGAAGACTGAAGAGACAACCCGGACTATGGTTAAAAATTGGGGCATAGGGGCATGGCAAGCCCAATATGCTATCTCTTCATCCAGCCACTGAGTGACCTTACTTGAGGACTGGGATCAGCCTGAGGTTCACAATGTGATTTTGTGACCAATGTGGCCCGCGAGCATGGGCGGGGCCTCAAGGGCCACACTGGTTTCAACTACACTAAACGTTGGACAACATGCCAACCACAAGGTTTCTTGCCATGGGGAAGGAGTTCTGATTTCTGCATCACCTTCAACCCTGGGCAGTGATTGGAGATAAGGTCTAGGTTCTGAAACCTGAAAACCGAGGTTGGGAAGAGATGACGACCTAAGGCCATGGCAGCTCGATGTGCTCAGTGTGCGGCCAGCTGTCTGGGAGGGGCCAGGGGGTCCAGGCTCAGGCTGTGTTAGAAAGGGCATTAGTGCCCTGGTCACCCTATGTATTTGGGGTACAGCCAAGGTCAGTGCAGGTTGATCCTCATTTGGGGTTACTGGGTAGCCCCAAAGGGCAATGTTTTTCTTCTGGAGGGCCGGCAGAGTGCTGCATTGTAGTTCTGGATTGCCAAACTGGAGGGCTTGTGGGCCATTAGTCTGACGACTAAAGTCTGAGAACACAAGCTAGGCTTAGGTTTCTGGGTGAGGCCATGGCAGGCACAATCTACAGACCTGAATCGAGATCTCGTGCATCTGAAGTCAGGGCGAGGATCAGACGATCGCTCAGGTTGTAGTTTCTGTCCCTGATGGCCCCTTCATGAATGGGGGGGGGCATCACGAGGCCATGGGGGTTTGCCCACGATGGGAGTTGTGAGAAGCTCCAAACTGCAGAAAGTCTTCTTCAGGACAATTGAGACCTGTTGTTTGGCTCCAGGAGAAAGATTCTGAGCAGGGTTCTAAGGATGGATGGCTGGGTAGCCCACCTCGCATTCCAATTGTATCCTACTAACAAGACAGGTTAGATCTCCTGGATCTGTGGGGAGCAACCGAGGACGCAGAGTTGAAATGGACACCCCTGGGGATGGGTCCTAATGTGCTTTTGTGTCTATGGAGACCTTGGAATGAAGCGGTGGCACGGGGGCCCTAAAGGGTTCTCCTAAACAGAGGCTTTGACACAGCTCCAACGTGCAAGTTTCCCATGTGTAGATGAGATGTTTTCTGATGGGTGAGTCAAGAAACAGCTAGATGCTGCTTTGGAAATCCAGGCCTCTGAGGAGAGATGCCTCGAAACCAAAGCAATGGATCTGATTAGTACCTAGGGACCTCTTCTTTCCTTTTTACCACTGGGGACATCTGTCTATGGGTTTGAGTGCAGGTAGGTGCTCAGTTGGGCTCAGATTGCCCCTGTTTTTCCTGGGAAGCCATCACTATTGAGATGGATCAGAGACTTTGGAGGTTTATCCTATGAGAAGGGTTGTGGCCATTGGAATGGGCACACACAATTCCCTTGGAGAGGGCAAGTACAGTCCTCAGGTTTGGCTCCAGGGGCCTGAGCCTGTAGGTTGTGTTGGCCAGGGCTGTTTGGACAGTTGTCTGAAAACACAAACTCGGCTTATGTTTCGGGTCATAGGTATGGCAGGACTGATCTACAGACCATGAGGAGAACTCTTCGGAATTTGAAAGAAGGGCGAGTGTGAGGCTCCTGCTCAAGTTTTTGTGTCTGGATATCGTGTCACTCATGGTCGTGGAATTTCTGGGTGACCTCATGGGAAATGGACGAGTCTTACTCTCTGGTGGTTTGGCCCCGTCCAAAGAGTTTGGGGTCATTCTGTGGGCTTCAAGAAGTCCGTTTTGTTGTTGTTGTTGTTGTTGTTGTTGTTTTCTTTTTTACCTCAGGTGTCCTAACAAATGAGGGATTCCAGAGCAGAGCCCTGGGGAGGGGCGACTGGACAATCAGAAATCTGGTTAAAAATTGGGGCCTAGGGACATGTCAAGCCCATTATGACATCTAATGGTCCAGCCACTGAAAGGACTTAATAGAGGACAGGACTCATGCTGAGGGTAACAATGCGTATGTATGCCCTCATCGCACGCAAGAATGGGCGGGGCCTCAGGGTGAATGCTGGTTTCTCCTACACTGAACGTTGGACAACGTGCCAACCACAAGGGTTCTTGCCATGGGTAAGGAGGAGTTCTGATTTCTGCATCACACTCACCCCTGGGCAGTGATTGGAGATAAGGTCTCGGTTCTGAAGCCTGAAAACGGAGGTAGGGAAGAGATGATGACCTAAGGCCATGGCGGGTTTTATGTGCTCAGTGTGCGGTCAGCTTTCTGGGTGTTGGTCAGGAGGTCCGGGCTCAGGTTGTGTTAGACAGTGCATTAGTGCCCAGGTTAGACTATATAATTTGGGTAACGTCGAGTGCTGTGTAGGTTTATCCTCATTTAAGGTGCCTGGGCAGCTCATGAGGCAATAATTTTTTTTTTCTAGAGGGCAGGCAGAGTGCTGCATTGTGGGTCAGGAAATGCCAACCTTGAGGGCTTCGGGGCCAGGAGTGTGAAGACGGAAGTCTTAGAAGACAAGCTAGACTTGGGTTTCAGGGCGAGGACACGGCAGGTACCCCCTGCAGATCTGAACCAATATCTCATGCATCTGAAGTCAGGGCGAGGATCAGACGTTGGCTCAGGTTGGAGTTTCTGTGCATGATGGCCGCTTCATGAAGGGAGCGGAATCTCGGCCCATTGAGGTTTTCCCACGTTGGGAGTTGTGGGATGCCCCCTTCAAGGATTCCTTCTGCGGGACAATTGAGACCTGTTGTACAGCTCCAGGACATCCCATATGGATGACTCCAGAGCACCGTTCGCGGATGGATGCCTGGGAAGCCCGCCTCGCATTCCAATTGTCTCCTAGCAACAAGACAGTTTAGATCTGATGGCTCTGCCGGAGCAACCGGGGTGGCTGAGTTGAAATGGACTTTCCTGAGGATGGGTCCTAATGTGTTTTTGTGCCCATGAGGGCCTTGGAATGGAGCGGTGGCACGGGGACCCTGAAGTACTCTCCTAAGCTTTGGACATGGCTCCCATGCACAGGTTTCCTTGTGGAGACGAGATGAGTTCTGATGGGTGCCTCAGGAAAACCCCTAAGCTCGTATTGGAATCAGGCTTTTGAGGACACATGCCTGTAACCCAAAGCAATGGATCCTATTATGGCCTAGGGTCCTGTCTGGTTCAATCTTCTTCTCTGGGGACATCCATCTATGGTATGAGTGGAGGTCGATTATCAGCGGTTGTCAGACAGCCCTTGTTTGTTCCGGGCGACCTACACTATTGGGATGGCCTCAGGGACTTTGGAGGTTTCTCCTAATTTGTACGATTTTGGACCATGCAATGAGCAGAATTCCGATGGATTGGTAGGCACAGTCCTAATGTGTGGCTCCAGGGGCCCAGTCTGGAGGGTGTGTGGCCCAAGACTTTGAGGACAGAAGTCTGAAAACACAAACTCAGCTTAGATTTGGGGACGTAGGTATGGCAGGCCCGATCTACAAACCATGAGAAGAACTCTTCAGGATATGAAGAAATTGCGAGTCTGAGACGCTTGCTCAGGCTTTTGTCTCTGGATTTTGTATCAGCGATGGCCGTGGAATGTCGGGGAGGCCTCATGGGCCATGGACGAATCTTCCTCTCTGAGGATTTGGCCCGATTCCCAATTGCTTTTCGTCAATCTGTGGGTTGGGAGGACTCATTTCAGTTTTGTTACCTCAGGTGTCCCACCAAAAGAGGAATCCCAAAGCAAAGCCGTGGGGAAGACTGAAGGGACAACCCGAACTATGGTTAAAAATTGGGGCCTAGGGGCATGGCAAGCCCACTATGCTGTCTCTTCATCCAGCCACTGAGTGGCCGTACTTGAGAACTGGGCTCAGCCTGAGGGTCACAATGTGTGTTTGTGACCAATGTGGCCCGCGAGCATGGGCAGGGCTTCATGGGCCACACTGGTTTCAACTACACTGAACGTTGGACAACATGCCAACCACAAGGTTTCTTGCCATGGGGAAGGAGTTCTGATTTCTGCATCACCTTCAACCCTGGGCAGTGACTGGAGAAAAGGTCTAGGTTCTGAAATCTGAAAACCTAGGTTGGGAATAGATGAAGACCTAAGGCCATGGCGGATCGATGTGCTCAGTGTGCGGCCAGCTGTCTGGGAGGGGCCAGGGGGTCCAGGCTCAGGCTGTGTCAGAAAGGGCATTGGTGCCCTGGTCAGCCTATGTATTTGGGGTACAGCCAAGGTCGGTGCAGGTTGATCCTCATTTGGGGTTACTGGGCAGCCCACGAGGACAATGTTTTTATTCTGGAGGCCAGGCATAGTGCTGCATTGTAGTTCTGGATTGCCAAACTGGAGGGCTTGTGGGCCAGTAGTCTGACGACAAAAGTCTGAGAACACAAGCTAGGCTTAGGTTTCTGGTGAGGCCATGGCAGGCACAATCTACAGACCTGAATCGAGATCTCGTGCATCTGAAGTCAGGGCGAGGATCAGACGATCGCTCAGATTGGAGTTTCTGTCCCTGATGGCCCCTTCATGAATGGGGGGGGCATCACGAGGCCATGGGGGTTTTCCCACGATGGGAGTTGTGAGAAGCTCCAAACTGCAGAGAGTCTTCTGCAGGACAATTGAGACCTGTTGTTTGGCTCCAGGCCAATGATTCTGAGCAGGGTTCTAAGGATGGATGGATGGGTAGCCCACCTCGCATTCCAATTGTCTCCTACTAACAAGACAGGTTAGATCTCCTGGATCTGTGGGGAGCAACCGAGGACGCTGAGTTGAAATGGACACCCCTGGGGATGGGTCCTAATGTGCTTTTGTGTCTATGGAGACCTTGGAATGAAGCGGTGGCATGGGGGCCCTAAAGGGTTCTCCTAAACAGAGGCTTTGACACAGCTCCAACGTGCAAGTTTCCCATGTGTAGATGAGATGTTTTCTGATGGGTGAGGCAAGAAACAGCTAGATGCTGCTTTGGAAATCCAGGCCTCTGAGGAGAGATGCCTGGAAACCAAAGCAATGGATCTGATTAGTGCCTAGGGACCTCTTCTTTCCTTTTTACCACTGGGGACATCTGTCTATGGGTTTGAGTGCAGGTAGGTGCTCAGTTGGGCTCAGATTGCCCCTGTTTTTCCTGGGAAGCCATCACTATTGAGATGGATCAGGGACTTTGGAGGTTTATCCTATTAGAAGGGTTGTGGCCATTGGAATGGGCACACACAATTCCCTTGGAGAGGGCAAGTACAGTCCTCAGGTTTGGCTCCAGGGGCCTGAGCCTGTAGGTTGTGTAGGCCAGGGCTGTTTGGACAGTTGTCTGAAAACACAAACTCGGCTTATGTTTCGGGTCATAGGTATGGCAGGACTGATCTACAGACCATGAGGAGAACTCTTCGGGATTTGAAAGAAGGGCGAGTGTGAGGCTCCTGCTCAAGTTTTTGTCTCTGGATATCGTGTCACTCATGGTCGTGGAATTTCTGGGTGACCTCATGGGAAATGGACGAGTCTTACTCTCTGGTGGTTTGGCCCCGTCCAAAGAGTTTGGGGTCATTCTGTGGGCTTCAAGAAGTCCGTTTTGTTGTTGTTGTTGTTGTTGTTGTTTTCTTTTTTAACCTCAGGTGTCCCACCAAATGAGGGATTCCAGAGTAGAGCCCTGTGGAGGGGCGACTGGACAATCAGAAATCTGGTTAAAAATTGGGGCCTAGGGACATGTCAAGCCCATTATGACATCTAATGGTCCAGCCACTGAGAGGACTTACTAGAGGACAGGACTCATGCTGAGGGTCACAATGCGTGTGTATGCCCTCGTCGCACTCATTAATGGGCGGGGCCTCAGGGTGAATGCTGGTTTCTCCTACACTGAACGTTGGACAACGTGCCAACCTCAAGGGTTCTTGCCATGGGTAAGGAGGAGTTCTGATTTCTGCATCACACTCACCCCTGGGCAGTGATTGGAGATAAGGTCTCGGTTCTGAAGCCTGAAAACTGAGGTAGGGAAGAGATGATGACCTAAGGCCATGGCGGGTTTTATGTGCTCAGTGTGCGGTCAGCTTTCTGGGTGTTGGTCAGGAGTTCCGGGCTCAGGTTGTGTTCGACAGTGCATTAGTGCCCAGGGTAGACTATATAATTTGGTTAAAGTCGAGTGCTGTGTAGGTTGATCCTCATTTAAGGTGCCTGGGCAGCTCATGAGGCAATAATTTTTTTTTCTAGAGGGCAGGCAGAGTGCTGCATTGTGGGTCCGGAATTGCCAAACTTGAGAGATTCGGGGCCAGGAGTGTGAGGACGGAAGTCTGAGAAGACAAGCTACTTGGGATTCAGGGCGAGGGCACGGCAGGTACCCCCTGCAGATCTGAACCAATATCTCATGCATCTGAAATCAGGGCGAGGATCAGACGTTGGCTCAGGTTGGAGTTTCTGTTCATGACGGCCGCTTCATGAAGGGAGCGGAATCTCGAGGCCATTGAGGTTTTCCCACGTTGGGAGTTGTGGGATGCCCCCTTCAAGGATTCCTTCTGCGGGACAATTGAGACCTGTTGGACAGCTCCAGGACATCCCATATGGAATGATTCCAGAGCACCGTTCGCGGATGGATGCCTGGGAAGCCCGCCTCGCATTCCAATTGTCTCCTAGCAACAAGACAGTTTAGATCTGATGGCTCTGCCGGAGCAACCGGGGTGGCTGAGTTGAAATGGACTTTCCTGAGGATGGGTCCTAATGTGTTTTTGTGCCCATGAGGGCCTTGGAATGGGGCGGTGGCACCGGGACCCTGAAGTACTCTCCTAAGCTTTGGACATGGCTCCCATGCACAGGTTTCCTTGTGTAGACGAGATGAGTTCTGATGGGTGCCTCAGGAAAACCTCTATGCTCGTATTGGAATCAGGCTTTTGAGGACACATGCCTGTAACCCAAAGCAATGGATCCTATTATGGCCTAGGGTCCTGTCTGGTTCAATCTTCTTCTCTGGGGACATCCATCTATGGTATGAGTGGAGGCCGATTATCAGCTGGTGTCAGACAGCCCTTGTTTGTTCCGGGCGACCTACACTATTGGGATGGCCTCAGGGACTTTGGAGGTTTCTCCTAATTTGTACGATTTTGGACCATGCAATGGGCAGAATTCCGATGGATTGGTAGGCACAGTCCTAATGTGTGGCTCCAGGGGCCCAGCCTGGAGGGTGTGTGGCCCAAGACTTTGAGGACAGAAGTCTGAAAACACAAACTCAGCTTAGGTTTGGGGACGTAGGTATGGCAGGCCCGATCTACAAACCATGAGAAGAACTCTTCAGGATATGAAGAAAGTGCGAGTCTGAGGCGCTTGCTCAGGCTTTTGTCTCTGGATTTTGTATCAGCGATGGCCGTGGAATGTCGGGGAGGCCTCATGGGCCATGGACGAATCTTCCTCTCTGAGGATTTGGCCCGATTCCCAATTGCTTTTCGTCAATCTGTGGGTTGGGAGGACTCATTTCAGTTTTGTTACCTCAGGTGTCCCACCAAAAGTGGAATCCCAAAGCAAAGCCGTGGGGAAGACTGAAGGGACAACCCGAACTATGGTTAAAAATTGGGGCCTAGGGGCATGGCAAGCCCACTATGCTGTCTCTTCATCCAGCCACTGAGTGGCCGTACTTGAGGACTGGGCTCAGCCTGAGGGTCACAATATGTGTTTGTGACCAATGTGGCCCGCGAGCATGGGCGGGGCTTCATGGGCCACACTGGTTTCAACTACACTGAACGTTGGACAACATGCCAACCACAAGGTTTCTTGCCATGGGGAAGGAGTTCTGATTTCTGCATCACCTTCAACCCTGGGCAGTGACTGGAGAAAAGGTCTAGGTTCTGAAACCTGAAAACCTAGGTTGGGAATAGATGAAGACCTAAGGCCATGGCGGATCGATGTGCTCAGTGTGCGGCCAGCTGTCTGGGAGGGGCCAGGGGGTCCAGGCTCAGGCTGTGTCAGAAAGGGCATTGGTGCCCTGGTCAGCCTATGTATTTGGGGTACAGCCAAGGTCGGTGCAGGTTGATCCTCATTTGGGGTTACTGGACAGCCCACGAGGACAATGTTTTTCTTCTGGAGGGCAGGCATAGTGCTGCATTGTAGTTCTGGATTGCCAAACTGGAGGGCTTGTGGGCCAGTAGTCTGACGACAAAAGTCTGAGAACACAAGCTAGGCTTAGGTTTCTGGTGAGGCCATGGCAGGCACAATCTACAGACCTGAATCGAGATCTCGTGCATCTGAAGTCAGGGCGAGGATCAGACGATCGCTCTGGTTGGAGTTTCTGTCCCTGTTGGCCCCTTCATGAATCGGGGGGGCATCACGAGGCCATGGGGGTTTTCCCACGATGGGAGTTGTGAGAAGCTCCAAACTGCAGAGAGTCTTCTGCAGGACAATTGAGACCTGTTTTTTGGCTCCAGGCCAATGATTCTGAGCAGGGTTCTAAGGATGGATGGCTGGGTAGCCCACCTCGCATTCCAATTGTCTCCTACTAACAAGACAGGTTAGATCTCCTGGATCTGTGGGGAGCAACCGAGGACGCAGAGTTGAAATGGACACCCCTGGGGATGGGTCCTAATGTGCTTTTGTGTCTATGGAGACCTTGGAATGAAGCGGTGGCACGGGGGCCCTAAAGGGTTCTCCTAAACAGAGGCTTTGACACAGCTCCAACGTGCAAGTTTCCCATGTGTAGATGAGATGTTTTCTGATGGGTGAGTCAAGAAACAGCTAGATGCTGCTTTGGAAATCCAGGCCTCTGAGGAGAGATGCCTGGAAACCAACGCAATGGATCTGATTAGTGCCTAGGGACCTCTTCTTTCCTTTTTACCACTGGGGACATCTGTCTATGGGTTTGAGTGCAGGTAGGTGCTCAGTTGGGCTCAGATTGCCCCTGTTTTTCCTGGGAAGCCATCACTATTGAGATGGATCAGGGACTTTGGAGGTTTATCCTATTAGAAGGGTTGTGGCCATTGGAATGGGCACACACAATTCCCTTGGAGAGGGCAAGTACAGTCCTCAGGTTTGGCTCCAGGGGCCTGAGCCTGTAGGTTGTGTAGGCCAGGGCTGTTTGGACAGTTGTCTGAAAACACAAACTCGGCTTATGTTTCGGGTCATAGGTATGGCAGGATTGATCTACAGACCATGAGGAGAACTCTTCGGGATTTGAAAGAAGGGCGAGTGTGAGGCTCCTGCTCAAGTTTTTGTCTCTGGATATCGTGTCACTCATGGTCGTGGAATTTCTGGGTGACCTCATGGGAAATGGACGAGTCTTACTCTCTGGTGGTTTGGCCCCGTCCAAAGAGTTTGGGGTCATTCTGTGGGCTTCAAGAAGTCCGTTTTGTTGTTGTTGTTGTTGTTGTTGTTTTCTTTTTTAACCTCAGGTGTCCCACCAAATGAGGGATTCCAGAGTAGAGCCCTGTGGAAGGGCGACTGGACAATAAGAAATCTGGTTAAAAATTGGGGCCTAGGGACATGTCAAGCCCATTATGACATCTAATGGTCCAGCCACTGAGAGGACTTACTAGAGGACAGGACTCATGCTGAGGGTCACAATGCGTGTGTATGCCCTCGTCGCACTCATTAATGGGCGGGGCCTCAGGGTGAATGCTGGTTTCTCCTACACTGAACGTTGGACAACGTGCCAACCTCAAGGGTTCTTGCCATGGGTAAGGAGGAGTTCTGATTTCTGCATCACACTCACCCCTGGGCAGTGATTGGAGATAAGGTCTCGGTTCTGAAGCCTGAAAACTGAGGTAGGGAAGAGATGATGACCTAAGGCCATGGCGGGTTTTATGTGCTCAGTGTGCGGTCAGCTTTCTGGGTGTTGGTCAGGAGTTCCGGGCTCAGGTTGTGTTCGACAGTGCATTAGTGCCCAGGGTAGACTATATAATTTGGTTAAAGTCGAGTGCTGTGTAGGTTGATCCTCATTTAAGGTGCCTGGGCAGCTCATGAGGCAATAATTTTTTTTTCTAGAGGGCAGGCAGAGTGCTGCATTGTGGGTCCGGAATTGCCAAACTTGAGAGATTCGGGGCCAGGAGTGTGAGGACGGAAGTCTGAGAAGACAAGCTACTTGGGATTTAGGGCGAGGGCACGGCAGGTACCCCCTGCAGATCTGAACCAATATCTCATGCATCTGAAATCAGGGCGAGGATCAGACGTTGGCTCAGGTTGGAGTTTCTGTTCATGACGGCCGCTTCATGAAGGGAGCGGAATCTCGAGGCCATTGAGGTTTTCCCACGTTGGGAGTTGTGGGATGCCCCCTTCAAGGATTCCTTCTGCGGGACAATTGAGACCTGTTGGACAGCTCCAGGACATCCCATATGGAATGATTCCAGAGCACCGTTCGCGGATGGATGCCTGGGAAGCCCGCCTCGCATTCCAATTGTCTCCTAGCAACAAGACAGTTTAGATCTGATGGCTCTGCCGGAGCAACCGGGGTGGCTGAGTTGAAATGGACTTTCCTGAGGATGGGTCCTAATGTGTTTTTGTGCCCATGAGGGCCTTGGAATGGGGCGGTGGCACCGGGACCCTGAAGTACTCTCCTAAGCTTTGGACATGGCTCCCATGCACAGGTTTCCTTGTGTAGACGAGATGAGTTCTGATGGGTGCCTCAGGAAAACCTCTATGCTCGTATTGGAATCAGGCTTTTGAGGACACATGCCTGTAACCCAAAGCAATGGATCCTATTATGGCCTAGGGTCCTGTCTGGTTCAATCTTCTTCTCTGGGGACATCCATCTATGGTATGAGTGGAGGCCGATTATCAGCTGGTGTCAGACAGCCCTTGTTTGTTCCGGGCGACCTACACTATTGGGATGGCCTCAGGGACTTTGGAGGTTTCTCCTAATTTGTACGATTTTGGACCATGCAATGGGCAGAATTCCGATGGATTGGTAGGCACAGTCCTAATGTGTGGCTCCAGGGGCCCAGCCTGGAGGGTGTGTGTCCCATAATTTGAGGACAGAAGTCTGAAAACACAAACTCAGCTTAGGTTTGGGGACGTAGGTATGGCAGGCCCGATCTACAAACCATGAGAAGAACTCTTCAGGATATGAAGAAAGTGCGAGTCTGAGGCGCTTGCTCAGGCTTTTGTCTCTGGATTTTGTATCAGCGATGGCCGTGGAATGTCGGGGAGGCCTCATGGGCCATGGACGAATCTTCCTCTCTGAGGATTTGGCCCGATTCCCAATTGCTTTTCGTCAATCTGTGGGTTGGGAGGACTCATTTCAGTTTTGTTACCTCAGGTGTCCCACCAAAAGAGGAATCCCAAAGCAAAGCCGTGGGGAAGACTGAAGGGACAACCCGAACTATGGTTAAAAATTGGGGCCTAGGGGCATGGCAAGCCCACTATGCTGTCTCTTCATCCAGCCACTGAGTGGCCGTACTTGAGGACTGGGCTCAGCCTGAGGGTCACAATATGTGTTTGTGACCAATGTGGCCCGCGAGCATGGGCGGGGCTTCATGGGCCACACTGGTTTCAACTACACTGAACGTTGGACAACATGCCAACCACAAGGTTTCTTGCCATGGGGAAGGAGTTCTGATTTCTGCATCACCTTCAACCCTGGGCAGTGACTGGAGAAAAGGTCTAGGTTCTGAAACCTGAAAACCTAGGTTGGGAATAGATGAAGACCTAAGGCCATGGCGGATCGATGTGCTCAGTGTGCGGCCAGCTGTCTGGGAGGGGCCAGGGGGTCCAGGCTCAGGCTGTGTCAGAAAGGGCATTGGTGCCCTGGTCAGCCTATGTATTTGGGGTACAGCCAAGGTCGGTGCAGGTTGATCCTCATTTGGGGTTACTGGACAGCCCACGAGGACAATGTTTTTCTTCTGGAGGGCAGGCATAGTGCTGCATTGTAGTTCTGGATTGCCAAACTGGAGGGCTTGTGGGCCAGTAGTCTGACGACAAAAGTCTGAGAACACAAGCTAGGCTTAGGTTTCTGGTGAGGCCATGGCAGGCACAATCTACAGACCTGAATCGAGATCTTGTGCATCTGAAGTCAGGGCGAGGATCAGACGATCGCTCTGGTTGGAGTTTCTGTCCCTGATGGCCCCTTCATGAATCGGGGGGGCATCACGAGGCCATGGGGGTTTTCCCACGATGGGAGTTGTGAGAAGCTCCAAACTGCAGAGAGTCTTCTGCAGGACAATTGAGACCTGTTTTTTGGCTCCAGGCCAATGATTCTGAGCAGGGTTCTAAGGATGGATGGCTGGGTAGCCCACCTCGCATTCCAATTGTCTCCTACTAACAAGACAGGTTAGATCTCCTGGATCTGTGGGGAGCAACCGAGGACGCAGAGTTGAAATGGACACCCCTGGGGATGGGTCCTAATGTGCTTTTGTGTCTATGGAGACCTTGGAATGAAGCGGTGGCACGGGGGCCCTAAAGGGTTCTCCTAAACAGAGGCTTTGACACAGCTCCAACGTGCAAGTTTCCCATGTGTAGATGAGATGTTTTCTGATGGGTGAGTCAAGAAACAGCTAGATGCTGCTTTGGAAATCCAGGCCTCTGAGGAGAGATGCCTGGAAACCAAAGCAATGGATCTGATTAGTGCCTAGGGACCTCTTCTTTCCTTTTTACCACTGGGGACATCTGTCTATGGGTTTGAGTGCAGGTAGGTGCTCAGTTGGGCTCAGATTGCCCCTGTTTTTCCTGGGAAGCCATCACTATTGAGATGGATCAGGGACTTTGGAGGTTTATCCTATTAGAAGGGTTGTGGCCATTGGAATGGGCACACACAATTCCCTTGGAGAGGGCAAGTACAGTCCTCAGGTTTGGCTCCAGGGGCCTGAGCCTGTAGGTTGTGTAGGCCAGGGCTGTTTGGACAGTTGTCTGAAAACACAAACTCGGCTTATGTTTCGGGTCATAGGTATGGCAGGATTGATCTACAGACCATGAGGAGAACTCTTCGGGATTTGAAAGAAGGGCGAGTGTGAGGCTCCTGCTCAAGTTTTTGTCTCTGGATATCGTGTCACTCATGGTCGTGGAATTTCTGGGTGACCTCATGGGAAATGGACGAGTCTTACTCTCTGGTGGTTTGGCCCCGTCCAAAGAGTTTGGGGTCATTCTGTGGGCTTCAAGAAGTCCGTTTTGTTGTTGTTGTTGTTGTTGTTGTTTTCTTTTTTAACCTCAGGTGTCCCACCAAATGAGGGATTCCAGAGTAGAGCCCTGTGGAAGGGCGACTGGACAATAAGAAATCTGGTTAAAAATTGGGGCCTAGGGACATGTCAAGCCCATTATGACATCTAATGGTCCAGCCACTGAGAGGACTTACTAGAGGACAGGACTCATGCTGAGGGTCACAATGCGTGTGTATGCCCTCGTCGCACTCATTAATGGGCGGGGCCTCAGGGTGAATGCTGGTTTCTCCTACACTGAACGTTGGACAACGTGCCAACCTCAAGGGTTCTTGCCATGGGTAAGGAGGAGTTCTGATTTCTGCATCACACTCACCCCTGGGCAGTGATTGGAGATAAGGTCTCGGTTCTGAAGCCTGAAAACTGAGGTAGGGAAGAGATGATGACCTAAGGCCATGGCGGGTTTTATGTGCTCAGTGTGCGGTCAGCTTTCTGGGTGTTGGTCAGGAGTTCCGGGCTCAGGTTGTGTTCGACAGTGCATTAGTGCCCAGGGTAGACTATATAATTTGGTTAAAGTCGAGTGCTGTGTAGGTTGATCCTCATTTAAGGTGCCTGGGCAGCTCATGAGGCAATAATTTTTTTTTCTAGAGGGCAGGCAGAGTGCTGCATTGTGGGTCCGGAATTGCCAAACTTGAGAGATTCGGGGCCAGGAGTGTGAGGACGGAAGTCTGAGAAGACAAGCTACTTGGGATTTAGGGCGAGGGCACGGCAGGTACCCCCTGCAGATCTGAACCAATATCTCATGCATCTGAAATCAGGGCGAGGATCAGACGTTGGCTCAGGTTGGAGTTTCTGTTCATGACGGCCGCTTCATGAAGGGAGCGGAATCTCGAGGCCATTGAGGTTTTCCCACGTTGGGAGTTGTGGGATGCCCCCTTCAAGGATTCCTTCTGCGGGACAATTGAGACCTGTTGGACAGCTCCAGGACATCCCATATGGAATGATTCCAGAGCACCGTTCGCGGATGGATGCCTGGGAAGCCCGCCTCGCATTCCAATTGTCTCCTAGCAACAAGACAGTTTAGATCTGATGGCTCTGCCGGAGCAACCGGGGTGGCTGAGTTGAAATGGACTTTCCTGAGGATGGGTCCTAATGTGTTTTTGTGCCCATGAGGGCCTTGGAATGGGGCGGTGGCACCGGGACCCTGAAGTACTCTCCTAAGCTTTGGACATGGCTCCCATGCACAGGTTTCCTTGTGTAGACGAGATGAGTTCTGATGGGTGCCTCAGGAAAACCTCTATGCTCGTATTGGAATCAGGCTTTTGAGGACACATGCCTGTAACCCAAAGCAATGGATCCTATTATGGCCTAGGGTCCTGTCTGGTTCAATCTTCTTCTCTGGGGACATCCATCTATGGTATGAGTGGAGGCCGATTATCAGCTGGTGTCAGACAGCCCTTGTTTGTTCCGGGCGACCTACACTATTGGGATGGCCTCAGGGACTTTGGAGGTTTCTCCTAATTTGTACGATTTTGGACCATGCAATGGGCAGAATTCCGATGGATTGGTAGGCACAGTCCTAATGTGTGGCTCCAGGGGCCCAGCCTGGAGGGTGTGTGTCCCATAATTTGAGGACAGAAGTCTGAAAACACAAACTCAGCTTAGGTTTGGGGACGTAGGTATGGCAGGCCCGATCTACAAACCATGAGAAGAACTCTTCAGGATATGAAGAAAGTGCGAGTCTGAGGCGCTTGCTCAGGCTTTTGTCTCTGGATTTTGTATCAGCGATGGCCGTGGAATGTCGGGGAGGCCTCATGGGCCATGGACGAATCTTCCTCTCTGAGGATTTGGCCCGATTCCCAATTGCTTTTCGTCAATCTGTGGGTTGGGAGGACTCATTTCAGTTTTGTTACCTCAGGTGTCCCACCAAAAGAGGAATCCCAAAGCAAAGCCGTGGGGAAGACTGAAGGGACAACCCGAACTATGGTTAAAAATTGGGGCCTAGGGGCATGGCAAGCCCACTATGCTGTCTCTTCATCCAGCCACTGAGTGGCCGTACTTGAGGACTGGGCTCAGCCTGAGGGTCACAATATGTGTTTGTGACCAATGTGGCCCGCGAGCATGGGCGGGGCTTCATGGGCCACACTGGTTTCAACTACACTGAACGTTGGACAACATGACAACCACAAGGTTTCTTGCCATGGGGAAGGAGTTCTGATTTCTGCATCACCTTCAACCCTGGGCAGTGACTGGAGAAAAGGTCTAGGTTCTGAAACCTGAAAACCTAGGTTGGGAATAGATGAAGACCTAAGGCCATGGCGGATCGATGTGCTCAGTGTGCGGCCAGCTGTCTGGGAGGGGCCAGGGGGTCCAGGCTCAGGCTGTGTCAGAAAGGGCATTGGTGCCCTGGTCAGCCTATGTATTTGGGGTACAGCCAAGGTCGGTGCAGGTTGATCCTCATTTGGGGTTACTGGACAGCCCACGAGGACAATGTTTTTCTTCTGGAGGGCAGGCATAGTGCTGCATTGTAGTTCTGGATTGCCAAACTGGAGGGCTTGTGGGCCAGTAGTCTGACGACAAAAGTCTGAGAACACAAGCTAGGCTTAGGTTTCTGGTGAGGCCATGGCAGGCACAATCTACAGACCTGAATCGAGATCTTGTGCATCTGAAGTCAGGGCGAGGATCAGACGATCGCTCTGGTTGGAGTTTCTGTCCCTGATGGCCCCTTCATGAATCGGGGGGGCATCACGAGGCCATGGGGGTTTTCCCACGATGGGAGTTGTGAGAAGCTCCAAACTGCAGAGAGTCTTCTGCAGGACAATTGAGACCTGTTTTTTGGCTCCAGGCCAATGATT
Organism: Mustela nivalis; assembly: GCF_964662115.1. Lineage (NCBI taxonomy): Eukaryota > Metazoa > Chordata > Mammalia > Carnivora > Mustelidae > Mustela > Mustela nivalis. The sequence continues at coordinate 1,555,433 of NW_028136485.1, read as the reverse complement.
CTGAGCAGGGTTCTAAGGATGGATGGCTGGGTAGCCCACCTCGCATTCCAATTGTCTCCTACTAACAAGACAGGTTAGATCTCCTGGATCTGTGGGGAGCAACCGAGGACGCAGAGTTGAAATGGACACCCCTGGGGATGGGTCCTAATGTGCTTTTGTGTCTATGGAGACCTTGGAATGAAGCGGTGGCACGGGGGCCCTAAAGGGTTCTCCTAAACAGAGGCTTTGACACAGCTCCAACGTGCAAGTTTCCCATGTGTAGATGAGATGTTTTCTGATGGGTGAGTCAAGAAACAGCTAGATGCTGCTTTGGAAATCCAGGCCTCTGAGGAGAGATGCCTGGAAACCAAAGCAATGGATCTGATTAGTGCCTAGGGACCTCTTCTTTCCTTTTTACCACTGGGGACATCTGTCTATGGGTTTGAGTGCAGGTAGGTGCTCAGTTGGGCTCAGATTGCCCCTGTTTTTCCTGGGAAGCCATCACTATTGAGATGGATCAGGGACTTTGGAGGTTTATCCTATTAGAAGGGTTGTGGCCATTGGAATGGGCACACACAATTCCCTTGGAGAGGGCAAGTACAGTCCTCAGGTTTGGCTCCAGGGGCCTGAGCCTGTAGGTTGTGTAGGCCAGGGCTGTTTGGACAGTTGTCTGAAAACACAAACTCGGCTTATGTTTCGGGTCATAGGTATGGCAGGATTGATCTACAGACCATGAGGAGAACTCTTCGGGATTTGAAAGAAGGGCGAGTGTGAGGCTCCTGCTCAAGTTTTTGTCTCTGGATATCGTGTCACTCATGGTCGTGGAATTTCTGGGTGACCTCATGGGAAATGGACGAGTCTTACTCTCTGGTGGTTTGGCCCCGTCCAAAGAGTTTGGGGTCATTCTGTGGGCTTCAAGAAGTCCGTTTTGTTGTTGTTGTTGTTGTTGTTGTTTTCTTTTTTAACCTCAGGTGTCCCACCAAATGAGGGATTCCAGAGTAGAGCCCTGTGGAAGGGCGACTGGACAATAAGAAATCTGGTTAAAAATTGGGGCCTAGGGACATGTCAAGCCCATTATGACATCTAATGGTCCAGCCACTGAGAGGACTTACTAGAGGACAGGACTCATGCTGAGGGTCACAATGCGTGTGTATGCCCTCGTCGCACTCATTAATGGGCGGGGCCTCAGGGTGAATGCTGGTTTCTCCTACACTGAACGTTGGACAACGTGCCAACCTCAAGGGTTCTTGCCATGGGTAAGGAGGAGTTCTGATTTCTGCATCACACTCACCCCTGGGCAGTGATTGGAGATAAGGTCTCGGTTCTGAAGCCTGAAAACTGAGGTAGGGAAGAGATGATGACCTAAGGCCATGGCGGGTTTTATGTGCTCAGTGTGCGGTCAGCTTTCTGGGTGTTGGTCAGGAGTTCCGGGCTCAGGTTGTGTTCGACAGTGCATTAGTGCCCAGGGTAGACTATATAATTTGGTTAAAGTCGAGTGCTGTGTAGGTTGATCCTCATTTAAGGTGCCTGGGCAGCTCATGAGGCAATAATTTTTTTTTCTAGAGGGCAGGCAGAGTGCTGCATTGTGGGTCCGGAATTGCCAAACTTGAGAGATTCGGGGCCAGGAGTGTGAGGACGGAAGTCTGAGAAGACAAGCTACTTGGGATTCAGGGCGAGGGCACGGCAGGTACCCCCTGCAGATCTGAACCAATATCTCATGCATCTGAAATCAGGGCGAGGATCAGACGTTGGCTCAGGTTGGAGTTTCTGTTCATGACGGCCGCTTCATGAAGGGAGCGGAATCTCGAGGCCATTGAGGTTTTCCCACGTTGGGAGTTGTGGGATGCCCCCTTCAAGGATTCCTTCTGCGGGACAATTGAGACCTGTTGGACAGCTCCAGGACATCCCATATGGAATGATTCCAGAGCACCGTTCGCGGATGGATGCCTGGGAAGCCCGCCTCGCATTCCAATTGTCTCCTAGCAACAAGACAGTTTAGATCTGATGGCTCTGCCGGAGCAACCGGGGTGGCTGAGTTGAAATGGACTTTCCTGAGGATGGGTCCTAATGTGTTTTTGTGCCCATGAGGGCCTTGGAATGGGGCGGTGGCACCGGGACCCTGAAGTACTCTCCTAAGCTTTGGACATGGCTCCCATGCACAGGTTTCCTTGTGTAGACGAGATGAGTTCTGATGGGTGCCTCAGGAAAACCTCTATGCTCGTATTGGAATCAGGCTTTTGAGGACACATGCCTGTAACCCAAAGCAATGGATCCTATTATGGCCTAGGGTCCTGTCTGGTTCAATCTTCTTCTCTGGGGACATCCATCTATGGTATGAGTGGAGGCCGATTATCAGCTGGTGTCAGACAGCCCTTGTTTGTTCCGGGCGACCTACACTATTGGGATGGCCTCAGGGACTTTGGAGGTTTCTCCTAATTTGTACGATTTTGGACCATGCAATGGGCAGAATTCCGATGGATTGGTAGGCACAGTCCTAATGTGTGGCTCCAGGGGCCCAGCCTGGAGGGTGTGTGTCCCATAATTTGAGGACAGAAGTCTGAAAACACAAACTCAGCTTAGGTTTGGGGACGTAGGTATGGCAGGCCCGATCTACAAACCATGAGAAGAACTCTTCAGGATATGAAGAAAGTGCGAGTCTGAGGCGCTTGCTCAGGCTTTTGTCTCTGGATTTTGTATCAGCGATGGCCGTGGAATGTCGGGGAGGCCTCATGGGCCATGGACGAATCTTCCTCTCTGAGGATTTGGCCCGATTCCCAATTGCTTTTCGTCAATCTGTGGGTTGGGAGGACTCATTTCAGTTTTGTTACCTCAGGTGTCCCACCAAAAGAGGAATCCCAAAGCAAAGCCGTGGGGAAGACTGAAGGGACAACCCGAACTCTGGTTAAAAATTGGGGCCTAGGGGCATGGCAAGCCCACTATGCTGTCTCTTCATCCAGCCACTGAGTGGCCGTACTTGAGGACTGGGCTCAGCCTGAGGGTCACAATATGTGTTTGTGACCAATGTGGCCCGCGAGCATGGGCGGGGCTTCATGGGCCACACTGGTTTCAACTACACTGAACGTTGGACAACATGCCAACCACAAGGTTTCTTGCCATGGGGAAGGAGTTCTGATTTCTGCATCACCTTCAACCCTGGGCAGTGACTGGAGAAAAGGTCTAGGTTCTGAAACCTGAAAACCTAGGTTGGGAATAGATGAAGACCTAAGGCCATGGCGGATCGATGTGCTCAGTGTGCGGCCAGCTGTCTGGGAGGGGCCAGGGGGTCCAGGCTCAGGCTGTGTCAGAAAGGGCATTGGTGCCCTGGTCAGCCTATGTATTTGGGGTACAGCCAAGGTCGGTGCAGGTTGATCCTCATTTGGGGTTACTGGACAGCCCACGAGGACAATGTTTTTCTTCTGGAGGGCAGGCATAGTGCTGCATTGTAGTTCTGGATTGCCAAACTGGAGGGCTTGTGGGCCAGTAGTCTGACGACAAAAGTCTGAGAACACAAGCTAGGCTTAGGTTTCTGGTGAGGCCATGGCAGGCACAATCTACAGACCTGAATCGAGATCTCGTGCATCTGAAGTCAGGGCGAGGATCAGACGATCGCTCTGGTTGGAGTTTCTGTCCCTGATGGCCCCTTCATGAATCGGGGGGGCATCACGAGGCCATGGGGGTTTTCCCACGATGGGAGTTGTGAGAAGCTCCAAACTGCAGAGAGTCTTCTGCAGGACAATTGAGACCTGTTTTTTGGCTCCAGGCCAATGATTCTGAGCAGGGTTCTAAGGATGGATGGCTGGGTAGCCCACCTCGCATTCCAATTGTCTCCTACTAACAAGACAGGTTAGATCTCCTGGATCTGTGGGGAGCAACCGAGGACGCAGAGTTGAAATGGACACCCCTGGGGATGGGTCCTAATGTGCTTTTGTGTCTATGGAGACCTTGGAATGAAGCGGTGGCACGGGGGCCCTAAAGGGTTCTCCTAAACAGAGGCTTTGACACAGCTCCAACGTGCAAGTTTCCCATGTGTAGATGAGATGTTTTCTGATGGGTGAGTCAAGAAACAGCTAGATGCTGCTTTTGAAATCCAGGCCTCTGAGGAGAGATGCCTGGAAACCAAAGCAATGGATCTGATTAGTGCCTAGGGACCTCTTCTTTCCTTTTTACCACTGGGGACATCTGTCTATGGGTTTGAGTGCAGGTAGGTGCTCAGTTGGGCTCAGATTGCCCCTGTTTTTCCTGGGAAGCCATCACTATTGAGATGGATCAGGGACTTTGGAGGTTTATCCTATTAGAAGGGTTGTGGCCATTGGAATGGGCACACACAATTCCCTTGGAAAGGGCAAGTACAGTCCTCAGGTTTGGCTCCAGGGGCCTGAGCCTGTAGGTTGTGTAGGCCAGGGTTGTTTGGACAGTTGTCTGAAAACACAAACTCGGCTTATGTTTCGGGTCATAGGTATGGCAGGATTGATCTACAGACCATGAGGAGAACTCTTCGGGATTTGAAAGAAGGGCGAGTGTGAGGCTCCTGCTCAAGTTTTTGTCTCTGGATATCGTGTCACTCATGGTCGTGGAATTTCTGGGTGACCTCATGGGAAATGGACGAGTCTTACTCTCTGGTGGTTTGGCCCCGTCCAAAGAGTTTGGGGTCATTCTGTGGGCTTCAAGAAGTCCGTTTTGTTGTTGTTGTTGTTGTTGTTGTTTTCTTTTTTAACCTCAGGTGTCCCACCAAATGAGGGATTCCAGAGTAGAGCCCTGTGGAAGGGCGACTGGACAATAAGAAATCTGGTTAAAAATTGGGGCCTAGGGACATGTCAAGCCCATTATGACATCTAATGGTCCAGCCACTGAGAGGACTTACTAGAGGACAGGACTCATGCTGAGGGTCACAATGCGTGTGTATGCCCTCGTCGCACTCAATAATGGGCGGGGCCTCAGGGTGAATGCTGGTTTCTCCTACACTGAACGTTAGACAACGTGCCAACCTCAAGGGTTCTTGCCATGGGTAAGGAGGTGTTCTGATTTCTGCATCACACTCACCCCTGGGCAGTGATTGGAGATAAGGTCTCGGTTCTGAAGCCTGAAAACCGAGGTAGGGAAGAGATGATGACCTAAGGCCATGGCGGGTTTTATGTGCTCAGTGTGCGGTCAGCTTTCTGGGTGTTGGTCAGGAGTTCCGGGCTCAGGTTGTGTTCGACAGTGCATTAGTGCCCAGGGTAGACTATATAATTTGGTTAAAGTCGAGTGCTGTGTAGGTTGATCCTCATTTAAGGTGCCTGGGCAGCTAATGAGGCAATAATTTTTTTCTAGAGGGCAGGCAGTGTGCTGCATTGTGGGTCCGGAATTGCCAAACATGAGGGCTTCGGGGCCAGGAGTGTGAGGACGGAAGTCTGAGAAGACAAGCTACTTGGGTTTCAGGGCGAGGGCACGGCAGGTACCCCCTGCAGATCTGAACCAATATCTCATGCATCTGAAATCAGGGCGAGGATCAGACGTTGGCTCAGGTTGGAGTTTCTGTTCATGACGGCCGCTTCATGAAGGGAGCGGAATCTCGAGGCCATTGAGGTTTTCCCACGTTGGGAGTTGTGGGATGCCCCCTTCAAGGATTCCTTCTGCGGGACAATTGAGACCTGTTGGACAGCTCCAGGACATCCCATATGGAATGATTCCAGAGCACCGTTCGCGGATGGATGCCTGGGAAGCCCGCCTCGCATTCCAATTGTCTCCTAGCAACAAGACAGTTTAGATCTGATGGCTCTGCCGGAGCAACCGGGGTGGCTGAGTTGAAATGGACTTTCCTGAGGATGGGTCCTAATGTGTTTTTGTGCCCATGAGGGCCTTGGAATGGGGCGGTGGCACCGGGACCCTGAAGTACTCTCCTAAGCTTTGGACATGGCTCCCATGCACAGGTTTCCTTGTGGAGACGAGATGAGTTCTGATGGGTGCCTCAGGAAAACCCCTATGCTCGTATTGGAATCAGGCTTTTGAGGACACATGCCTGTAACCCAAAGCAATGGATCCTATTATGGCCTAGGTTCCTGTCTGGTTCAATCTTCTTCTCTGGGGACATCCATCTATGGTATGAGTGGAGGTCGATTATCAGCGGTTGTCAGACAGCCCTTGTTTGTTCCGGGCGACCTACACTATTGGGATGGCCTCAGGGACTTTGGAGGTTTCTCCTAATTTGTACGATTTTGGACCATGCAATGGGCAGAATTCCGATGGATTGGTAGGCACAGTCCTTATGTGTGGCTCCAGGGGCCCAGCCTGGAGGGTGTGTGGCCCAAGACTTTGAGGACAGAAGTCTGAAAACACAAACTCAGCTTAGGTTTGGGGACGTAGGTATGGCAGGCCCGATCTACAAACCATGAGAAGAACTCTTCAGGATATGAAGAAAGTGCGAGTCTGAGGCGCTTGCTCAGGCTTTTGTCTCTGGATTTTGTATCAGCGATGGCCGTGGAATGTCAGGGAAGCCTCATGGGCCATGGACGAATCTTCCTCTCTGAGGATTTGGCCCGATTCCCAATTGCTTTTCGTCAATCTGTGGGTTGGGAGGACTCATTTCAGTTTTGTTACTCAGGTGTCCCACCAAAAGAGGAATCCCAATGCCAAGCCGTGGGGAAGACTGAAGGGACAACCCGAACTTTGGTTATAAATTGGGGCCTAGGGGCATGGCAAGCCCACTATGCTGTCTCTTCATCCAGCCACTGAGTGGCCGTACTTGAGGACTGGGCTCAGCCTGAGGGTCACAATGTGTGTTTGTGACCAATGTGGCCCGCGAGCATGGGCGGGGCTTCATGGGCCACACTGGTTCCAACTACACTGAACGTTGGACAACATGCCAACCACAAGGTTTCTTGCCATGGGGAAGGAGTTCTGATTTCTGCATCACCTTCAACCCTGGGCAGTGACTGGAGAAAAGGTCTAGGTTCTGAAACCTGAAAACCTAGGTTGGGAATAGATGAAGACCTAAGGCCATGGCGGATCGATGTGCTCAGTGTGCGGCCAGCTGTCTGGGAGGGGCCAGGGGGTCCAGGCTCAGGCTGTGTCAGAAAGGGCATTGGTGCCCTGGTCAGCCTATGTATTTGGGGTACAGCCAAGGTCGGTGCAGGTTGATCCTCATTTGGGGTTACTGGGCAGCCCACGAGGACAATGTTTTTCTTCTGGAGGGCAGGCATAGTGCTGCATTGTAGTTCTGGATTGCCAAACTGGAGGGCTTGTGGGCCAGTAGTCTGACGACAAAAGTCTGAGAACACAAGCTAGGCTTAGGTTTCTGGTGAGGCCATGGCAGGCACAATCTACAGACCTGAATCGAGATCTCGTGCATCTGAAGTCAGGGCGAGGATCAGACGATCGCTCAGGTTGGAGTTTCTGTCCCTGATGGCCCCTTCATGAATGGGGGGGGCATCACGAGGCCATGGGGGTTTTCCCACGATGGGAGTTGTGAGAAGCTCCAAACTGCAGAGAGTCTTCTACAGGACAATTGAGACCTGTTTTTTGGCTCCAGGCCAATGATTCTGAGCAGGGTTCTAAGGATGGATGGCTGGGTAGCCCACCTCGCATTCCAATTGTCTCCTACTAACAAGACAGGTTAGATCTCCTGGATCTGTGGGGAGCAACCGAGGACGCAGAGTTGAAATGGACACCCCTGGGGATGGGTCCTAATGTGCTTTTGTGTCTATGGAGACCTTGGAATGAAGCGGTGGCACGGGGGCCCTAAAGGGTTCTCCTAAACAGAGGCTTTGAAACAGCTCCAACGTGCAAGTTTCCCATGTGTAGATGAGATGTTTTCTGATGGGTGAGTCAAGAAACAGCTAGATGCTGCTTTGGAAATCCAGGCCTCTGAGGAGAGATGCCTGGAAACCAAAGCAATGGATCTGATTAGTGCCTAGGGACCTCTTCTTTCCTTTTTACCACTGGGGACATCTGTCTATGGGTTTATCTGCAGGTAGGTGCTCAGTTGGGCTCAGATTGCCCCTGTTTTTCCTGGGAAGCCATCACTATTGAGATGGATCAGGGACTTTGGAGGTTTATGCTATTAGAATGGTTGTGGCCATTGGAATGGGCACACACAATTCCCTTGGAGAGGGCAAGTACAGTCCTCAGGTTTGGCTCCAGGGGCCTGAGCCTGTAGGTTGTGTAGGCCAGGGCTGTTTGGACAGTTGTCTGAAAACACAAACTCGGCTTATGTTTCGGGTCATAGGAATGGCAGGACTGATCTACAGACCATGAGGAGAACTCTTCGGGATTTGAAAGAAGGGCGAGTGTGAGGCTCCTGCTCAAGTTTTTGTGTCTGGATATCGTGTCACTCATGGTCGTGGAATTTCTGGGTGACCTCATGGGAAATGGACGAGTCTTACTCTCTGGTGGTTTGGCCCCGTCCAAAGAGTTTGGGGTCATTCTGTGGGCTTCAAGAAGTCCGTTTTGTTGTTGTTGTTGTTGTTGTTGTTTTCTTTTTTAACTTCAGGTATCCCACCAAATGAGGGATTCCAGAGGAGAGCCCTGTGGAGGGGCGACTGGACAATCAGAAATCTGGTTAAAAATTGGGGCCTAGGGACATGTCAAGCCCATTATGACATCTAATGGTCCAGCCACTGAGAGGACTTACTAGAGGACAGGACTCATGCTGAGGGTCACAATGCGTGTGTATGGCCTCGTCGCACTCAATAATGGGCGGGGCCTCAGGGTGAATGCTGGTTTCTCCTACACTGAACGTTAGACAACGTGCCAACCTCAAGGGTTCTTGCCATGGGTAAGGAGGTGTTCTGATTTCTGCATCACACTCACCCCTGGGCAGTGATTGGAGATAAGGTCTCGGTTCTGAAGCCTGAAAACCGAGGTAGGGAAGAGATGATGACCTAAGGCCATGGCGGGTTTTATGTGCTCAGTGTGCGGTCAGCTTTCTGGGTGTTGGTCAGGAGTTCCGGGCTCAGGTTGTGTTCGACAGTGCATTAGTGCCCAGGGTAGACTATATAATTTGGTTAAAGTCGAGTGCTGTGTAGGTTGATCCTCATTTAAGGTGCCTGGGCAGCTAATGAGGCAATAATTTTTTTTCTAGACGGCAGGCAGAGTGCTGCATTGTGGGTCCTGAATTGCCAAACATGAGGGCTTCGGGGCCAGGAGTGTGAGGACGGAAGTCTGAGAAGACAAGCTACTTGGGTTTCAGGGCGAGGGCACGGCAGGTACCCCCTGCAGATCTGAACCAATATCTCATGCATCTGAAATCAGGGCGAGGATCAGACGTTGGCTCAGGTTGGAGTTTCTGTTCATGACGGCCGCTTCATGAAGGGAGCGGAATCTCGAGGCCATTGAGGTTTTCCCACGTTGGGAGTTGTGGGATGCCCCCTTCAAGGATTCCTTCTGCGGGACAATTGAGACCTGTTGGACAGCTCCAGGACATCCCATATGGAATGATTCCAGAGCACCGTTCGCGGATGGATGCCTGGGAAGCCCGCCTCGCATTCCAATTGTCTCCTAGCAACAAGACAGTTTAGATCTGATGGCTCTGCCGGAGCAACCGGGGTGGCTGAGTTGAAATGGACTTTCCTGAGGATGGGTCCTAATGTGTTTTTGTGCCCATGAGGGCCTTGGAATGGGGCGGTGGCACCGGGACCCTGAAGTACTCTCCTAAGCTTTGGACATGGCTCCCATGCACAGGTTTCCTTGTGGAGACGAGATGAGTTCTGATGGGTGCCTCAGGAAAACCCCTATGCTCGTATTGGAATCAGGCTTTTGAGGACACATGCCTGTAACCCAAAGCAATGGATCCTATTATGGCCTAGGTTCCTGTCTGGTTCAATCTTCTTCTCTGGGGACATCCATCTATGGTATGAGTGGAGGTCGATTATCAGCGGTTGTCAGACAGCCCTTGTTTGTTCCGGGCGACCTACACTATTGGGATGGCCTCAGGGACTTTGGAGGTTTCTCCTAATTTGTACGATTTTGGACCATGCAATGGGCAGAATTCCGATGGATTGGTAGGCACAATCCTAATGTGTGGCTCCAGGGGCCCAGCCTGGAGGGTGTGTGGCCCAAGACTTTGAGGACAGAAGTCTGAAAACACAAACTCAGATGAGGTTTGGGGACGTAGGTATGGCAGGCCCGATCTACAAACCATGAGAAGAACTCTTCAGGATATGAAGAAAGTGCGAGTCTGAGGCGCTTGCTCAGGCTTTTGTCTCTGGATTTTGTATCAGCGATGGCCGTGGAATGTCGGGGAAGCCTCATGGGCCATGGACGAATCTTCCTCTCTGTGGATTTGGCCCGATTCCCAATTGCTTTTCGTCAATCTGTGGGTTGGGAGGACTCATTTCAGTTTTGTTACTCAGGTGTCCCACCAAAAGAGGAATCCCAATGCCAAGCCGTGGGGAAGACTGAAGGGACAACCCGAACTATGGTTAAAAATTGGGGCCTAGGGGCATGGCAAGCCCACTATGCTGTCTCTTCATCCAGCCACTGAGTGGCCGTACTTGAGGACTGGGCTCAGCCTGAGGGTCACAATGTGTGTTTGTGACCAATGTGGCCCACGAGCATGGGCGGGGCTTCATGGGCCACACTGGTTTCAACTACACTGAACGTTGGACAACATGCCAACCACAAGGTTTCTTGCCATGGGGAAGGAGTTCTGATTTCTGCATCACCTTCAACCCTGGGCAGTGACTGGAGAAAAGGTCTAGGTTCTGAAACCTGAAAACCTAGGTTGGGAATAGATGAAGACCTAAGGCCATGGCGGATCGATGTGCTCAGTGTGCGGCCAGCTGTCTGGGAGGGGCCAGGGGGTCCAGGCTCAGGCTGTGTCAGAAAGGGCATTGGTGCCCTGGTCAGCCTATGTATTTGGGGTACAGCCAAGGTCGGTGCAGGTTGATCCTCATTTGGGGTTACTGGGCAGCCCACGAGGACAATGTTTTTCTTCTGGAGGGCAGGCATAGTGCTGCATTGTATTTCTGGATTGCCAAACTGGAGGGCTTGTGGGCCAGTAGTCTGACGACAAAAGTCTGAGAACACAAGCTAGGCTTAGGTTTCTGGTGAGGCCATGGCAGGCACAATCTACAGCCCTGAATCGAGATCTCGTGCATCTGAAGTCAGGGCGAGGATCAGACGATCGCTCAGGTTGGAGTTTCTGTCCCTGATGGCCCCTTCATGAATGGGGGGGGCATCACGAGGCCATGGGGGTTTTCCCACGATGGGAGTTGTGAGAAGCTCCAAACTGCAGAGAGTCTTCTGCAGGACAATTGAGACCAGTTTTTTGGCTCCAGGCCAATGATTCTGAGCAGGGTTCTAAGGATGGATGGCTGGGTAGCCAACCTCGCATTCCAATTGTCTCCTACTAACAAGACAGGTTAGATCTCCTGGATCTGTGGGGAGCAACCGAGGACGCTGAGTTGAAATAGACACCCCTGGGGATGGGTCCTAATGTGCTTTTGTGTCTATGGAGACCTTGGAATGAAGCGGTGGCACGGGGGCCCTAAAGGGTTCTCCTAAACAGAGGCTTTGACACAGCTCCAACGTGCAAGTTTCCCATGTGTAGATGAGATGTTTTCTGATGGGTGAGTCAAGAAACAGCTAGATGCTGCTTTGGAAATCCAGGCCTCTGAGGAGAGATGCCTGGAAACCAAAGCAATGGATCTGATTAGTGCCTAGGGACCTCTTCTTTCCTTTTTACCACTGGGGACATCTGTCTATGGGTTTGAGTGCAGGTAGGTGCTCAGTTGGGCTCAGATTGCCCCTGTTTTTCCTGGGAAGCCATCACTATTGAGATGGATCAGGGACTTTGGAGGTTTATCCTATTAGAAGGGTTGTGGCCATTGGAATGGGCACACACAATTCCCTTGGAGAGGGCAAGTACAGTCCTCAGGTTTGGCTCCAGGGGCCTGAGCCTGTAGGTTGTGTAGGCCAGGGCTGTTTGGACAGTTGTCTGAAAACACAAACTCGGCTTATGTTTCGGGTCATAGGTATGGCAGGATTGATCTACAGACCATGAGGAGAACTCTTCGGGATTTGAAAGAAGGGCGAGTGTGAGGCTCCTGCTCAAGTTTTTGTCTCTGGATATCGTGTCACTCATGGTCGTGGAATTTCTGGGTGACCTCATGGGAAATGGACGAGTCTTACTCTCTGGTGGTTTGGCCCCGTCCAAAGAGTTTGGGGTCATTCTGTGGGCTTCAAGAAGTCCGTTTTGTTGTTGTTGTTGTTGTTGTTGTTTTCTTTTTTAACCTCAGGTGTCCCACCAAATGAGGGATTCCAGAGTAGAGCCCTGTGGAGGGGCGACTGGACAATCAGAAATCTGGTTAAAAATTGGGGCCTAGGGACATGTCAAGCCCATTATGACATCTAATGGTCCAGCCACTGAGAGGACTTACTAGAGGACAGGACTCATGCTGAGGGTCACAATGCGTGTGTATGCCCTCGTCGCACTCAATAATGGGCGGGACCTCAGGGTGAATGCTGGTTTCTCCTACACTGAACGTTAGACAACGTGCCAACCTCAAGGGTTCTTGCCATGGGTAAGGAGGTGTTCTGATTTCTGCATCACACTCACCCCTGGGCAGTGATTGGAGATAAGGTCTCGGTTCTGAAGCCTGAAAACCGAGGTAGGGAAGAGATGATGACCTAAGGCCATGGCGGGTTTTATGTGCTCAGTGTGCGGTCAGCTTTCTGGGTGTTGGTCAGGAGTTCCGGGCTCAGGTTGTGTTCGACAGTGCATTAGTGCCCAGGGTAGATTATATAATTTGGTTAAAGTCGAGTGCTGTGTAGGTTGATCCTCATTTAAGGTGCCTGGGCAGCTCATGAGGCAATAATTTTTTTTCTAGAGGGCAGGCAGAGTGCTGCATTGTGGGTCCGGAATTGCCAAACATGAGGGCTTCGGGGCCAGGAGTGTGAGGACGGAAGTCTGAGAAGACAAGCTACTTGGGTTTCAGGGCGAGGGCACGGCAGGTACCCCCTGCAGATCTGAACCAATATCTCATGCATCTGAAATCAGGGCGAGGATCAGACGTTGGCTCAGGTTGGAGTTTCTGTTCATGACGGCCGCTTCATGAAGGGAGCGGAATCTCGAGGCCATTGAGGTTTTCCCACGTTGGGAGTTGTGGGATGCCCCCTTCAAGGATTCCTTCTGCGGGACAATTGAGACCTGTTGGACAGCTCCAGGACATCCCATATGGAATGATTCCAGAGCACCGTTCGCGGATGGATGCCTGGGAAGCCCGCCTCGCATTCCAATTGTCTCCTAGCAACAAGACAGTTTAGATCTGATGGCTCTGCCGGAGCAACCGGGGTGGCTGAGTTGAAATGGACTTTCCTGAGGATGGGTCCTAATGTGTTTTTGTGCCCATGAGGGCCTTGGAATGGGGCGGTGGCACCGGGACCCTGAAGTACTCTCCTAAGCTTTGGACATGGCTCCCATGCACAGGTTTCCTTGTGGAGACGAGATGAGTTCTGATGGGTGCCTCAGGAAAACCCCTATGCTCGTATTAGAATCAGGCTTTTGAGGACACATGCCTGTAACCCAAAGCAATGGATCCTATTATGGCCTAGGTTCCTGTCTGGTTCAATCTTCTTCTCTGGGGACATCCATCTATGGTATGAGTGGAGGTCGATTATCAGCGGTTGTCAGACAGCCCTTGTTTGTTCCGGGCGACCTACACTATTGGGATGGCCTCAGGGACTTTGGAGGTTTCTCCTAATTTGTACGATTTTGGACCATGCAATGGGCAGAATTCCGATGGATTGGTAGGCACAATCCTAATGTGTGGCTCCAGGGGCCCAGCCTGGAGGGTGTGTGGCCCAAGACTTTGAGGACAGAAGTCTGAAAACACAAACTCAGATGAGGTTTGGGGACGTAGGTATGGCAGGCCCGATCTACAAACCATGAGAAGAACTCTTCAGGATATGAAGAAAGTGCGAGTCTGAGGCGCTTGCTCAGGCTTTTGTCTCTGGATTTTGTATCAGCGATGGCCGTGGAATGTCGGGGAAGCCTCATGGGCCATGGACGAATCTTCCTCTCTGAGGATTTGGCCCGATTCCCAATTGCTTTTCGTCAATCTGTGGGTTGGGAGGACTCATTTCAGTTTTGTTACTCAGGTGTCCCACCAAAAGAGGAATCCCAATGCCAAGCCGTGGGGAAGACTGAAGGGACAACCCGAACTATGGTTACAAATTGGGGCCTAGGGGCATGGCAAGCCCACTATGCTGTCTCTTCATCCAGCCACTGAGTGGCCGTACTTGAGGACTGGGCTCAGCCTGAGGGTCACAATGTGTGTTTGTGACCAATGTGGCCCGCGAGCATGGGCGGGGCTTCATGGGCCACACTGGTTTCAACTACACTGAACGTTGGACAACATGCCAACCACAAGGTTTCTTGCCATGGGGAAGGAGTTCTGATTTCTGCATCACCTTCAACCCTGGGCAGTGACTGGAGAAAAGGTCTAGGTTCTGAAACCTGAAAACCTAGGTTGGGAATAGATGAAGACCTAAGGCCATGGCGGATCGATGTGCTCAGTGTGCGGCCAGCTGTCTGGGAGGGGCCAGGGGGTCCAGGCTCAGGCTGTGTCAGAAAGGGCATTGGTGCCCTGGTCAGCCTATGTATTTGGGGTACAGCCAAGGTCGGTGCAGGTTGATCCTCATTTGGGGTTACTGGGCAGCCCACGAGGACAATGTTTTTCTTTTGGAGGGCAGGCATAGTGCTGCATTGTATTTCTGGATTGCCAAACTGGAGGGCTTGTGGGCCAGTAGTCTGACGACAAAAGTCTGAGAACACAAGCTAGGCTTAGGTTTCTGGTGAGGCCATGGCAGGCACAATCTACAGACCTGAATCGAGATCTCGTGCATCTGAAGTCAGGGCGAGGATCAGACGATCGCTCAGGTTGGAGTTTCTGTCCCTGATGGCCCCTTCATGAATGGGGGGGGCATCACGAGGCCATGGGGGTTTTCCCACGATGGGAGTTGTGAGAAGCTCCAAACTGCAGAGAGTCTTCTGCAGGACAATTGAGACCTGTTTTTTGGCTCCAGGCCAATGATTCTGAGCAGGGTTCTAAGGATGGATGGCTGGGTAGCCCACCTCGCATTCCAATTGTCTCCTACTAACAAGACAGGTTAGATCTCCTGGATCTGTGGGGAGCAACCGAGGACGCAGAGTTGAAATGGACACCCCTGGGGATGGGTCCTAATGTGCTTTTGTGTCTATGGAGACCTTGGAATGAAGCGGTGGCACGGGGGCCCTAAAGGGTTCTCCTAAACAGAGGCTTTGACACAGCTCCAACGTGCAAGTTTCCCATGTGTAGATGAGATGTTTTCTGATGGGTGAGTCAAGAAACAGCTAGATGCTGCTTTGGAAATCCAGGCCTCTGAGGAGAGATGCCTGGAAACCAAAGCAATGGATCTGATTAGTGCCTAGGGACCTCTTCTTTCCTTTTTACCACTGGGGACATCTGTCTATGGGTTTGAGTGCAGGTAGGTGCTCAGTTGGGCTCAGATTGCCCCTGTTTTTCCTGGGAAGCCATCACTATTGAGATGGATCAGGGACTTTGGAGGTTTATCCTATTAGAAGGGTTGTGGCCATTGGAATGGGCACACACAATTCCCTTGGAGAGGGCAAGTACAGTCCTCAGGTTTGGCTCCAGGGGCCTGAGCCTGTAGGTTGTGTAGGCCAGGGCTGTTTGGACAGTTGTCTGAAAACACAAACTCGGCTTATGTTTCGGGTCATAGGTATGGCAGGACTGATCTACAGACCATGAGGAGAACTCTTCGGGATTTGAAAGAAGGGCGAGTGTGAGGCTCCTGCTCAAGTTTTTGTCTCTGGATATCGTGTCACTCATGGTCGTGGAATTTCTGGGTGACCTCATGGGAAATGGACGAGTCTTACTCTCTGGTGGTTTGGCCCCGTCCAAAGAGTTTGGGGTCATTCTGTGGGCTTCAAGAAGTCCGTGTTGTTGTTGTTGTTGTTGTTGTTGTTTTCTTTTTTAACCTCAGGTGTCCCACCAAATGAGGGATTCCAGAGTAGAGCCCTGTGGAGGGGCGACTGGACAATCAGAAATCTGGTTAAAAATTGGGGCCTAGGGACATGTCAAGCCCATTATGACATCTAATGGTCCAGCCACTGAGAGGACTTACTAGAGGACAGGACTCATGCTGAGGGTCACAATGCGTGTGTATGCCCTCGTCGCACTCAATAATGGGCGGGGCCTCAGGGTGAATGCTGGTTTCTCCTACACTGAACGTTAGACAACGTGCCAACCTCAAGGGTTCTTGCCATGGGTAAGGAGGTGTTCTGATTTCTGCATCACACTCACCCCTGGGCAGTGATTGGAGATAAGGTCTCGGTTCTGAAGCCTGAAAACCGAGGTAGGGAAGAGATGATGACCTAAGGCCATGGCGGGTTTTATGTGCTCAGTGTGCGGTCAGCTTTCTGGGTGTTGGTCAGGAGTTCCGGGCTCAGGTTGTGTTCGACAGTGCATTAGTGCCCAGGGTAGACTATATAATTTGGTTAAAGTCGAGTGCTGTGTAGGTTGATCCTCATTTAAGGTGCCTGGGCAGCTAATGAGGCAATAATTTTTTTTCTAGAGGGCAGGCAGAGTGCTGCATTGTGGGTCCGGAATTGCCAAACATGAGGGCTTCGGGGCCAGGAGTGTGAGGACGGAAGTCTGAGAAGACAAGCTACTTGGGTTTCAGGGCGAGGGCACGGCAGGTACCCCCTGCAGATCTGAACCAATATCTCATGCATCTGAAATCAGGGCGAGGATCAGACGTTGGCTCAGGTTGGAGTTTCTGTTCATGACGGCCGCTTCATGAAGGGAGCGGAATCTCGAGGCCATTGAGGTTTTCCCACGTTGGGAGTTGTGGGATGCCCCCTTCAAGGATTCCTTCTGCGGGACAATTGAGACCTGTTGGACAGCTCCAGGACATCCCATATGGAATGATTCCAGAGCACCGTTCGCGGATGGATGCCTGGGAAGCCCGCCTCGCATTCCAATTGTCTCCTAGCAACAAGACAGTTTAGATCTGATGGCTCTGCCGGAGCAACCGGGGTGGCTGAGTTGAAATGGACTTTCCTGAGGATGGGTCCTAATGTGTTTTTGTGCCCATGAGGGCCTTGGAATGGGGCGGTGGCACCGGGACCCTGAAGTACTCTCCTAAGCTTTGGACATGGCTCCCATGCACAGGTTTCCTTGTGGAGACGAGATGAGTTCTGATGGGTGCCTCAGGAAAACCCCTATGCTCGTATTAGAATCAGGCTTTTGAGGACACATGCCTGTAACCCAAAGCAATGGATCCTATTATGGCCTAGGTTCCTGTCTGGTTCAATCTTCTTCTCTGGGGACATCCATCTATGGTATGAGTGGAGGTCGATTATCAGCGGTTGTCAGACAGCCCTTGTTTGTTCCGGGCGACCTACACTATTGGGATGGCCTCAGGGACTTTGGAGGTTTCTCCTAATTTGTACGATTTTGGACCATGCAATGGGCAGAATTCCGATGGATTGGTAGGCACAGTCCTAATGTGTGGCTCCAGGGGCCCAGCCTGGAGGGTGTGTGGCCCAAGACTTTGAGGACAGAAGTCTGAAAACACAAACTCAGAAGAGGTTTGGGGACGTAGGTATGGCAGGCCCGATCTACAAACCATGAGAAGAACTCTTCAGGATATGAAGAAAGTGCGAGTCTGAGGCGCTTGCTCAGGCTTTTGTCTCTGGATTTTGTATCAGCGATGGCCGTGGAATGTCGGGGAAGCCTCAAGGGCCATGGACGAATCTTCCTCTCTGAGGATTTGGCCCGATTCCCAATTGCTTTTCGTCAATCTGTGGGTTGGGAGGACTCATTTCAGTTTTGTTACTCAGGTGTCCCACCAAAAGAGGAATCCCAATGCCAAGCCGTGGGGAAGACTGAAGGGACAACCCGAACTATGGTTACAAATTGGGGCCTAGGGGCATGGCAAGCCCACTATGCTGTCTCTTCATCCAGCCACTGAGTGGCCGTACTTGAGGACTGGGCTCAGCCTGAGGGTCACAATGTGTGTTTGTGACCAATGTGGCCCGCGAGCATGGGCGGGGCTTCATGGGCCACACTGGTTTCAACTACACTGAACGTTGGACAACATGCCAACCACAAGGTTTCTTGCCATGGGGAAGGAGTTCTGATTTCTGCATCACCTTCAACCCTGGGCAGTGACTGGAGAAAAGGTCTAGGTTCTGAAACCTGAAAACCTAGGTTGGGAATAGATGAAGACCTAAGGCCATGGCGGATCGATGTGCTCAGTGTGCGGCCAGCTGTCTGGGAGGGGCCAGGGGGTCCAGGCTCAGGCTGTGTCAGAAAGGGCATTGGTGCCCTGGTCAGCCTATGTATTTGGGGTACAGCCAAGGTCGGTGCAGGTTGATCCTCATTTGGGGTTACTGGGCAGCCCACGAGGACAATGTTTTTCTTCTGGAGGGCAGGCATAGTGCTGCATTGTAGTTCTGGATTGCCAAACTGGAGGGCTTGTGGGCCAGTAGTCTGACGACAAAAGTCTGAGAACACAAGCTAGGCTTAGGTTTCTGGTGAGGCCATGGCAGGCACAATCTACAGCCCTGAATCGAGATCTCGTGCATCTGAAGTCAGGGCGAGGATCAGACGATCGCTCAGGTTGGAGTTTCTGTCCCTGATGGCCCCTTCATGAATGGGGGGGGCATCACGAGGCCATGGGGGTTTTCCCACGATGGGAGTTGTGAGAAGCTCCAAACTGCAGAGAGTCTTCTGCAGGACAATTGAGACCTGTTTTTTGGCTCCAGGCCAATGATTCTGAGCAGGGTTCTAAGGATGGATGGCTGGGTAGCCCACCTCGCATTCCAATTGTCTCCTACTAACAAGACAGGTTAGATCTCCTGGATCTGTGGGGAGCAACCGAGGACGCTGAGTTGAAATGGACACCCCTGGGGATGGGTCCTAATGTGCTTTTCTGTCTATGGAGACCTTGGAATGAAGCGGTGGCACGGGGGCCCTAAAGGGTTCTCCTAAACAGAGGCTTTGACACAGCTCCAACGTGCAAGTTTCCCATGTGTAGATGAGATGTTTTCTGATGGGTGAGTCAAGAAACAGCTAGATGCTGCTTTGGAAATCCAGGCCTCTGAGGAGAGATGCCTGGAAACCAAAGCAATGGATCTGATTAGTGCCTAGGGACCTCTTCTTTCCTTTTTACCACTGGGGACATCTGTCTATGGGTTTGAGTGCAGGTAGGTGCTCAGTTGGGCTCAGATTGCCCCTGTTTTTCCTGGGAAGCCATCACTATTGAGATGGATCAGGGACTTTGGAGGTTTATCCTATTAGAAGGGTTGTGGCCATTGGAATGGGCACACACAATTCCCTTGGAGAGGGCAAGTACAGTCCTCAGGTTTGGCTCCAGGGGCCTGAGCCTGTAGGTTGTGTAGGCCAGGGCTGTTTGGACAGTTGTCTGAAAACACAAACTCGGCTTATGTTTCGGGTCATAGGTATGGCAGGACTGATCTACAGACCATGAGGAGAACTCTTCGGGATTTGAAAGAAGGGCGAGTGTGAGGCTCCTGCTCAAGTTTTTGTCTCTGGATATCGTGTCACTCATGGTCGTGGAATTTCTGGGTGACCTCATGGGAAATGGACGAGTCTTACTCTCTGGTGGTTTGGCCCCGTCCAAAGAGTTTGGGGTCATTCTGTGGGCTTCAAGAAGTCCGTGTTGTTGTTGTTGTTGTTGTTGTTGTTGTTTTCTTTTTTAACCTCAGGTGTCCCACCAAATGAGGGATTCCAGAGTAGAGCCCTGTGGAGGGGCGACTGGACAATCAGAAATCTGGTTAAAAATTGGGGCCTAGGGACATGTCAAGCCCATTATGACATCTAATGGTCCAGCCACTGAGAGGACTTACTAGAGGACAGGACTCATGCTGAGGGTCACAATGCGTGTGTATGCCCTCGTCGCACTCAATAATGGGCGGGGCCTCAGGGTGAATGCTGGTTTCTCCTACACTGAACGTTAGACAACGTGCCAGCCTCAAGGGTTCTTGCCATGGGTAAGGAGGTGTTCTGATTTCTGCATCACACTCACCCCTGGGCAGTGATTGGAGATAAGGTCTCGGTTCTGAAGCCTGAAAACCGAGGTAGGGAAGAGATGATGACCTAAGGCCATGGCGGGTTTTATGTGCTCAGTGTGCGGTCAGCTTTCTGGGTGTTGGTCAGGAGGTCCGGGCTCAGGTTGTGTTCGACAGTGCATTAGTGCCCAGGGTAGACTATATAATTTGGTTAAAGTCGAGTGCTGTGTAGGTTGATCCTCATTTAAGGTGCCTGGGCAGCTAATGAGGCAATAATTTTTTTTCTAGAGGGCAGGCAGAGTGCTGCATTGTGGGTCCGGAATTGCCAAACATGAGGGCTTCGGGGCCAGGAGTGTGAGGACGGAAGTCTGAGAAGACAAGCTACTTGGGTTTCAGGGCGAGGGCACGGCAGGTACCCCCTGCAGATCTGAACCAATATCTCATGCATCTGAAATCAGGGCGAGGATCAGACGTTGGCTCAGGTTGGAGTTTCTGTTCATGACGGCCGCTTCATGAAGGGAGCGGAATCTCGAGGCCATTGAGGTTTTCCCACGTTGGGAGTTGTGGGATGCCCCCTTCAAGGATTCCTTCTGCGGGACAATTGAGACCTGTTGGACAGCTCCAGGACATCCCATATGGAATGATTCCAGAGCACCGTTCACGGATGGATGCCTGGGAAGCCCGCCTCGCATTCCAATTGTCTCATAGCAACAAGACAGTTTAGATCTGATGGCTCTGCCGGAGCAACCGGGGTGGCTGAGTTGAAATGGACTTTCCTGAGGATGGGTCCTAATGTGTTTTTGTGCCCATGAGGGCCTTGGAATGGGGCGGTGGCACCGGGACCCTGAAGTACTCTCCTAAGCTTTGGACATGGCTCCCATGCACAGGTTTCCTTGTGGAGACGAGATGAGTTCTGATGGGTGCCTCAGGAAAACCCCTATGCTCGTATTGGAATCAGGCTTTTGAGGACACATGCCTGTAACCCAAAGCAATGGATCCTATTATGGCCTAGGTTCCTGTCTGGTTCAATCTTCTTCTCTGGGGACATCCATCTATGGTATGAGTGGAGGTCGATTATCAGCGGTTGTCAGACAGCCCTTGTTTGTTCCGGGCGACCTACACTATTGGGATGGCCTCAGGGACTTTGGAGGTTTCTCCTAATTTGTACGATTTTGGACCATGCAATGGGCAGAATTCCGATGGATTGGTAGGCACAGTCCTAATGTGTGGCTCCAGGGGCCCAGCCTGGAGGGTGTGTGGCCCAAGACTTTGAGGACAGAAGTCTGAAAACACAAACTCAGATGAGGTTTGGGGACGTAGGTATGGCAGGCCCGATCTACAAACCATGAGAAGAACTCTTCAGGATATGAAGAAAGTGCGAGTCTGAGGCGCTTGCTCAGGCTTTTGTCTCTGGATTTTGTATCAGCGATGGCCGTGGAATGTCGGGGAAGCCTCATGGGCCATGGACGAATCTTCCTCTCTGTGGATTTGGCCCGATTCCCAATTGCTTTTCGTCAATCTGTGGGTTGGGAGGACTCATTTCAGTTTTGTTACTCAGGTGTCCCACCAAAAGAGGAATCCCAATGCCAAGCCGTGGGGAAGACTGAAGGGACAACCCGAACTATGGTTAAAAATTGGGGCCTAGGGGCATGGCAAGCCCACTATGCTGTCTCTTCATCCAGCCACTGAGTGGCCGTACTTGAGGACTGGGCTCAGCCTGAGGGTCACAATGTGTGTTTGTGACCAATGTGGCCCGCGAGCATGGGCGGGGCTTCATGGGCCACACTGGTTTCAACTACACTGAACGTTGGACAACATGCCAACCACAAGGTTTCTTGCCATGGGGAAGGAGTTCTGATTTCTGCATCACCTTCAACCCTGGGCAGTGACTGGAGAAAAGGTCTAGGTTCTGAAACCTGAAAACCTAGGTTGGGAATAGATGAAGACCTAAGGCCATGGCGGATCGATGTGCTCAGTGTGCGGCCAGCTGTCTGGGAGGGGCCAGGGGGTCCAGGCTCAGGCTGTGTCAGAAAGGGCATTGGTGCCCTGGTCAGCCTATGTATTTGGGGTACAGCCAAGGTCGGTGCAGGTTGATCCTCATTTGGGGTTACTGGGCAGCCCACGAGGACAATGTTTTTCTTCTGGAGGGCAGGCATAGTGCTGCATTGTAGTTCTGGATTGCCAAACTGGAGGGCTTGTGGGCCAGTAGTCTGACGACAAAAGTCTGAGAACACAAGCTAGGCTTAGGTTTCTGGTGAGGCCATGGCAGGCACAATCTACAGACCTGAATCGAGATCTCGTGCATCTGAAGTCAGGGCGAGGATCAGACGATCGCTCAGGTTGGAGTTTCTGTCCCTGATGGCCCCTTCATGAATGGGGGGGGCATCACGAGGCCATGGGGGTTTTCCCACGATGGGAGTTGTGAGAAGCTCCAAACTGCAGAGAGTCTTCTGCAGGACAATTGAGACCTGTTTTTTGGCTCCAGGCCAATGATTCTGAGCAGGGTTCTAAGGATGGATGGCTGGGTAGCCCACCTCGCATTCCAATTGTCTCCTACTAACAAGACAGGTTAGATCTCCTGGATCTGTGGGGAGCAACCGAGGACGCTGAGTTGAAATGGACACCCCTGGGGATGGGTCCTAATGTGCTTTTCTGTCTATGGAGACCTTGGAATGAAGCGGTGGCACGGGGGCCCTAAAGGGTTCTCCTAAACAGAGGCTTTGACACAGCTCCAACGTGCAAGTTTCCCATGTGTAGATGAGATGTTTTCTGATGGGTGAGTCAAGAAACAGCTAGATGCTGCTTTGGAAATCCAGGCCTCTGAGGAGAGATGCCTGGAAACCAAAGCAATGGATCTGATTAGTGCCTAGGGACCTCTTCTTTCCTTTTTACCACTGGGGACATCTGTCTATGGGTTTGAGTGCAGGTAGGTGCTCAGTTGGGCTCAGATTGCCCCTGTTTTTCCTGGGAAGCCATCACTATTGAGATGGATCAGGGACTTTGGAGGTTTATCCTATTAGAAGGGTTGTGGCCATTGGAATGGGCACACACAATTCCCTTGGAGAGGGCAAGTACAGTCCTCAGGTTTGGCTCCAGGGGCCTGAGCCTGTAGGTTGTGTAGGCCAGGGCTGTTTGGACAGTTGTCTGAAAACACAAACTCGGCTTATGTTTCGGGTCATAGGTATGGCAGGACTGATCTACAGACCATGAGGAGAACTCTTCGGGATTTGAAAGAAGGGCGAGTGTGAGGCTCCTGCTCAAGTTTTTGTCTCTGGATATCGTGTCACTCATGGTCGTGGAATTTCTGGGTGACCTCATGGGAAATGGACGAGTCTTACTCTCTGGTGGTTTGGCCCCGTCCAAAGAGTTTGGGGTCATTCTGTGGGCTTCAAGAAGTCCGTGTTGTTGTTGTTGTTGTTGTTGTTGTTTTCTTTTTTAACCTCAGGTGTCCCACCAAATGAGGGATTCCAGAGTAGAGCCCTGTGGAGGGGCGACTGGACAATAAGAAATCTGGTTAAAAATTGGGGCCTAGGGACATGTCAAGCCCATTATGACATCTAATGGTCCAGCCACTGAGAGGACTTACTAGAGGACAGGACTCATGCTGAGGGTCACAATGCGTGTGTATGCCCTCGTCGCACTCAATAATGGGCGGGGCCTCAGGGTGAATGATGGTTTCTCCTACACTGAACGTTAGACAACGTGCCAACCTCAAGGGTTCTTGCCATGGGTAAGGAGGTGTTCTGATTTCTGCATCACACTCACCCCTGGGCAGTGATTGGAGATAAGGTCTCGGTTCTGAAGCCTGAAAACCGAGGTAGGGAAGAGATGATGACCTAAGGCCATGGCGGGTTTTATGTGCTCAGTGTGCGGTCAGCTTTCTGGGTGTTGGTCAGGAGTTCCGGGCTCAGGTTGTGTTCGACAGTGCATTAGTGCCCAGGGTAGACTATATAATTTGGTTAAAGTCGAGTGCTGTGTAGGTTGATCCTCATTTAAGGTGCCTGGGCAGCTAATGAGGCAATAATTTTTTTTCTAGAGGGCAGGCAGAGTGCTGCATTGTGGGTCCGGAATTGCCAAACATGAGGGCTTCGGGGCCAGGAGTGTGAGGACGGAAGTCTGAGAAGACAAGCTACTTGGGTTTCAGGGCGAGGGCACGGCAGGTACCCCCTGCAGATCTGAACCAATATCTCATGCATCTGAAATCAGGGCGAGGATCAGACGTTGGCTCAGGTTGGAGTTTCTGTTCATGACGGCCGCTTCATGAAGGGAGCGGAATCTCGAGGCCATTGAGGTTTTCCCACGTTGGGAGTTGTGGGATGCCCCCTTCAAGGATTCCTTCTGCGGGACAATTGAGACCTGTTGGACAGCTCCAGGACATCCCATATGGAATGATTCCAGAGCACCGTTCGCGGATGGATGCCTGGGAAGCCCGCCTCGCATTCCAATTGTCTCCTAGCAACAAGACAGTTTAGATCTGATGGCTCTGCCGGAGCAACCGGGGTGGCTGAGTTGAAATGGACTTTCCTGAGGATGGGTCCTAATGTGTTTTTGTGCCCATGAGGGCCTTGGAATGGGGCGGTGGCACCGGGACCCTGAAGTACTCTCCTAAGCTTTGGACATGGCTCCCATGCACAGGTTTCCTTGGGGAGACGAGATGAGTTCTGATGGGTGCCTCAGGAAAACCCCTATGCTCGTATTGGAATCAGGCTTTTGAGGACACATGCCTGTAACCCAAAGCAATGGATCCTATTATGGCCTAGGTTCCTGTCTGGTTCAATCTTCTTCTCTGGGGACATCCATCTATGGTATGAGTGGAGGTCGATTATCAGCGGTTGTCAGACAGCCCTTGTTTGTTCCGGGCGACCTACACTATTGGGATGGCCTCAGGGACTTTGGAGGTTTCTCCTAATTTGTACGATTTTGGACCATGCAATGGGCAGAATTCCGATGGATTGGTAGGCACAATCCTAATGTGTGGCTCCAGGGGCCCAGCCTGGAGGGTGTGTGGCCCAAGACTTTGAGGACAGAAGTCTGAAAACACAAACTCAGATGAGGTTTGGGGACGTAGGTATGGCAGGCCCGATCTACAAACCATGAGAAGAACTCTTCAGGATATGAAGAAAGTGCGAGTCTGAGGCGCTTGCTCAGGCTTTTGTCTCTGGATTTTGTATCAGCGATGGCCGTGGAATGTCGGGGAAGCCTCAAGGGCCATGGACGAATCTTCCTCTCTGAGGATTTGGCCCGATTCCCAATTGCTTTTCGTCAATCTGTGGGTTGGGAGGACTCATTTCAGTTTTGTTACTCAGGTGTCCCACCAAAAGAGGAATCCCAATGCCAAGCCGTGGGGAAGACTGAAGGGACAACCCGAACTATGGTTAAAAATTGGGGCCTAGGGGCATGGCAAGCCCACTATGCTGTCTCTTCATCCAGCCACTGAGTGGCCGTACTTGAGGACTGGGCTCAGCCTGAGGGTCACAATGTGTGTTTGTGACCAATGTGGCCCGCGAGCATGGGCGGGGCTTCATGGGCCACACTGGTTTCAACTACACTGAACGTTGGACAACATGCCAACCACAAGGTTTCTTGCCATGGGGAAGGAGTTCTGATTTCTGCATCACCTTCAACCCTGGGCAGTGACTGGAGAAAAGGTCTAGGTTCTGAAACCTGAAAACCTAGGTTGGGAATAGATGAAGACCTAAGGCCATGGCGGATCGATGTGCTCAGTGTGCGGCCAGCTGTCTGGGAGGGGCCAGGGGGTCCAGGCTCAGGCTGTGTCAGAAAGGGCATTGGTGCCCTGGTCAGCCTATGTATTTGGGGTACAGCCAAGGTCGGTGCAGGTTGATCCTCATTTGGGGTTACTGGGCAGCCCACGAGGACAATGTTTTTCTTCTGGAGGGCAGGCATAGTGCTGCATTGTAGTTCTGGATTGCCAAACTGGAGGGCTTGTGGGCCAGTAGTCTGACGACAAAAGTCTGAGAACACAAGCTAGGCTTAGGTTTCTGGTGAGGCCATGGCAGGCACAATCTACAGACCTGAATCGAGATCTCGTGCATCTGAAGTCAGGGCGAGGATCAGACGATCGCTCAGGTTGGAGTTTCTGTCCCTGATGGCCCCTTCATGAATGGGGGGGGCATCACGAGGCCATGGGGGTTTTCCCACGATGGGAGTTGTGAGAAGCTCCAAACTGCAGAGAGTCTTCTGCAGGACAATTGAGACCTGTTTTTTGGCTCCAGGCCAATGATTCTGAGCAGGGTTCTAAGGATGGATGGCTGGGTAGCCCACCTCGCATTCCAATTGTCTCCTACTAACAAGACAGGTTAGATCTCCTGGATCTGTGGGGAGCAACCGAGGACGCTGAGTTGAAATGGACACCCCTGGGGATGGGTCCTAATGTGCTTTTCTGTCTATGGAGACCTTGGAATGAAGCGGTGGCACGGGGGCCCTAAAGGGTTCTCCTAAACAGAGGCTTTGACACAGCTCCAACGTGCAAGTTTCCCATGTGTAGATGAGATGTTTTCTGATGGGTGAGTCAAGAAACAGCTAGATGCTGCTTTGGAAATCCAGGCCTCTGAGGAGAGATGCCTGGAAACCAAAGCAATGGATCTGATTAGTGCCTAGGGACCTCTTCTTTCCTTTTTACCACTGGGGACATCTGTCTATGGGTTTGAGTGCAGGTAGGTGCTCAGTTGGGCTCAGATTGCCCCTGTTTTTCCTGGGAAGCCATCACTATTGAGATGGATCAGGGACTTTGGAGGTTTATCCTATTAGAAGGGTTGTGGCCATTGGAATGGGCACACACAATTCCCTTGGAGAGGGCAAGTACAGTCCTCAGGTTTGGCTCCAGGGGCCTGAGCCTGTAGGTTGTGTAGGCCAGGGCTGTTTGGACAGTTGTCTGAAAACACAAACTCGGCTTATGTTTCGGGTCATAGGTATGGCAGGACTGATCTACAGACCATGAGGAGAACTCTTCGGGATTTGAAAGAAGGGCGAGTGTGAGGCTCCTGCTCAAGTTTTTGTCTCTGGATATCGTGTCACTCATGGTCGTGGAATTTCTGGGTGACCTCATGGGAAATGGACGAGTCTTACTCTCTGGTGGTTTGGCCCCGTCCAAAGAGTTTGGGGTCATTCTGTGGGCTTCAAGAAGTCCGTGTTGTTGTTGTTGTTGTTGTTGTTGTTTTCTTTTTTAACCTCAGGTGTCCCACCAAATGAGGGATTCCAGAGTAGAGCCCTGTGGAGGGGCGACTGGACAATCAGAAATCTGGTTAAAAATTGGGGCCTAGGGACATGTCAAGCCCATTATGACATCTAATGGTCCAGCCACTGAGAGGACTTACTAGAGGACAGGACTCATGCTGAGGGTCACAATGCGTGTGTATGCCCTCGTCGCACTCAATAATGGGCGGGGCCTCAGGGTGAATGCTGGTTTCTCCTACACTGAACGTTAGACAACGTGCCAACCTCAAGGGTTCTTGCCATGGGTAAGGAGGTGTTCTGATTTCTGCATCACACTCACCCCTGGGCAGTGATTGGAGATAAGGTCTCGGTTCTGAAGCCTGAAAACCGAGGTAGGGAAGAGATGATGACCTAAGGCCATGGCGGGTTTTATGTGCTCAGTGTGCGGTCAGCTTTCTGGGTGTTGGTCAGGAGGTCCGGGCTCAGGTTGTGTTCGACAGTGCATTAGTGCCCAGGGTAGACTATATAATTTGGTTAAAGTCGAGTGCTGTGTAGGTTGATCCTCATTTAAGGTGCCTGGGCAGCTAATGAGGCAATAATTTTTTTTCTAGAGGGCAGGCAGAGTGCTGCATTGTGGGTCCGGAATTGCCAAACATGAGGGCTTCGGGGCCAGGAGTGTGAGGACGGAAGTCTGAGAAGACAAGCTACTTGGGTTTCAGGGCGAGGGCACGGCAGGTACCCCCTGCAGATCTGAACCAATATCTCATGCATCTGAAATCAGGGCGAGGATCAGACGTTGGCTCAGGTTGGAGTTTCTGTTCATGACGGCCGCTTCATGAAGGGAG
This sequence comes from Mustela nivalis, assembly GCF_964662115.1. Taxonomy (NCBI): domain Eukaryota; kingdom Metazoa; phylum Chordata; class Mammalia; order Carnivora; family Mustelidae; genus Mustela; species Mustela nivalis. Next base: position 1,527,419 of record NW_028136485.1, on the reverse strand, counting down.
CGGAATCTCGAGGCCATTGAGGTTTTCCCACGTTGGGAGTTGTGGGATGCCCCCTTCAAGGATTCCTTCTGCGGGACAATTGAGACCTGTTGGACAGCTCCAGGACATCCCATATGGAATGATACCAGAGCACCGTTCGCGGATGGATGCCTGGGAAGCCCGCCTCGCATTCCAATTGTCTCCTAGCAACAAGACAGTTTAGATCTGATGGCTCTGCCGGAGCAACCGGGGTGGCTGAGTTGAAATGGACTTTCCTGAGGATGGGTCCTAATGTGTTTTTGTGCCCATGAGGGCCTTGGAATGGGGCGGTGGCACCGGGACCCTGAAGTACTCTCCTAAGCTTTGGACATGGCTCCCATGCACAGGTTTCCTTGGGGAGACGAGATGAGTTCTGATGGGTGCCTCAGGAAAACCCCTATGCTCGTATTGGAATCAGGCTTTTGAGGACACATGCCTGTAACCCAAAGCAATGGATCCTATTATGGCCTAGGTTCCTGTCTGGTTCAATCTTCTTCTCTGGGGACATCCATCTATGGTATGAGTGGAGGTCGATTATCAGCGGTTGTCAGACAGCCCTTGTTTGTTCCGGGCGACCTACACTATTGGGATGGCCTCAGGGACTTTGGAGGTTTCTCCTAATTTGTACGATTTTGGACCATGCAATGGGCAGAATTCCGATGGATTGGTAGGCACAATCCTAATGTGTGGCTCCAGGGGCCCAGCCTGGAGGGTGTGTGGCCCAAGACTTTGAGGACAGAAGTCTGAAAACACAAACTCAGATGAGGTTTGGGGACGTAGGTATGGCAGGCCCGATCTACAAACCATGAGAAGAACTCTTCAGGATATGAAGAAAGTGCGAGTCTGAGGCGCTTGCTCAGGCTTTTGTCTCTGGATTTTGTATCAGCGATGGCCGTGGAATGTCGGGGAAGCCTCAAGGGCCATGGACGAATCTTCCTCTCTGAGGATTTGGCCCGATTCCCAATTGCTTTTCGTCAATCTGTGGGTTGGGAGGACTCATTTCAGTTTTGTTACTCAGGTGTCCCACCAAAAGAGGAATCCCAATGCCAAGCCGTGGGGAAGACTGAAGGGACAACCCGAACTATGGTTAAAAATTGGGGCCTAGGGGCATGGCAAGCCCACTATGCTGTCTCTTCATCCAGCCACTGAGTGGCCGTACTTGAGGACTGGGCTCAGCCTGAGGGTCACAATGTGTGTTTGTGACCAATGTGGCCCGCGAGCATGGGCGGGGCTTCATGGGCCACACTGGTTTCAACTACACTGAACGTTGGACAACATGCCAACCACAAGGTTTCTTGCCATGGGGAAGGAGTTCTGATTTCTGCATCACCTTCAACCCTGGGCAGTGACTGGAGAAAAGGTCTAGGTTCTGAAACCTGAAAACCTAGGTTGGGAATAGATGAAGACCTAAGGCCATGGCGGATCGATGTGCTCAGTGTGCGGCCAGCTGTCTGGGAGGGGCCAGGGGGTCCAGGCTCAGGCTGTGTCAGAAAGGGCATTGGTGCCCTGGTCAGCCTATATATTTGGGGTACAGCCAAGGTCGGTGCAGGTTGATCCTCATTTGGGGTTACTGGGCAGCCCACGAGGACAATGTTTTTCTTCTGGAGGGCAGGCATAGTGCTGCATTGTAGTTCTGGATTGCCAAACTGGAGGGCTTGTGGGCCAGTAGTCTGACGACAAAAGTCTGAGAACACAAGCTAGGCTTAGGTTTCTGGTGAGGCCATGGCAGGCACAATCTACAGACCTGAATCGAGATCTCGTGCATCTGAAGTCAGGGCGAGGATCAGACGATCGCTCAGGTTGGAGTTTCTGTCCCTGATGGCCCCTTCATGAATGGGGGGGGCATCACGAGGCCATGGGGGTTTTCCCACGATGGGAGTTGTGAGAAGCTCCAAACTGCAGAGAGTCTTCTGCAGGACAATTGAGACCTGTTTTTTGGCTCCAGGCCAATGATTCTGAGCAGGGTTCTAAGGATGGATGGCTGGGTAGCCCACCTCGCATTCCAATTGTCTCCTACTAACAAGACAGGTTAGATCTCCTGGATCTGTGGGGAGCAACCGAGGACGCTGAGTTGAAATGGACACCCCTGGGGATGGGTCCTAATGTGCTTTTCTGTCTATGGAGACCTTGGAATGAAGCGGTGGCACGGGGGCCCTAAAGGGTTCTCCTAAACAGAGGCTTTGACACAGCTCCAACGTGCAAGTTTCCCATGTGTAGATGAGATGTTTTCTGATGGGTGAGTCAAGAAACAGCTAGATGCTGCTTTGGAAATCCAGGCCTCTGAGGAGAGATGCCTGGAAACCAAAGCAATGGATCTGATTAGTGCCTAGGGACCTCTTCTTTCCTTTTTACCACTGGGGACATCTGTCTATGGGTTTGAGTGCAGGTAGGTGCTCAGTTGGGCTCAGATTGCCCCTGTTTTTCCTGGGAAGCCATCACTATTGAGATGGATCAGGGACTTTGGAGGTTTATCCTATTAGAAGGGTTGTGGCCATTGGAATGGGCACACACAATTCCCTTGGAGAGGGCAAGTACAGTCCTCAGGTTTGGCTCCAGGGGCCTGAGCCTGTAGGTTGTGTAGGCCAGGGCTGTTTGGACAGTTGTCTGAAAACACAAACTCGGCTTATGTTTCGGGTCATAGGTATGGCAGGACTGATCTACAGACCATGAGGAGAACTCTTCGGGATTTGAAAGAAGGGCGAGTGTGAGGCTCCTGCTCAAGTTTTTGTCTCTGGATATCGTGTCACTCATGGTCGTGGAATTTCTGGGTGACCTCATGGGAAATGGACGAGTCTTACTCTCTGGTGGTTTGGCCCCGTCCAAAGAGTTTGGGGTCATTCTGTGGGCTTCAAGAAGTCCGTGTTGTTGTTGTTGTTGTTGTTGTTGTTTTCTTTTTTAACCTCAGGTGTCCCACCAAATGAGGGATTCCAGAGTAGAGCCCTGTGGAGGGGCGACTGGACAATCAGAAATCTGGTTAAAAATTGGGGCCTAGGGACATGTCAAGCCCATTATGACATCTAATGGTCCAGCCACTGAGAGGACTTACTAGAGGACAGGACTCATGCTGAGGGTCACAATGCGTGTGTATGCCCTCGTCGCACTCAATAATGGGCGGGGCCTCAGGGTGAATGCTGGTTTCTCCTACACTGAACGTTAGACAACGTGCCAACCTCAAGGGTTCTTGCCATGGGTAAGGAGGTGTTCTGATTTCTGCATCACACTCACCCCTGGGCAGTGATTGGAGATAAGGTCTCGGTTCTGAAGCCTGAAAACCGAGGTAGGGAAGAGATGATGACCTAAGGCCATGGCGGGTTTTATGTGCTCAGTGTGCGGTCAGCTTTCTGGGTGTTGGTCAGGAGGTCCGGGCTCAGGTTGTGTTCGACAGTGCATTAGTGCCCAGGGTAGACTATATAATTTGGTTAAAGTCGAGTGCTGTGTAGGTTGATCCTCATTTAAGGTGCCTGGGCAGCTAATGAGGCAATAATTTTTTTTCTAGAGGGCAGGCAGAGTGCTGCATTGTGGGTCCGGAATTGCCAAACATGAGGGCTTCGGGGCCAGGAGTGTGAGGACGGAAGTCTGAGAAGACAAGCTACTTGGGTTTCAGGGCGAGGGCACGGCAGGTACCCCCTGCAGATCTGAACCAATATCTCATGCATCTGAAATCAGGGCGAGGATCAGACGTTGGCTCAGGTTGGAGTTTCTGTTCATGACGGCCGCTTCATGAAGGGAGCGGAATCTCGAGGCCATTGAGGTTTTCCCACGTTGGGAGTTGTGGGATGCCCCCTTCAAGGATTCCTTCTGCGGGACAATTGAGACCTGTTGGACAGCTCCAGGACATCCCATATGGAATGATTCCAGAGCACCGTTCGCGGATGGATGCCTGGGAAGCCCGCCTCGCATTCCAATTGTCTCCTAGCAACAAGACAGTTTAGATCTGATGGCTCTGCCGGAGCAACCGGGGTGGCTGAGTTGAAATGGACTTTCCTGAGGATGGGTCCTAATGTGTTTTTGTGCCCATGAGGGCCTTGGAATGGGGCGGTGGCACCGGGACCCTGAAGTACTCTCCTAAGCTTTGGACATGGCTCCCATGCACAGGTTTCCTTGTGGAGACGAGATGAGTTCTGATGGGTGCCTCAGGAAAACCCCTATGCTCGTATTGGAATCAGGCTTTTGAGGACACATGCCTGTAACCCAAAGCAATGGATCCTATTATGGCCTAGGTTCCTGTCTGGTTCAATCTTCTTCTCTGGGGACATCCATCTATGGTATGAGTGGAGGTCGATTATCAGCGGTTGTCAGACAGCCCTTGTTTGTTCCGGGCGACCTACACTATTGGGATGGCCTCAGGGACTTTGGAGGTTTCTCCTAATTTGTACGATTTTGGACCATGCAATGGGCAGAATTCCGATGGATTGGTAGGCACAATCCTAATGTGTGGCTCCAGGGGCCCAGCCTGGAGGGTGTGTGGCCCAAGACTTTGAGGACAGAAGTCTGAAAACACAAACTCAGATGAGGTTTGGGGACGTAGGTATGGCAGGCCCGATCTACAAACCATGAGAAGAACTCTTCAGGATATGAAGAAAGTGCGAGTCTGAGGCGCTTGCTCAGGCTTTTGTCTCTGGATTTTGTATCAGCGATGGCCGTGGAATGTCGGGGAAGCCTCAAGGGCCATGGACGAATCTTCCTCTCTGAGGATTTGGCCCGATTCCCAATTGCTTTTCGTCAATCTGTGGGTTGGGAGGACTCATTTCAGTTTTGTTACTCAGGTGTCCCACCAAAAGAGGAATCCCAATGCCAAGCCGTGGGGAAGACTGAAGGGACAACCCGAACTATGGTTAAAAATTGGGGCCTAGGGGCATGGCAAGCCCACTATGCTGTCTCTTCATCCAGCCACTGAGTGGCCGTACTTGAGGACTGGGCTCAGCCTGAGGGTCACAATGTGTGTTTGTGACCAATGTGGCCCGCGAGCATGGGCGGGGCTTCATGGGCCACACTGGTTTCAACTACACTGAACGTTGGACAACATGCCAACCACAAGGTTTCTTGCCATGGGGAAGGAGTTCTGATTTCTGCATCACCTTCAACCCTGGGCAGTGACTGGAGAAAAGGTCTAGGTTCTGAAACCTGAAAACCTAGGTTGGGAATAGATGAAGACCTAAGGCCATGGCGGATCGATGTGCTCAGTGTGCGGCCAGCTGTCTGGGAGGGGCCAGGGGGTCCAGGCTCAGGCTGTGTCAGAAAGGGCATTGGTGCCCTGGTCAGCCTATATATTTGGGGTACAGCCAAGGTCGGTGCAGGTTGATCCTCATTTGGGGTTACTGGGCAGCCCACGAGGACAATGTTTTTCTTCTGGAGGGCAGGCATAGTGCTGCATTGTAGTTCTGGATTGCCAAACTGGAGGGCTTGTGGGCCAGTAGTCTGACGACAAAAGTCTGAGAACACAAGCTAGGCTTAGGTTTCTGGTGAGGCCATGGCAGGCACAATCTACAGCCCTGAATCGAGATCTCGTGCATCTGAAGTCAGGGCGAGGATCAGACGATCGCTCAGGTTGGAGTTTCTGTCCCTGATGGCCCCTTCATGAATGGGGGGGGCATCACGAGGCCATGGGGGTTTTCCCACGATGGGAGTTGTGAGAAGCTCCAAACTGCAGAGAGTCTTCTGCAGGACAATTGAGACCTGTTTTTTGGCTCCAGGCCAATGATTCTGAGCAGGGTTCTAAGGATGGATGGCTGGGTAGCCCACCTCGCATTCCAATTGTCTCCTACTAACAAGACAGGTTAGATCTCCTGGATCTGTGGGGAGCAACCGAGGACGCTGAGTTGAAATGGACACCCCTGGGGATGGGTCCTAATGTGCTTTTCTGTCTATGGAGACCTTGGAATGAAGCGGTGGCACGGGGGCCCTAAAGGGTTCTCCTAAACAGAGGCTTTGACACAGCTCCAACGTGCAAGTTTCCCATGTGTAGATGAGATGTTTTCTGATGGGTGAGTCAAGAAACAGCTAGATGCTGCTTTGGAAATCCAGGCCTCTGAGGAGAGATGCCTGGAAACCAAAGCAATGGATCTGATTAGTGCCTAGGGACCTCTTCTTTCCTTTTTACCACTGGGGACATCTGTCTATGGGTTTGAGTGCAGGTAGGTGCTCAGTTGGGCTCAGATTGCCCCTGTTTTTCCTGGGAAGCCATCACTATTGAGATGGATCAGGGACTTTGGAGGTTTATCCTATTAGAAGGGTTGTGGCCATTGGAATGGGCACACACAATTCCCTTGGAGAGGGCAAGTACAGTCCTCAGGTTTGGCTCCAGGGGCCTGAGCCTGTAGGTTGTGTAGGCCAGGGCTGTTTGGACAGTTGTCTGAAAACACAAACTCGGCTTATGTTTCGGGTCATAGGTATGGCAGGACTGATCTACAGACCATGAGGAGAACTCTTCGGGATTTGAAAGAAGGGCGAGTGTGAGGCTCCTGCTCAAGTTTTTGTCTCTGGATATCGTGTCACTCATGGTCGTGGAATTTCTGGGTGACCTCATGGGAAATGGACGAGTCTTACTCTCTGGTGGTTTGGCCCCGTCCAAAGAGTTTGGGGTCATTCTGTGGGCTTCAAGAAGTCCGTGTTGTTGTTGTTGTTGTTGTTGTTGTTTTCTTTTTTAACCTCAGGTGTCCCACCAAATGAGGGATTCCAGAGTAGAGCCCTGTGGAGGGGCGACTGGACAATCAGAAATCTGGTTAAAAATTGGGGCCTAGGGACATGTCAAGCCCATTATGACATCTAATGGTCCAGCCACTGAGAGGACTTACTAGAGGACAGGACTCATGCTGAGGGTCACAATGCGTGTGTATGCCCTCGTCGCACTCAATAATGGGCGGGGCCTCAGGGTGAATGCTGGTTTCTCCTACACTGAACGTTAGACAACGTGCCAACCTCAAGGGTTCTTGCCATGGGTAAGGAGGTGTTCTGATTTCTGCATCACACTCACCCCTGGGCAGTGATTGGAGATAAGGTCTCGGTTCTGAAGCCTGAAAACCGAGGTAGGGAAGAGATGATGACCTAAGGCCATGGCGGGTTTTATGTGCTCAGTGTGCGGTCAGCTTTCTGGGTGTTGGTCAGGAGGTCCGGGCTCAGGTTGTGTTCGACAGTGCATTAGTGCCCAGGGTAGACTATATAATTTGGTTAAAGTCGAGTGCTGTGTAGGTTGATCCTCATTTAAGGTGCCTGGGCAGCTAATGAGGCAATAATTTTTTTTCTAGAGGGCAGGCAGAGTGCTGCATTGTGGGTCCGGAATTGCCAAACATGAGGGCTTCGGGGCCAGGAGTGTGAGGACGGAAGTCTGAGAAGACAAGCTACTTGGGTTTCAGGGCGAGGGCACGGCAGGTACCCCCTGCAGATCTGAACCAATATCTCATGCATCTGAAATCAGGGCGAGGATCAGACGTTGGCTCAGGTTGGAGTTTCTGTTCATGACGGCCGCTTCATGAAGGGAGCGGAATCTCGAGGCCATTGAGGTTTTCCCACGTTGGGAGTTGTGGGATGCCCCCTTCAAGGATTCCTTCTGCGGGACAATTGAGACCTGTTGGACAGCTCCAGGACATCCCATATGGAATGATTCCAGAGCACCGTTCGCGGATGGATGCCTGGGAAGCCCGCCTCGCATTCCAATTGTCTCCTAGCAACAAGACAGTTTAGATCTGATGGCTCTGCCGGAGCAACCGGGGTGGCTGAGTTGAAATGGACTTTCCTGAGGATGGGTCCTAATGTGTTTTTGTGCCCATGAGGGCCTTGGAATGGGGCGGTGGCACCGGGACCCTGAAGTACTCTCCTAAGCTTTGGACATGGCTCCCATGCACAGGTTTCCTTGTGGAGACGAGATGAGTTCTGATGGGTGCCTCAGGAAAACCCCTATGCTCGTATTGGAATCAGGCTTTTGAGGACACATGCCTGTAACCCAAAGCAATGGATCCTATTATGGCCTAGGTTCCTGTCTGGTTCAATCTTCTTCTCTGGGGACATCCATCTATGGTATGAGTGGAGGTCGATTATCAGCGGTTGTCAGACAGCCCTTGTTTGTTCCGGGCGACCTACACTATTGGGATGGCCTCAGGGACTTTGGAGGTTTCTCCTAATTTGTACGATTTTGGACCATGCAATGGGCAGAATTCCGATGGATTGGTAGGCACAATCCTAATGTGTGGCTCCAGGGGCCCAGCCTGGAGGGTGTGTGGCCCAAGACTTTGAGGACAGAAGTCTGAAAACACAAACTCAGATGAGGTTTGGGGACGTAGGTATGGCAGGCCCGATCTACAAACCATGAGAAGAACTCTTCAGGATATGAAGAAAGTGCGAGTCTGAGGCGCTTGCTCAGGCTTTTGTCTCTGGATTTTGTATCAGCGATGGCCGTGGAATGTCGGGGAAGCCTCAAGGGCCATGGACGAATCTTCCTCTCTGAGGATTTGGCCCGATTCCCAATTGCTTTTCGTCAATCTGTGGGTTGGGAGGACTCATTTCAGTTTTGTTACTCAGGTGTCCCACCAAAAGAGGAATCCCAATGCCAAGCCGTGGGGAAGACTGAAGGGACAACCCGAACTATGGTTAAAAATTGGGGCCTAGGGGCATGGCAAGCCCACTATGCTGTCTCTTCATCCAGCCACTGAGTGGCCGTACTTGAGGACTGGGCTCAGCCTGAGGGTCACAATGTGTGTTTGTGACCAATGTGGCCCGCCAGCATGGGTGGGGCTTCATGGGCCACACTGGTTTCAACTACACTGAACGTTGGACAACATGCCAACCACAAGGTTTCTTGCCATGGGGAAGGAGTTCTGATTTCTGCATCACCTTCAACCCTGGGCAGTGACTGGAGAAAAGGTCTAGGTTCTGAAACCTGAAAACCTAGGTTGGGAATAGATGAAGACCTAAGGCCATGGCGGATCGATGTGCTCAGTGTGCGGCCAGCTGTCTGGGAGGGGCCAGGGGGTCCAGGCTCAGGCTGTGTCAGAAAGGGCATTGGTGCCCTGGTCAGCCTATGTATTTGGGGTACAGCCAAGGTCGGTGCAGGTTGATCCTCATTTGGGGTTACTGGGCAGCCCACGAGGACAATGTTTTTCTTCTGGAGGGCAGGCATAGTGCTGCATTGTAGTTCTGGATTGCCAAACTGGAGGGCTTGTGGGCCAGTAGTCTGACGACAAAAGTCTGAGAACACAAGCTAGGCTTAGGTTTCTGGTGAGGCCATGGCAGGCACAATCTACAGACCTGAATCGAGATCTCGTGCATCTGAAGTCAGGGCGAGGATCAGACGATCGCTCAGGTTGGAGTTTCTGTCCCTGATGGCCCCTTCATGAATGGGGGGGGCATCACGAGGCCATGGGGGTTTTCCCACGATGGGAGTTGTGAGAAGCTCCAAACTGCAGAGAGTCTTCTGCAGGACAATTGAGACCTGTTGCTTGGCTCCAGGCCAATGATTCTGAGCAGGGTTCTAAGGATGGATGGCTGGGTAGCCCACCTCGCATTCCAATTGTCACCTACTAACAAGACAGGTTAGATCTCCTGGATCTGTGGGGAGCAACCGAGGACGCTGAGTTGAAATGGACACCCCTGGGGATGGGTCCTAATGTGCTTTTGTGTCTATGGAGACCTTGGAATGAAGCGGTGGCACGGGGGCCCTAAAGGGTTCTCCTAAACAGAGGCTTTGACACAGCTCCAACGTGCAAGTTTCCCATGTGAGGATGAGATGTTTTCTGATGGGTGAGTCAAGAAACAGCTAGATGCTGCTTTGGAAATCCAGGCCTCTGAGGAGAGATGCCTGGAAACCAAAGCAATGGATCTGATTAGTGCCTAGGGACCTCTTCTTTCCTTTTTACCACTGGGGACATCTGTCTATGGGTTTGAGTGCAGGTAGGTGCTCAGTTGGGCTCAGATTGCCCCTGTTTTTCCTGGGAAGCCATCACTATTGAGATGGATCAGGGACTTTGGAGGTTTATCCTATTAGAAGGGTTGTGGCCATTGGAATGGGCACACACAATTCCCTTGGAGAGGGCAAGTACAGTCCTCAGGTTTGGCTCCAGGGGCCTGAGCCTGTAGGTTGTGTAGGCCAGGGCTGTTTGGACAGTTGTCTGAAAACACAAACTCGGCTTATGTTTCGGGTCATAGGTATGGCAGGACTGATCTACAGACCATGAGGAGAACTCTTCGGGATTTGAAAGAAGGGCGAGTGTGAGGCTCCTGCTCAAGTTTTTGTCTCTGGATATCGTGTCACTCATGGTCGTGGAATTTCTGGGTGACCTCATGGGAAATGGACGAGTCTTACTCTCTGGTGGTTTGGCCCCGTCCAAAGAGTTTGGGGTCATTCTGTGGGCTTCAAGAAGTCCGTGTTGTTGTTGTTGTTGTTGTTGTTGTTTTCTTTTTTAACCTCAGGTGTCCCACCAAATGAGGGATTCCAGAGTAGAGCCCTGTGGAGGGGCGACTGGACAATCAGAAATCTGGTTAAAAATTGGGGCCTAGGGACATGTCAAGCCCATTATGACATCTAATGGTCCAGCCACTGAGAGGACTTACTAGAGGACAGGACTCATGCTGAGGGTCACAATGCGTGTGTATGCCCTCGTCGCACTCAATAATGGGCGGGGCCTCAGGGTGAATGCTGGTTTCTCCTACACTGAACGTTAGACAACGTGCCAACCTCAAGGGTTCTTGCCATGGGTAAGGAGGTGTTCTGATTTCTGCATCACACTCACCCCTGGGCAGTGATTGGAGATAAGGTCTCGGTTCTGAAGCCTGAAAACCGAGGTAGGGAAGAGATGATGACCTAAGGCCATGGCGGGTTTTATGTGCTCAGTGTGCGGTCAGCTTTCTGGGTGTTGGTCAGGAGTTCCGGGCTCAGGTTGTGTTCGACAGTGCATTAGTGCCCAGGGTAGACTATATAATTTGGTTAAAGTCGAGTGCTGTGTAGGTTGATCCTCATTTAAGGTGCCTGGGCAGCTAATGAGGCAATAATTTTTTTTCTAGAGGGCAGGCAGAGTGCTGCATTGTGGGTCCGGAATTGCCAAACATGAGGGCTTCGGGGCCAGGAGTGTGAGGACGGAAGTCTGAGAAGACAAGCTACTTGGGTTTCAGGGCGAGGGCACGGCAGGTACCCCCTGCAGATCTGAACCAATATCTCATGCATCTGAAATCAGGGCGAGGATCAGACGTTGGCTCAGGTTGGAGTTTCTGTTCATGACGGCCGCTTCATGAAGGGAGCGGAATCTCGAGGCCATTGAGGTTTTCCCACGTTGGGAGTTGTGGGATGCCCCCTTCAAGGATTCCTTCTGCGGGACAATTGAGACCTGTTGGACAGCTCCAGGACATCCCATATGGAATGATTCCAGAGCACCGTTCGCGGATGGATGCCTGGGAAGCCCGCCTCGCATTCCAATTGTCTCCTAGCAACAAGACAGTTTAGATCTGATGGCTCTGCCGGAGCAACCGGGGTGGCTGAGTTGAAATGGACTTTCCTGAGGATGGGTCCTAATGTGTTTTTGTGCCCATGAGGGCCTTGGAATGGGGCGGTGGCACCGGGACCCTGAAGTACTCTCCTAAGCTTTGGACATGGCTCCCATGCACAGGTTTCCTTGTGGAGACGAGATGAGTTCTGATGGGTGCCTCAGGAAAACCCCTATGCTCGTATTGGAATCAGGCTTTTGAGGACACATGCCTGTAACCCAAAGCAATGGATCCTATTATGGCCTAGGTTCCTGTCTGGTTCAATCTTCTTCTCTGGGGACATCCATCTATGGTATGAGTGGAGGTCGATTATCAGCGGTTGTCAGACAGCCCTTGTTTGTTCCGGGCGACCTACACTATTGGGATGGCCTCAGGGACTTTGGAGGTTTCTCCTAATTTGTACGATTTTGGACCATGCAATGGGCAGAATTCCGATGGATTGGTAGGCACAGTCCTAATGTGTGGCTCCAGGGGCCCAGCCTGGAGGGTGTGTGGCCCAAGACTTTGAGGACAGAAGTCTGAAAACACAAACTCAGATGAGGTTTGGGGACGTAGGTATGGCAGGCCCGATCTACAAACCATGAGAAGAACTCTTCAGGATATGAAGAAAGTGCGAGTCTGAGGCGCTTGCTCAGGCTTTTGTCTCTGGATTTTGTATCAGCGATGGCCGTGGAATGTCGGGGAAGCCTCATGGGCCATGGACGAATCTTCCTCTCTGTGGATTTGGCCCGATTCCCAATTGCTTTTCGTCAATCTGTGGGTTGGGAGGACTCATTTCAGTTTTGTTACTCAGGTGTCCCACCAAAAGAGGAATCCCAATGCCAAGCCGTGGGGAAGACTGAAGGGACAACCCGAACTATGGTTAAAAATTGGGGCCTAGGGGCATGGCAAGCCCACTATGCTGTCTCTTCATCCAGCCACTGAGTGGCCGTACTTGAGGACTGGGCTCAGCCTGAGGGTCACAATGTGTGTTTGTGACCAATGTGGCCCGCGAGCATGGGCGCGGCTTCATGGGCCACACTGGTTTCAACTACACTGAACGTTGGACAACATGCCAACCACAAGGTTTCTTGCCATGGGGAAGGAGTTCTAATTTCTGCATCACCTTCAACCCTGGGCAGTGACTGGAGAAAAGGTCTAGGTTCTGAAACCTGAAAACCTAGGTTGGGAATAGATGAAGACCTAAGGCCATGGCGGATCGATGTGCTCAGTGTGCGGCCAGCTGTCTGGGAGGGGCCAGGGGGTCCAGGCTCAGGCTGTGTCAGAAAGGGCATTGGTGCCCTGGTCAGCCTATGTATTTGGGGTACAGCCAAGGTCGGTGCAGGTTGATCCTCATTTGGGGTTACTGGGCAGCCCACGAGGACAATGTTTTTCTTCTGGAGGGCAGGCATAGTGCTGCATTGTAGTTCTGGATTGCCAAACTGGAGGGCTTGTGGGCCAGTAGTCTGACGACAAAAGTCTGAGAACACAAGCTAGGCTTAGGTTTCTGGTGAGGCCATGGCAGGCACAATCTACAGCCCTGAATCGAGATCTCGTGCATCTGAAGTCAGGGCGAGGATCAGACGATCGCTCAGGTTGGAGTTTCTGTCCCTGATGGCCCCTTCATGAATGGGGGGGGCATCACGAGGCCATGGGGGTTTTCCCACGATGGGAGTTGTGAGAAGCTCCAAACTGCAGAGAGTCTTCTGCAGGACAATTGAGACCTGTTGCTTGGCTCCAGGCCAATGATTCTGAGCAGGGTTCTAAGGATGGATGGCTGGGTAGCCCACCTCGCATTCCAATTGTCTCCTACTAACAAGACAGGTTAGATCTCCTGGATCTGTGGGGAGCAACCGAGGACGCTGAGTTGAAATGGACACCCCTGGGGATGGGTCCTAATGTGCTTTTGTGTCTATGGAGACCTTGGAATGAAGCGGTGGCACGGGGGCCCTAAAGGGTTCTCCTAAACAGAGGCTTTGACACAGCTCCAACGTGCAAGTTTCCCATGTGTAGATGAGATGTTTTCTGATGGGTGAGTCAAGAAACAGCTAGATGCTGCTTTGGAAATCCAGGCCTCTGTGGAGAGATGCCTGGAAACCAAAGCAATGGATCTGATTAGTGCCTAGGGACCTCTTCTTTCCTTTTTACCACTGGGGACATCTGTCTATGGGTTTGAGTGCAGGTAGGTGTTCAGTTGGGCTTAGATTGCCCCTGTTTTTCCTGGGAAGCCATCACTATTGAGATGGATCAGGGACTTTGGAGGTTTATCCTATTAGAAGGGTTGTGGCCATTGGAATGGGCACACACAATTCCCTTGGAGAGGGCAAGTACAGTCCTCAGGTTTGGCTCCAGGGGCCTGAGCCTGTAGGTTGTGTAGGCCAGGGCTGTTTGGACAGTGGTCTGAAAACACAAACTCGGCTTATGTTTCGGGTCATAGGTATGGCAGGACTGACCTACAGACCATGAGGAGAACTCTTCGGGATTTGAAAGAAGGGCGAGTGTGAGGCTCCTGCTCAAGTTTTTGTCTCTGGATATCGTGTCACTCATGGTCGTGGAATTTCTGGGTGACCTCATGGGAAATGGACGAGTCTTACTCTCTGGTGGTTTGGCCCCGTCCAAAGAGTTTGGGGTCATTCTGTGGGCTTCAAGAAGTCCGTTTTGTTGTTGTTGTTGTTGTTGTTGTTGTTGTTGTTTTCTTTTTTAACCTCAGGTGTCCCACCAAATGAGGGATTCCAGAGTAGAGCCCTGTGGAGGGGCGACTGGACAATCAGAAATCTGGTTAAAAATTGGGGCCTAGGGACATGTCAAGCCCATTATGACATCTAATGGTCCAGCCACTGAGAGGACTTACTAGAGGACAGGACTCATGCTGAGGGTCACAATGCGTGTGTATGCCCTCGTCGCACTCAATAATGGGCGGGGCCTCAGGGTGAATGCTGGTTTCTCCTACACTGAACGTTAGACAACGTGCCAACCTCAAGGGTTCTTGCCATGGGTAAGGAGGTGTTCTGATTTCTGCATCATACTCACCCCTGGGCAGTGATTGGAGATAAGGTCTCGGTTCTGAAGCCTGAAAACCGAGGTAGGGAAGAGATGATGACCTAAGGCCATGGCGGGTTTTATGTGCTCAGTGTGCGGTCAGCTTTCTGGGTGTTGGTCAGGAGTTCCGGGCTCAGGTTGTGTTCGACAGTGCATTAGTTCCCAGGGTAGGCTATATAATTTGGTTAAAGTCGAGTGCTGTGTAGGTTGATCCTCATTTAAGGTGCCTGGGCAGCTAATGAGGCAATAATTTTTTTTCTAGAGTGCAGGCAGAGTGCTGCATTGTGGGTCCGGAATTGCCAAACATGAGGGCTTCGGGGCCAGGAGTGTGAGGACGGAAGTCTGAGAAGACAAGCTACTTGGGTTTCAGGGCGAGGGCACGGCAGGTACCCCATGCAGATCTGAACCAATATCTCATGCATCTGAAATCAGGGCGAGGATCAGACGTTGGCTCAGGTTGGAGTTTCTGTTCATGACGGCCGCTTCATGAAGGGAGCGGAATCTCGAGGCCATTGAGGTTTTCCCACGTTGGGAGTTGTGGGATGCCCCCTTCAAGGATTCCTTCTGCGGGACAATTGAGACCTGTTGGACAGCTCCAGGACATCCCATATGGAATGATTCCAGAGCACCGTTCGCGGATGGATGCCTGGGAAGCCCGCCTCGCATTCCAATTGTCTCCTAGCAACAAGACAGTTTAGATCTGATGGCTCTGCCAGAGCAACCGGGGTGGCTGAGTTGAAATGGACTTTCCTGAGGATGGGTCCTAATGTGTTTTTGTGCCCATGAGGGCCTTGGAATGGGGCGGTGGCACCGGGACCCTGAAGTACTCTCCTAAGCTTTGGACATGGCTCCCATGCACAGGTTTCCTTGTGGAGACGAGATGAGTTCTGATGGGTGCCTCAGGAAAACACCTATGCTCGTATTGGAATCAGGCTTTTGAGGACACATGCCTGTAACCCAAAGCAATGGATCCTATTATGGCCTAGGTTCCTGTCTGGTTCAATCTTCTTCTCTGGGGACATCCATCTATGGTATGAGTGGAGGTCGATTATCAGCGGTTGTCAGACAGCCCTTGTTTGTTCCGGGCGACCTACACTATTGGGATGGCCTCAGGGACTTTGGAGGTTTCTCCTAATTTGTACGATTTTGGACCATGCAATGGGCAGAATTCCGATGGATTGGTAGGCACAGTCCTAATGTGTGGCTCCAGGGGCCCAGCCTGGAGGGTGTGTGGCCCAAGACTTTGAGGACAGAAGTCTGAAAACACAAACTCAGCTTAGGTTTGGGGACGTAGGTATGGCAGGCCCGATCTACAAACCATGAGAAGAACTCTTCAGGATATGAAGAAAGTGCGAGTCTGAGGCGCTTGCTCAGGCTTTTGTCTCTGGATTTTGTATCAGCGATGGCCGTGGAATGTCGGGGAGGCCTCATGGGCCATGGACGAATCTTCCTCTCTGAGGATTTGGCCCGATTCCCAATTGCTTTTCGTCAATCTGTGGGTTGGGAGGACTCATTTCAGTTTTGTTACCTCAGGTGTCCCACCAAAAGAGGAATCCCAAAGCAAAGCCGTGGGGAAGACTGAAGGGACAACCCGAACTATGGTTAAAAATTGGGGCCTAGGGGCATGGCAAGCCCACTATGCTGTCTCTTCATCCAGCCACTGAGTGGCCGTACTTGAGGACTGGGCTCAGCCTGAGGGTCACAATGTGTGTTTGTGACCAATGTGGCCCGCGAGCATGGGCGGGGCTTCATGGGCCACACTGGTTTCAACTACACTGAACGTTGGACAACATGACAACCACAAGGTTTCTTGCCATGGGGAAGGAGTTCTGATTTCTGCATCACCTTCAACCCTGGGCAGTGACTGGAGAAAAGGTCTAGGTTCTGAAACCTGAAAACCTAGGTTGGGAATAGATGAAGACCTAAGGCCATGGCGGATCGATGTGCTCAGTGTGCGGCCAGCTGTCTGGGAGGGGCCAGGGGGTCCAGGCTCAGGCTGTGTCAGAAAGGGCATTGGTGCCCTGGTCAGCCTATGTATTTGGGGTACAGCCAAGGTCGGTGCAGGTTGATCCTCATTTGGGGTTACTGGGCAGCCCCCGAGGACAATGTTTTTCTTCTGGATGGCAGGCATAGTGCTGCATTGTAGTTCTGGATTGCCAAACTGGAGGGCTTGTGGGCCAGTAGTCTGACGACAAAAGTCTGAGAACACAAGCTAGGCTTAGGTTTCTGGTGAGGCCATGGCAGGCACAATCTACAGACCTGAATCGAGATCTCATGCATCTGAAGTCAGGGCGAGGATCAGACGTTCGCTCAGGTTGGAGTTTCTGTCCCTGATGGCCCCTTCATGAATGGGGGGGGCATCACGAGGCCATGGGGTTTTTCCCACGATGGGAGTTGTGAGAAGCTCCAAACTGCAGAGAGTCTTCTGCAGGACAATTGAGACCTGTTGTTTGGCTCCAGGCCAATGATTCTGAGCAGGGTTCTAAGGATGGATGGCTGGGTAGCCCACCTCGCATTCCAATTGTCTGCTACTAACAAGACAGGTTAGATCTCCTGGATCTGTGGGGAGCAACCGAGGACGCAGAGTTGAAATGGACACCCCTGGGGATGGGTCCTAATGTGCTTTTGTGTCTATGGAGACCTTGGAATGAAGCGGTGGCACGGGGGCCCTAAAGGGTTCTCCTAAACAGAGGCTTTGACACAGCTCCAACGTGCAAGTTTCCCATGTGTAGATGAGATGTTTTCTGATGGGTGAGTCAAGAAACAGCTAGATGCTGCTTTGGAAATCCAGGCCTCTGAGGAGAGATGCCTGGAAACCAAAGCAATGGATCTGATTAGTGCCTAGGGACCTCTTCTTTCCTTTTTACCACTGGGGACATCTGTCTATGGGTTTATGTGCAGGTAGGTGCTCAGTTGGGCTCAGATTGCCCCTGTTTTTCCTGGGAAGCCATCACTATTGAGATGGATCAGGGACTTTGGAGGTTTATCCTATTAGAAGGGTTGTGGCCATTGGAATGGGCACACACAATTCCCTTGGAGAGGGCAAGTACAGTCCTCAGGTTTGGCTCCAGGGGCCTGAGCCTGTAGGTTGTGTAGGCCAGGGCTGTTTGGACAGTTGTCTGAAAACACAAACTCGGCTTATGTTTCGGGTCATAGGTATGGCAGGACTGATCTACAGACCATGAGGAGAACTCTTCGGGATTTGAAAGAAGGGCGAGTGTGAGGCTCCTGCTCAAGTTTTTGTCTCTGGATATCGTGTCACTCATGGTCGTGGAATTTCTGGGTGACCTCATGAGAAATGGACGAGTCTTACACTCTGGTGGTTTGGCCCCTTCCAAAGAGTTTGGGGTCATTCTGTGGGCTTCAAGAAGTCCGTTTTGTTGTTGTTGTTGTTATTGTTGTTGTTGTTTTCTTTTTTAACCGCAGGTGTCCCACCAAATGAGGGATTCCAGAGTAGAGCCCTGTGGAGGGGCGAATGGACAATCAGAAATCTGGTTAAAAATTGGGGCCTAGGGACATGTCAAGCCCATTATGACATCTAATGGTCCAGCCACTGAGAGGACTTACTAGAGGACAGGACTCATGCTGAGGGTCACAATGCGTGTGTATGCCCTCGTCGCACTCAATAATGGGCGGGGCCTCAGGGTGAATGCTGGTTTCTCCTACACTGAATGTTGGACAACGTGCCAACCTCAAGGGTTCTTGCCATGGGTAAGGAGGAGTTCTGATTTCTGCATCACACTCAACCCTGGGCAGTGATTGGAGATAAGGTCTCGGTTCTGAAGCCTGAAAACTGAGGTAGGGAAGAGATGATGACCTAAGGCCATGGCGGGTTCTGTGCTCAGTGTGCGGTCAGCTTTCTGGGTGTTGGTCAGGAGTTCCGGGCTTAGGTTGTGTTCGACAGTGCATTAGTGCCCAGGGTAGACTATATAATTTGGTTAAAGTCGAGTGCTGTGTAGGTTGATCCTCATTTAAGGTGCCTGGGCAGCTCATGAGGCAATAATTTTTTTTTCTAGAGGGCAGGCAGAGTGCTGCATTGTGGGTTCGGAATTGCCAAACTTGAGGGCTTTGGGGCCAGGAGTGTGAGGACGGAAGTCTGAGAAGACAAGCTACTTGGGTTTCAGGGCGAGGGCACGGCAGGTACCCCCTGCAGATCTGAACCAATATCTCATGCATCTGAAATCAGGGCGAGGATCAGACGTTGGCTCAGGTTGGAGTTTCTGTTCATGACGGCCGCTTCATGAAGGGAGCAGAATCTCGAGGCCATTGAGGTTTTCCCACGTTGGGAGTTGTGGGATGCCCCCTTCAAGGATTCCTTCTGCGGGACAATTGAGACCTGTTGGACAGCTCCAGGAAATCCCATATGGAATGATTCCAGAGCACCGTTCGCGGATGGATGCCTGGGAAGCCCGCCTCGCATTCCAATTGTCTCCTAGCAACAAGACAGTTTAGATCTGATGGCTCTGCCAGAGCAACCGGGGTGGCTGAGTTGAAATGGACTTTCCTGAGGATGGGTCCTAATGTGTTTTTGTGCCCATGAGGGCCTTGGAATGGGGCGGTGGCACCGGGACCCTGAAGTACTCTCCTAAGCTTTGGACATGGCTCCCATGCACAGGTTTCCTTGTGGAGACGAGATGAGTTCTGATGGGTGCCTCAGGAAAACCCATATGCTCGTATTGGAATCAGGCTTTTGAGGACACATGCCTGTAACCCAAAGCAATGGATCCTATTATGGCCTAGGTTCCTGTCTGGTTCAATCTTCTTCTCTGGGGACATCCATCTATGGTATGAGTGGAGGTCGATTATCAGCGGTTGTCAGACAGCCCTTGTTTGTTCCGGGCGACCTACACTATTGGGATGGCCTTTGGAGGTTTCTCCTAATTTGTACGATTTTGGACCATGCAATGGGCAGAATTCCGATGGATTGGTAGGCACAGTCCTAATGTGTGGCTCCAGGGGCCCAGCCTGGAGGGTGTGTGGCCCAAGACTTTGAGGACAGAAGTCTGAAAACACAAACTCAGCTTAGGTTTGGGGACGTAGGTATGGCAGGCCCGATCTACAAACCATGAGAAGAACTCTTCAGGATATGAAGAAAGTGCGAGTCTGAGGCGCTTGCTCAGGCTTTTGTCTCTGGATTTTGTATCAGCGATGGCCGTGGAATGTCGGGGAGGCATCATGGGCCATGGACGAATCTTCCTCTCTGAGGATTTGGCCCGATTCCCAATTGCTTTTCGTCAATCTGTGGGTTGGGAGGACTCATCAGTTTTGTTACCTCAGGTGTCCCACCAAAAGAGGAATCCCAAAGCCAAGCCGTGGGGAAGACTGAAGGGACAACCCGAACTATGGTTAAAAATTGGGGCCTAGGGGCATGGCAAGCCCACTATGCTGTCTCTTCATCCAGCCACTGAGTGGCCGTACTTGAGGACTGGGCTCAGCCTGAGGGTCACAATGTGTGTTTGTGACCAATGTGGCCCGCGAGCATGGGCGGGGCTTCATGGGCCACAATGGTTTCAACTACACTGAACGTTGGACAACATGCCAACCACAAGGTTTCTTGCCATGGGGAAGGAGTTCTGATTTCTGCATCACCTTCAACCCTGGGCAGTGACTGGAGAAAAGGTCTAGGTTCTGAAACCTGAAAACCTAGGTTGGGAATAGATGAAGACCTAAGGCCATGGCGGATCGATGTGCTCAGTGTGCGGCCAGCTGTCTGGGAGGGGCCAGGGGGTCCAGGCTCAGGCTGTGTCAGAAAGGGCATTGGTGCCCTGGTCAGCCTATGTATTTGGGGTACAGCCAAGGTCGGTGCAGGTTGATCCTCATTTGGGGTTACTGGGCAGCCCCAGAGGACAATGTTTTTCTTCTGGAGGGCAGGCATAGTGCTGCATTGTAGTTCTGGATTGCCAAACTGGAGGTCTTGTGGGCCAGTAGTCTGACGACAAAAGTCTGAGAACACAAGCTAGGCTTAGGTTTCTGGTGAGGCCATGGCAGGCACAATCTACAGCCCTGAATCGAGATCTCGTGCATCTGAAGTCAGGGCGAGGATCAGACGTTCGCTCAGGTTGGAGTTTCTGTCCCTGATGGCCCCTTCATGAATGGGGGGGGCATCACGAGGCCATGGGGGTTTTCCCACGATGGGAGTTGTGAGAAGCTCCAAACTGCAGAGAGACTTCTGTAGGACAATTGAGACCTGTTGTTTGGCTCCAGGCCAATGATTCTGAGCAGGGTTCTAAGGATGGATGGCTGGGTAGCCCACCTCGCATTCCAATTGTCTCCTACTAACAAGACAGGTTAGATCTCCTGGATCTGTGGGGAGCAACCGAGGACGCTGAGTTGAAATGGACACCCCTGGGGATGGGTCCTAATGTGCTTTTGTGTCTATGGAGACCTTGGAATGAAGCGGTGGCACGGGGGCCCTAAAGGGTTCTCCTAAACAGAGGCTTTGACACAGCTCCAACGTGCAAGTTTCCCATGTGTAGATGAGATGTTTTCTGATGGGTGAGTCAAGAAACAGCTAGATGCTGCTTTGGAAATCCAGGCCTCTGAGGAGAGATGCCTGGAAACCAAAGCAATGGATCTGATTAGTGCCTAGGGACCTCTTCTTTCCTTTTTACCACTGGGGACATCTGTCTATGGGTTTGAGTGCAGGTAGGTGCTCAGTTGGGCTCAGATTGCCCCTGTTTTTCCTGGGAAGCCATCACTATTGAGATGGATCAGGGACTTTGGAGGTTTATCCTATTAGAAGGGTTGTGGCCATTGGAATGGGCACACACAATTCCCTTGGAGAGGGCAAGTACAGTCCTCAGGTTTGGCTCCAGGGGCCTGAGCCTGTAGGTTGTGTAGGCCAGGGCTGTTTGGACAGTTGTCTGAAAACACAAACTCGGCTTATGTTTCGGGTCATAGGTATGGCAGGACTGAACTACAGACCATGAGGAGAACTCTTCGGGATTTGAAAGAAGGGCGAGTGTGAGGCTCCTGCTCAAGTTTTTGTCTCTGGATATCGTGACACTCATGGTCGTGGAATTTCTGGGTGACCTCATGGGAAATGGACGAGTCTTACTCTCTGGTGGTTTGGCCCCGTCCAAAGAGTTTGGGGTCATTCTGTGGGCTTCAAGAAATCCGTTTTGTTGTTGT
Source organism: Mustela nivalis (assembly GCF_964662115.1). Taxonomy (NCBI): domain Eukaryota; kingdom Metazoa; phylum Chordata; class Mammalia; order Carnivora; family Mustelidae; genus Mustela; species Mustela nivalis. Next base: position 1,505,783 of record NW_028136485.1, on the reverse strand, counting down.
TGTTGTTGTTGTTGTTGTTGTTGTTTTCTTTTTTAACCTCAGGTGTCCCACCAAATGAGGGATTCCAGATTAGAGCCCTGTGGAGGGGCGACTGGATAATCAGAAATCTGGTTAAAAATTGGGGCCTAGGGACATGTCAAGCCCATTATGACATCTAATGGTCCAGCCCCTGAGAGGACTTACTAGAGGACAGGACTCATGCTGAGGGTCACAATGCGTGTGTATGCCCTCGTCGCACTCAATAATGGGCGGGGCCTCAGGGTGAATGCTGGTTTCTCCTACACTGAACGTTAGACAACGTGCCAACCTCAAGAGTTCTTGCCATGGGTAAGGAGGTGTTCTGATTTCTGCATCAGACTCACCCCTGGGCAGTGATTGGAGATAAGGTCTCGGTTCTGAAGCCTGAAAACCGAGGTAGGGAAGAGATGATGACCTAAGGCCATGGCGGGTTTTATGTGCTCAGTGTGCGGTCAGCTTTCTGGATGTTGGTCAGGAGTTCCGGGCTCAGGTTGTGTTCAACAGTGCATTAGTGCCCAGGGTAGACTATATAATTTGGTTAAAGTCGAGTGCTGTGTAGGTTGATCCTCATTTAAGGTGCCTGGGCAGCTCATGAGGCAATAATTTTTTTTCTAGAGGGCAGGCAGAGTGCTGCATTGTGGGTCCGGAATTGCCAAACATGAGGGCTTCGGGGCCAGGAGTGTGAGGATGGAAGTCTGAGAAGACAAGCTACTTGGGTTTCAGGGCGAGGGCACGGCAGGTACCCCCTGCAGATCTGAACCAATATCTCATGCATCTGAAATCAGGGCGAGGATCAGACGTTGGCTCAGGTTGGATTTTCTGTGCATGACGGCCGCTTCATGAAGGGAGCGGAATCTCGAGGCCATTGAGGTTTTCCCACGTTGGGAGTTGTGGAATGCCCCCTTCAAGGATTCCTTCTGCGGGACAATTGAGACCTGTTGGACAGCTCCAGGACATCCCATATGGAATGATTCCAGAGCACCGTTCGCGGATGGATGCCTGGGAAGCCCGCCTCGCATTCCAATTGTCTCCTAGCAACAAGACAGTTTAGATCTGATGGCTCTGCCGGAGCAACCGGGGTGGCTGAGTTGAAATGGACTTTCCTGAGGATGGGTCCTAATGTGTTTTTGTGCCCATGAGGGCCTTGGAATGGGGCGGTGGCACCGGGACCCTGAAGTACTCTCCTAAGCTTTGGACATGGCTCCCATGCACAGGTTTCCTTGTGGAGACGAGATGAGTTCTGATGGGTGCCTCAGGAAAACCCCTATGCTCGTATTGGAATCAGGCTTTTGAGGACACATGCCTGTAACCCAAAGCAATGGATCCTATTATGGCCTAGGTTCCTGTCTGGTTCAATCTTCTTCTCTGGGGACATCCATCTATGGTATGAGTGGAGGTCGATTATCAGCGGTTGTCAGACAGCCCTTGTTTGTTCCGGGCGACCTACACTATTGGGATGGCCTCAGGGACTTTGGAGGTTTCTCCTAATTTGTACGATTTTGGACCATGCAATGGGCAGAATTCCGATGGATTGGTAGGCACAGTCCTAATGTGTGGCTCCAGGGGCCCAGCCTGGAGGGTGTGTGGCCCAAGACTTTGAGGACAGAAGTCTGAAAACACAAACTCAGATGAGGTTTGGGGACGTAGGTATGGCAGGCCCGATCTACAAACCATGAGAAGAACTCTTCAGGATATGAAGAAAGTGCGAGTCTGAGGCGCTTGCTCAGGCTTTTGTCTCTGGATTTTGTATCAGCGATGGCCGTGGAATGTCGGGGAAGCCTAATGGGCCATGGACGAATCTTCCTCTCTGTGGATTTGGCCCGATTCCCAATTGCTTTTCGTCAATCTGTGGGTTGGGAGGACTCATTTCAGTTTTGTTACTCAGGTGTCCCACCAAAAGAGGAATCCCAATGCCAAGCCGTGGGGAAGACTGAAGGGACAACCCGAACTATGGTTAAAAATTGGGGCCTAGGGGCATGGCAAGCCCACTATGCTGTCTCTTCATCCAGCCACTGAGTGGCCGTACTTGAGGACTGGGCTCAGCCTGAGGGTCACAATGTGTGTTTGTGACCAATGTGGCCCGCGAGCATGGGCGCGGCTTCATGGGCCACACTGGTTTCAACTACACTGAACGTTGGACAACATGCCAACCACAAGGTTTCTTGCCATGGGGAAGGAGTTCTAATTTCTGCATCACCTTCAACCCTGGGCAGTGACTGGAGAAAAGGTCTAGGTTCTGAAACCTGAAAACCTAGGTTGGGAATAGATGAAGACCTAAGGCCATGGCGGATCGATGTGCTCAGTGTGCGGCCAGCTGTCTGGGAGGGGCCAGGGGGTCCAGGCTCAGGCTGTGTCAGAAAGGGCATTGGTGCCCTGGTCAGCCTATGTATTTGGGGTACAGCCAAGGTCGGTGCAGGTTGATCCTCATTTGGGGTTACTGGGCAGCCCCAGAGGACAATGTTTTTCTTCTGGAGGGCAGGCATAGTGCTGCATTGTAGTTCTGGATTGCCAAACTGGAGGTCTTGTGGGCCAGTAGTCTGACGACAAAAGTCTGAGAACACAAGCTAGGCTTAGGTTTCTGGTGAGGCCATGGCAGGCACAATCTACAGCCCTGAATCGAGATCTCGTGCATCTGAAGTCAGGGCGAGGATCAGACGTTCGCTCAGGTTGGAGTTTCTGTCCCTGATGGCCCCTTCATGAATGGGGGGGGCATCACGAGGCCATGGGGGTTTTCCCACGATGGGAGTTGTGAGAAGCTCCAAACTGCAGAGAGACTTCTGTAGGACAATTGAGACCTGTTGTTTGGCTCCAGGCCAATGATTCTGAGCAGGGTTCTAAGGATGGATGGCTGGGTAGCCCACCTCGCATTCCAATTGTCTCCTACTAACAAGACAGGTTAGATCTCCTGGATCTGTGGGGAGCAACCGAGGACGCTGAGTTGAAATGGACACCCCTGGGGATGGGTCCTAATGTGCTTTTGTGTCTATGGAGACCTTGGAATGAAGCGGTGGCACGGGGGCCCTAAAGGGTTCTCCTAAACAGAGGCTTTGACACAGCTCCAACGTGCAAGTTTCCCATGTGTAGATGAGATGTTTTCTGATGGGTGAGTCAAGAAACAGCTAGATGCTGCTTTGGAAATCCAGGCCTCTGAGGAGAGATGCCTGGAAACCAAAGCAATGGATCTGATTAGTGCCTAGGGACCTCTTCTTTCCTTTTTACCACTGGGGACATCTGTCTATGGGTTTGAGTGCAGGTAGGTGCTCAGTTGGGCTCAGATTGCCCCTGTTTTTCCTGGGAAGCCATCACTATTGAGATGGATCAGGGACTTTGGAGGTTTATCCTATTAGAAGGGTTGTGGCCATTGGAATGGGCACACACAATTCCCTTGGAGAGGGCAAGTACAGTCCTCAGGTTTGGCTCCAGGGGCCTGAGCCTGTAGGTTGTGTAGGCCAGGGCTGTTTGGACAGTTGTCTGAAAACACAAACTCGGCTTATGTTTCGGGTCATAGGTATGGCAGGACTGAACTACAGACCATGAGGAGAACTCTTCGGGATTTGAAAGAAGGGCGAGTGTGAGGCTCCTGCTCAAGTTTTTGTCTCTGGATATCGTGACACTCATGGTCGTGGAATTTCTGGGTGACCTCATGGGAAATGGACGAGTCTTACTCTCTGGTGGTTTGGCCCCGTCCAAAGAGTTTGGGGTCATTCTGTGGGCTTCAAGAAATCCGTTTTGTTGTTGTTGTTGTTGTTGTTGTTGTTGTTGTTGTTGTTGTTTTCTTTTTTAACCTCAGGTGTCCCACCAAATGAGGGATTCCAGATTAGAGCCCTGTGGAGGGGCGACTGGATAATCAGAAATCTGGTTAAAAATTGGGGCCTAGGGACATGTCAAGCCCATTATGACATCTAATGGTCCAGCCCCTGAGAGGACTTACTAGAGGACAGGACTCATGCTGAGGGTCACAATGCGTGTGTATGCCCTCGTCGCACTCAATAATGGGCGGGGCCTCAGGGTGAATGCTGGTTTCTCCTACACTGAACGTTAGACAACGTGCCAACCTCAAGAGTTCTTGCCATGGGTAAGGAGGTGTTCTGATTTCTGCATCAGACTCACCCCTGGGCAGTGATTGGAGATAAGGTCTCGGTTCTGAAGCCTGAAAACCGAGGTAGGGAAGAGATGATGACCTAAGGCCATGGCGGGTTTTATGTGCTCAGTGTGCGGTCAGCTTTCTGGATGTTGGTCAGGAGTTCCGGGCTCAGGTTGTGTTCAACAGTGCATTAGTGCCCAGGGTAGACTATATAATTTGGTTAAAGTCGAGTGCTGTGTAGGTTGATCCTCATTTAAGGTGCCTGGGCAGCTCATGAGGCAATAATTTTTTTTCTAGAGGGCAGGCAGAGTGCTGCATTGTGGGTCCGGAATTGCCAAACATGAGGGGTTCGGGGCCAGGAGTGTGAGGACGGAAGTCTGAGAAGACAAGCTACTTGGGTTTCAGGGCGAGGGCACGGCAGGTACCCCCTGCAGATCTGAACCAATATCTCATGCATCTGAAATCAGGGCGAGGATCAGACGTTGGCTCAGGTTGGATTTTCTGTGCATGACGGCCGCTTCATGAAGGGAGCGGAATCTCGAGGCCATTGAGGTTTTCCCACGTTGGGAGTTGTGGAATGCCCCCTTCAAGGATTCCTTCTGCGGGACAATTGAGACCTGTTGGACAGCTCCAGGACATCCCATATGGAATGATTCCAGAGCACCGTTCGCGGATGGATGCCTGGGAAGCCCGCCTCGCATTCCAATTGTCTCCTAGCAACAAGACAGTTTAGATCTGATGGCTCTGCCGGAGCAACCGGGGTGGCTGAGTTGAAATGGACTTTCCTGAGGATGGGTCCTAATGTGTTTTTGTGCCCATGAGGGCCTTGGAATGGGGCGGTGGCACCGGGACCCTGAAGTACTCTCCTAAGCTTTGGACATGGCTCCCATGCACAGGTTTCCTTGTGGAGACGAGATGAGTTCTGATGGGTGCCTCAGGAAAACCCCTATGCTCGTATTGGAATCAGGCTTTTGAGGACACATGCCTGTAACCCAAAGCAATGGATCCTATTATGGCCTAGGTTCCTGTCTGGTTCAATCTTCTTCTCTGGGGACATCCATCTATGGTATGAGTGGAGGTCGATTATCAGCGGTTGTCAGACAGCCCTTGTTTGTTCCGGGCGACCTACACTATTGGGATGGCCTTTGGAGGTTTCTCCTAATTTGTACGATTTTGGACCATGCAATGGGCAGAATTCCGATGGATTGGTAGGCACAGTCCTAATGTGTGGCTCCAGGGGCCCAGCCTGGAGGGTGTGTGGCCCAAGACTTTGAGGACAGAAGTCTGAAAACACAAACTCAGCTTAGGTTTGGGGACGTAGGTATGGCAGGCCCGATCTACAAACCATGAGAAGAACTCTTCAGGATATGAAGAAAGTGCGAGTCTGAGGCGCTTGCTCAGGCTTTTGTCTCTGGATTTTGTATCAGCGATGGCCGTGGAATGTCGGGGAGGCCTCATGGGCCATGGACGAATCTTCCTCTCTGAGGATTTGGCCCGATTCCCAATTGCTTTTCGTCAATCTGTGGGTTGGGAGGACTCATTTCAGTTTTGTTACCTCAGGTGTCCCACTAAAAGAGGAATCCCAAAGCAAAGCCGTGGGGAAGACTGAAGGGACAACCCGAACTATGGTTAAAAATTGGGGCCTAGGGGCATGGCAAGCCCACTATGCTGTCTCTTCATCCAGCCACTGAGTGGCCGTACTTGAGGACTGGGCTCAGCCTGAGGGTCACAATGTGTGTTTGTGACCAATGTGGCCCGCGAGCATGGGCGGGGCTTCATGGGCCACACTGGTTTCAACTACACTGAACGTTGGACAACATGCCAACCACAAGGTTTCTTGCCATGGGGAAGGAGTTCTGATTTCTGCATCACCTTCAACCCTGGGCAGTGACTGGAGAAAAGGTCTAGGTTCTGAAACCTGAAAACCTAGGTTGGGAATAGATGAAGACCTAAGGCCATGGCAGATCGATGTGCTCAGTGTGCGGCCAGCTGTCTGGGAGGGGCCAGGGGGTCCAGGCTCAGGCTGTGTCAGAAAGGGCATTGGTGCCCTGGTCAGCCTATGTATTTGGGGTACAGCCAAGGTCGGTGCAGGTTGATCCTCATTTGGGGTTACTGGGCAGCCCCAGAGGACAATGTTTTTCTTCTGGAGGGCAGGCATAGTGCTGCATTGTAGTTCTGGATTGCCAAACCGGAGGTCTTGTGGGCCAGTAGTCTGACGACAAAAGTCTGAGAACACAAGCTAGGCTTAGGTTTCTGGTGAGGCCATGGCAGGCACAATCTACAGCCCTGAATCGAGATCTCGTGCATCTGAAGTCAGGGCGAGGATCAGAGGATCGCTCAGGTTGGAGTTTCTGTCCCTGATGGCCCCTTCATGAATGGGGGGGCATCACGAGGCCATGGGGGTTTTCCCACGATGGGAGTTGTGAGAAGCTCCAAACTGCAGAGAGTCTTCTGCAGGACAATTGAGACCTGTTGTTTGGCTCCAGGCCAATGATTCTGAGCAGGGTTCTAAGGATGGATGGCTGGGTAGCCCACCTCGCATTCCAATTGTCTCCTACTAACAAGACAGGTTAGATCTCCTGGATCTGTGGGGAGCAACCGAGGACGCTGAGTTGAAATGGACACCCCTGGGGATGGGTCCTAATGTGTTTTTGTGTCTATGGAGACCTTGGAATGAAGCGGTGGCACGGGGGCCCTAAAGGGTTCTCCTAAACAGAGGCTTTGACACAGCTCCAACGTGCAAGTTTCCCATGTGTAGATGAGATGTTTTCTGATGGGTGAGTCAAGAAACAGCTAGATGCTGCTTTGGAAATCCAGGCCTCTGAGGAGAGATGCCTGGAAACCAAAGCAATGGATCTGATTAGTGCCTAGGGACCTCTTCTTTCCTTTTTACCACTGGGGACATCTGTCTATGGGTTTATGTGCAGGTAGGTGCTCAGTTGGGCTCAGATTGCCCCTGTTTTTCCTGGGAAGCCATCACTATTGAGATGGATCAGGGACTTTGGAGGTTTATCCTATTAGAAGGGTTGTGGCCATTGGAATGGGCACACACAATTCCCTTGGAGAGGGCAAGTACAGTCCTCAGGTTTGGCTCCAGGGGCCTGAGCCTGTAGGTTGTGTAGGCCAGGGCTGTTTGGACAGTTGTCTGAAAACACAAACTCGGCTTATGTTTCGGGTCATAGGTATGGCAGGACTGATCTACAGACCATGAGGAGAACTCTTCGGGATTTGAAAGAAGGGCGAGTGTGAGGCTCCTGCTCAAGTTTTTGTCTCTGGATATCGTGTCACTCATGGTCGTGGAATTTCTGGGTGACCTCATGGGAAATGGACGAGTCTTACTCTCTGGTGGTTTGGCCCCGTCCAAAGAGTTTGGGGTCATTCTGTGGGCTTCAAGAAGTCCGTTTTGTTGTTGTTGTTGTTGTTGTTGTTGTTGTTGTTGTTGTTGTTGTTTTCTTTTTTAACCTCAGGTGTCCCACCAAATGAGGGATTCCAGATTAGAGCCCTGTGGAGGGGCGACTGGATAATCAGAAATCTGGTTAAAAATTGGGGCCTAGGGACATGTCAAGCCCATTATGACATCTAATGGTCCAGCCACTGAGAGGACTTACTAGAGGACAGGACTCATGCTGAGGGTCACAATGCGTGTGTATTCCCTCGTCGCACTCAATAATGGGCGGGGCCTCAGGGTGAATGCTGGTTTCTCCTACACTGAACGTTAGACAACGTGCCAACCTCAAGGGTTCTTGCCATGGGTAAGGAGGTGTTCTGATTTCTGCATCAGACTCACCCCTGGGCAGTGATTGGAGATAAGGTCTCGGTTCTGAAGCCTGAAAACCGAGGTAGGGAAGAGATGATGACCTAAGGCCATGGCGGGTTTTATGTGCTCAGTGTGCGGTCAGCTTTCTGGGTGTTGGTCTGGAGTTCCGGGCTCAGGTTGTGTTCAACAGTGCATTAGTGCCCAGGGTAGACTATATAATTTGGTTAAAGTCGAGTGCTGTGTAGGTTGATCCTCATTTAAGGTGCCTGGGCAGCTCATGAGGCAATAATTTTTTTTCTAGAGGGCAGGCAGAGTGCTGCATTGTGGGTCCGGAATTGCCAAACATGAGGGGTTCGGGGCCAGGAGTGTGAGGACGGAAGTCTGAGAAGACAAGCTACTTGGGTTTCAGGGCGAGGGCACGGCAGGTACCCCCTGCAGATCTGAACCAATATCTCATGCATCTAAAATCAGGGCGAGGATCAGACGTTGGCTCAGGTTGGATTTTCTGTGCATGACGGCCGCTTCATGAAGGGAGCGGAATCTCGAGGCCATTGAGGTTTTCCCACGTTGGGAGTTGTGGGATGCCCCCTTCAAGGATTCCTTCTGCGGGACAATTGAGACCTGTTGGACAGCTCCAGGACATCCCATATGGAATGATTCCAGAGCACCGTTCGCGGATGGATGCCTGGGAAGCCCGCCTCGCATTCCAATTGTCTCCTAGCAACAAGACAGTTTAGATCTGATGGCTCTGCCGGAGCAACCGGGGTGGCTGAGTTGAAATGGACTTTCCTGAGGATGGGTCCTAATGTGTTTTTGTGCCCATGAGGGCCTTGGAATGGGGCGGTGGCACCGGGACCCTGAAGTACTCTCCTAAGCTTTGGACATGGCTCCCATGCACAGGTTTCCTTGTGGAGACGAGATGAGTTCTGATGGGTGCCTCAGGAAAACCCCTATGCTCGTATTGGAATCAGGCTTTTGAGGACACATGCCTGTAACCCAAAGCAATGGATCCTATTATGGCCTAGGTTCCTGTCTGGTTCAATCTTCTTCTCTGGGGACATCCATCTATGGTATGAGTGGAGGTCGATTATCAGCGGTTGTCAGACAGCCCTTGTTTGTTCCGGGCGACCTACACTATTGGGATGGCCTTTGGAGGTTTCTCCTAATTTGTACGATTTTGGACCATGCAATGGGCAGAATTCCGATGGATTGGTAGGCACAGTCCTAATGTGTGGCTCCAGGGGCCCAGCCTGGAGGGTGTGTGGCCCAAGACTTTGAGGACAGAAGTCTGAAAACACAAACTCAGCTTAGGTTTGGGGACGTAGGTATGGCAGGCCCGATCTACAAACCATGAGAAGAACTCTTCAGGATATGAAGAAAGTGCGAGTCTGAGGCGCTTGCTCAGGCTTTTGTCTCTGGATTTTGTATCAGCGATGGCCGTGGAATGTCGGGGAGGCCTCATGGGCCATGGACGAATCTTCCTCTCTGAGGATTTGGCCCGATTCCCAATTGCTTTTCGTCAATCTGTGGGTTGGGAGGACTCATTTCAGTTTTGTTACCTCAGGTGTCCCACTAAAAGAGGAATCCCAAAGCAAAGCCGTGGGGAAGACTGAAGGGACAACCCGAACTATGGTTAAAAATTGGGGCCTAGGGGCATGGCAAGCCCACTATGCTGTCTCTTCATCCAGCCACTGAGTGGCCGTACTTGAGGACTGGGCTCAGCCTGAGGGTCACAATGTGTGTTTGGGACCAATGTGGCCCGCGAGCATGGGCGGGGCTTTATGGGCCACACTGTTTTCAACTACACTGAACGTTGGACAACATGCCAACCACAAGGTTTCTTGCCATGGGGAAGGAGTTCTGATTTCTGCATCACCTTCAACCCTGGGCAGTGACTGGAGAAAAGGTCTAGGTTCTGAAACCTGAAAACCTAGGTTGGGAATAGATGAAGACCTAAGGCCATGGCAGATCGATGTGCTCAGTGTGCGGCCAGCTGTCTGGGAGGGGCCAGGGTGTCCAGGCTCAGGCTGTGTCAGAAAGGGCATTGGTGCCCTGGTCAGCCTATGTATTTGGGGTACAGCCAAGGTCGGTGCAGGTTGATCCTCATTTGGGGTTACTGGGCAGCCCCAGAGGACAATGTTTTTCTTCTGGAGGGCAGGCATAGTGCTGCATTGTAGTACTGGTATGCCAAACTGGAGGGCTTGTGGGCCAGTAGTCTGACGACAAAAGTCTGAGAACACAAGCTAGGCTTAGGTTTCTGGTGAGGCCATGGCAGGCACAATCTACAGCCCTGAATCGAGATCTCGTGCATCTGAAGTCAGGGCGAGGATCAGAGGATCGCTCAGGTTGGAGTTTCTGTCCCTGATGGCCCCTTCATGAATGGGGGGGGCATCACGAGGCCATGGGGGTTTTCCCACGATGGGAGTTGTGAGAAGCTCCAAACTGCAGAGAGTCTTCTGCAGGACAATTGAGACCTGTTGTTTGGCTCCAGGCCAATGATTCTGAGCAGGGTTCTAAGGATGGATGGCTGGGTAGCCCACCTCGCATTCCAATTGTCTCCTACTAACAAGACAGGTTAGATCTCCTGGATCTGTGGGGAGCAACCGAGGACGCTGAGTTGAAATGGACACCCCTGGGGATGGGTCCTAATGTGCTTTTGTGTCTATGGAGACCTTGGAATGAAGCGGTGGCACGGGGGCCCTAAAGGGTTCTCCTAAACAGAGGCTTTGACACAGCTCCAACGTGCAAGTTTCCCATGTGTAGATGAGATGTTTTCTGATGGGTGAGTCAAGAAACAGCTAGATGCTGCTTTGGAAATCCAGGCCTCTGAGGAGAGATGCCTGGAAACCAAAGCAATGGATCTGATTAGTGCCTAGGGACCTCTTCTTTCCTTTTTACCACTGGGGACATCTGTCTATGGGTTTGAGTGCAGGTAGGTGCTCAGTTGGGCTCAGATTGCCCCTGTTTTTCCTGGGAAGCCATCACTATTGAGATGGATCAGGGACTTTGGAGGTTTATCCTATTAGAAGGGTTGTGGCCATTGGAATGGGCACACACAATTCCCTTGGAGAGGGCAAGTACAGTCCTCAGGTTTGGCTCCAGGGGCCTGAGCCTGTAGGTTGTGTAGGCCAGGGCTGTTTGGACAGTTGTCTGAAAACACAAACTCGGCTTATGTTTCGGGTCATAGGTATGGCAGGACTGATCTACAGACCATGAGGAGAACTCTTCGGGATTTGAAAGAAGGGCGAGTGTGAGGCTCCTGCTCAAGTTTTTGTCTCTGGATATCGTGTCACTCATGGTCGTGGAATTTCTGGGTGACCTCATGGGAAATGGACGAGTCTTACTCTCTGGTGGTTTGGCCCCGTCCAAAGAGTTTGGGGTCATTCTGTGGGCTTCAAGAAGTCCGTTTTGTTGTTGTTGTTGTTGTTGTTGTTGTTGTTTTCTTTTTTAACCTCAGGTGTCCCACCAAATGAGGGATTCCAGAGTAGAGCCCTGTGGAGGGGCGATTGGACATCAGAAATCTGGTTAAAAATTGGGGCCTAGGGACATGTCAAGCCCATTATGACATCTAATGGTCCAGCCACTGAGAGGACTTACTAGAGGACAGGACTCATGCTGAGGGTCACAATGCGTGTGTATGCCCTCGTCGCACTCAATAATGAGCGGGGCCTCAGGGTGAATGCTGGTTTCTCTTACACTGAACGTTAGACAACGTGCCAACCTCAAGGGTTCTTGCCATGGGTAAGGAGGTGTTCTGATTTCTGCATCACACTCACCCCTGGGCAGTGATTGGAGATAAGGTCTCGGTTCTGAAGCCTGAAAACCGAGGTAGGGAAGAGATGATGACCTAAGGCCATGGCGGGTTTTATGTGCTCAGTGTGCGGTCAGCTTTCTGGGTGTTGGTCAGGAGTTCCGGGCTCAGGTTGTGTTCAACAGTGCATTAGTGCCCAGGGTAGACTATATAATTTGGTTAAAGTCGAGTGCTGTGTAGGTTGATCCTCATTTAAGGTGCCTGGGCAGCTCATGAGGCAATAATTTTTTTTCTAGAGGGCAGGCAGAGTGCTGCATTGTGGGTCCGGAATTGCCAAACATGAGGGCTTCGGGGCCAGGAGTGTGAGGACGGAAGTCTGAGAAGACAAGCTACTTGGGTTTCAGGGCGAGGGCACGGCAGGTACCCCCTGCAGATCTGAACCAATATCTCATGCATCTGAAATCAGGGCGAGGATCAGACGTTGGCTCAGGTTGGATTTTCTGTGCATGACGGCCGCTTCATGAAGGGAGCGGAATCTCGAGGCCATTGAGGTTTTCCCACGTTGGGAGTTGTGGGATGCCCCCTTCAGGATTCCTTCTGCGCGACAATTGAGACCTGTTGGACAGCTCCAGGACATCCCATATGGAATGATTCCAGAGCACCGTTCGCGGATGGATGCCTGGGAAGCCCGCCTCGCATTCCAATTGTCTCCTAGCAACAAGACAGTTTAGATCTGATGGCTCTGCCGGAGCAACCGGGGTGGCTGAGTTGAAATGGACTTTCCTGAGGATGGGTCCTAATGTGTTTTTGTGCCCATGAGGGCCTTGGAATGGGGCGGTGGCACCGGGACCCTGAAGTACTCTCCTAAGCTTTGGACATGGCTCCCATGCACAGGTTTCCTTGTGGAGACGAGATGAGTTCTGATGGGTGCCTCAGGAAAACCCCTATGCTCGTATTGGAATCAGGCTTTTGAGGACACATGCCTGTAACCCAAAGCAATGGATCCTATTATGGCCTAGGTTCCTGTCTGGTTCAATCTTCTTCTCTGGGGACATCCATCTATGGTATGAGTGGAGGTCGATTATCAGCGGTTGTCAGACAGCCCTTGTTTGTTCCGGGCGACCTACACTATTGGGATGGCCTTTGGAGGTTTCTCCTAATATGTACGATTTTGGACCATGCAATGGACAGAATTCCGATGGATTGGTAGGCACAGTCCTAATGTGTGGCTCCAGGGGCCCAGCCTGGAGGGTGTGTGGCCCAAGACTTTGAGGACAGAAGTCTGAAAACACAAACTCAGCTTAGGTTTGGGGACGTAGGTATGGCAGGCCCGATCTACAAACCATGAGAAGAATTCTTCAGGATATGAAGAAAGTGCGAGTCTGAGGCACTTGCTCAGGCTTTTGTCTCTGGATTTTGTATCAGCGATGGCCGTGGAATGTCGGGGAGGCCTCATGGGCCATGGACGAATCTCCTCTCTGAGGATTTGGCCCGATTCCCAATTGCTTTTCGTCAATCTGTGGGTTGGGAGGACTCATTTCAGTTTTGTTACCTCAGGTGTCCCACCAAAAGAGGAATCCCAAAGGAAAGCCGTGGGGAAGACTGAAGGGACAACCCGAACTATGGTTAAAAATTGGGGCCAGGGGCATGGCAAGCCCACTATGCTGTCTCTTCATCCAGCCACTGAGTGGCCGTACTTGAGGACTGGGCTCAGCCTGAGAGTCACAATGTGTGTTTGTGACCAATGTGGCCCGCGAGCATGGGCGGGGCTTCATGGGCCACACTGTTTTCAACTACACTGAACGTTGGACAACATGCCAACCACAAGGTTTCTTGCCATGGGGAAGGAGTTCTGATTTCTGCATCACCTTCAACCCTGGGCAGTGACTGGAGAAAAGGTCTAGGTTCTGAAACCTGAAAACCTAGGTTGGGAATAGATGAAGACCTAAGGCCATGGCAGATCGATGTGCTCAGTGTGCGGCCAGCTGTCTGGGAGGGGCCAGGGTGTCCAGGCTCAGGCTGTGTCAGAAAGGGCATTGGTGCCCTGGTCAGCCTATGTATTTGGGGTACAGCCAAGGTCGGTGCAGGTTGATCCTCATTTGGGGTTACTGGGCAGCCCACGAGGACAATGTTTTTCTTCTGGAGGGCAGGCATAGTGCTGCATTGTAGTACTGGTATGCCAAACTGGAGGGCTTGTGGGCCAGTAGTCTGACGACAAAAGTCTGAGAACACAAGCTAGGCTTAGGTTTCTGGTGAGGCCATGGCAGGCACAATCTACAGCCCTGAATCGAGATCTCGTGCATCTGAAGTCAGGGCGAGGATCAGAGGATCGCTCAGGTTGGAGTTTCTGTCCCTGATGGCCCCTTCATGAATGGGGGGGGCATCACGAGGCCATGGGGGTTTTCCCACGATGGGAGTTGTGAGAAGCTCCAAACTGCAGAGAGTCTTCTGCAGGACAATTGAGACCTGTTGTTTGGCTCCAGGCCAATGATTCTGAGCAGGGTTCTAAGGATGGATGGCTGGGTAGCCCACCTCGCATTCCAATTGTCTCCTACTAACAAGACAGGTTAGATCTCCTGGATCTGTGGGGAGCAACCGAGGACGCTGAGTTGAAATGGACACCCCTGGGGATGGGTCCTAATGTGCTTTTGTGTCTATGGAGACCTTGGAATGAAGCGGTGGCACGGGGGCCCTAAAGGGTTCTCCTAAACAGAGGCTTTGACACAGCTCCAACGTGCAAGTTTCCCATGTGTAGATGAGATGTTTTCTGATGGGTGAGTCAAGAAACAGCTAGATGCTGCTTTGGAAATCCAGGCCTCTGAGGAGAGATGCCTGGAAACCAAAGCAATGGATCTGATTAGTGCCTAGGGACCTCTTCTTTCCTTTTTACCACTGGGGACATCTGTCTATGGGTTTGAGTGCAGGTAGGTGCTCAGTTGGGCTCAGATTGCCCCTGTTTTTCCTGGGAAGCCATCACTATTGAGATGGATCAGGGACTTTGGAGGTTTATCCTATTAGAAGGGTTGTGGCCATTGGAATGGGCACACACAATTCCCTTGGAGAGGGCAAGTACAGTCCTCAGGTTTGGCTCCAGGGGCCTGAGCCTGTAGGTTGTGTAGGCCAGGGCTGTTTGGACAGTTGTCTGAAAACACAAACTCGGCTTATGTTTCGGGTCATAGGTATGGCAGGACTGATCTACAGACCATGAGGAGAACTCTTCGGGATTTGAAAGAAGGGCGAGTGTGAGGCTCCTGCTCAAGTTTTTGTCTCTGGATATCGTGTCACTCATGGTCGTGGAATTTCTGGGTGACCTCATGGGAAATGGACGAGTCTTACTCTCTGGTGGTTTGGCCCCGTCCAAAGAGTTTGGGGTCATTCTGTGGGCTTCAAGAAGTCCGTTTTGTTGTTGTTGTTGTTGTTGTTGTTGTTGTTTTCTTTTTTAACCTCAGGTGTCCCACCAAATGAGGGATTCCAGAGTAGAGCCCTGTGGAGGGGCGATTGGACATCAGAAATCTGGTTAAAAATTGGGGCCTAGGGACATGTCAAGCCCATTATGACATCTAATGGTCCAGCCACTGAGAGGACTTACTAGAGGACAGGACTCATGCTGAGGGTCACAATGCGTGTGTATGCCCTCGTCGCACTCAATAATGAGCGGGGCCTCAGGGTGAATGCTGGTTTCTCTTACACTGAACGTTAGACAACGTGCCAACCTCAAGGGTTCTTGCCATGGGTAAGGAGGTGTTCTGATTTCTGCATCACACTCACCCCTGGGCAGTGATTGGAGATAAGGTCTCGGTTCTGAAGCCTGAAAACCGAGGTAGGGAAGAGATGATGACCTAAGGCCATGGCGGGTTTTATGTGCTCAGTGTGCGGTCAGCTTTCTGGGTGTTGGTCAGGAGTTCCGGGCTCAGGTTGTGTTCAACAGTGCATTAGTGCCCAGGGTAGACTATATAATTTGGTTAAAGTCGAGTGCTGTGTAGGTTGATCCTCATTTAAGGTGCCTGGGCAGCTCATGAGGCAATAATTTTTTTTCTAGAGGGCAGGCAGAGTGCTGCATTGTGGGTCCGGAATTGCCAAACATGAGGGCTTCGGGGCCAGGAGTGTGAGGACGGAAGTCTGAGAAGACAAGCTACTTGGGTTTCAGGGCGAGGGCACGGCAGGTACCCCCTGCAGATCTGAACCAATATCTCATGCATCTGAAATCAGGGCGAGGATCAGACGTTGGCTCAGGTTGGATTTTCTGTGCATGACGGCCGCTTCATGAAGGGAGCGGAATCTCGAGGCCATTGAGGTTTTCCCACGTTGGGAGTTGTGGGATGCCCCCTTCAGGATTCCTTCTGCGCGACAATTGAGACCTGTTGGACAGCTCCAGGACATCCCATATGGAATGATTCCAGAGCACCGTTCGCGGATGGATGCCTGGGAAGCCCGCCTCGCATTCCAATTGTCTCCTAGCAACAAGACAGTTTAGATCTGATGGCTCTGCCGGAGCAACCGGGGTGGCTGAGTTGAAATGGACTTTCCTGAGGATGGGTCCTAATGTGTTTTTGTGCCCATGAGGGCCTTGGAATGGGGCGGTGGCACCGGGACCCTGAAGTACTCTCCTAAGCTTTGGACATGGCTCCCATGCACAGGTTTCCTTGTGGAGACGAGATGAGTTCTGATGGGTGCCTCAGGAAAACCCCTATGCTCGTATTGGAATCAGGCTTTTGAGGACACATGCCTGTAACCCAAAGCAATGGATCCTATTATGGCCTAGGGTCCTGTCTGGTTCAATCTTCTTCTCTGGGGACATCCATCTATGGTATGAGTGGAGGTCGATTATCAGCGGTTGTCAGACAGCCCTTGTTTGTTCCGGGCGACCTACACTATTGGGATGGCCTTTGGAGGTTTCTCCTAATATGTACGATTTTGGACCATGCAATGGACAGAATTCCGATGGATTGGTAGGCACAGTCCTAATGTGTGGCTCCAGGGGCCCAGCCTGGAGGGTGTGTGGCCCAAGACTTTGAGGACAGAAGTCTGAAAACACAAACTCAGCTTAGGTTTGGGGACGTAGGTATGGCAGGCCCGATCTACAAACCATGAGAAGAATTCTTCAGGATATGAAGAAAGTGCGAGTCTGAGGCACTTGCTCAGGCTTTTGTCTCTGGATTTTGTATCAGCGATGGCCGTGGAATGTCGGGGAGGCCTCATGGGCCATGGACGAATCTCCTCTCTGAGGATTTGGCCCGATTCCCAATTGCTTTTCGTCAATCTGTGGGTTGGGAGGACTCATTTCAGTTTTGTTACCTCAGGTGTCCCACCAAAAGAGGAATCCCAAAGGAAAGCCGTGGGGAAGACTGAAGGGACAACCCGAACTATGGTTAAAAATTGGGGCCAGGGGCATGGCAAGCCCACTATGCTGTCTCTTCATCCAGCCACTGAGTGGCCGTACTTGAGGACTGGGCTCAGCCTGAGAGTCACAATGTGTGTTTGTGACCAATGTGGCCCGCGAGCATGGGCGGGGCTTCATGGGCCACACTGGTTTCAACTACACTGAACGTTGGACAACATGCCAACCACAAGGTTTCTTGCCATGGGGAAGGAGTTCTGATTTCTGCATCACCTTCAACCCTGGGCAGTGACTGGAAAAAAGGTCTAGGTTCTGAAACCTGAAAACCTAGGTTGGGAATAGATGAAGACCTAAGGCCATGGCGGATCGATGTGCTCAGTGTGCGGCCAGCTCTCTGGGAGGGGCCAGGGGGTCCAGGCTCAGGCTGTTTCAGAAAGGGCATTGGTGCCCTGGTCAGCCTATGTATTTGGGGTACAGCCAAGGTCGGTGCAGGTTGATCCTCATTTGGGGTTACTGGGCAGCCCCAGAGGACAATGTTTTTCTTCTGGAGGGCAGGCATAGTGCTGCATTGTAGTACTGGTATGCCAAACTGGAGGGCTTGTGGGCCAGTAGTCTGAAGACAAAAGTCTGAGAACACAAGCTAGGCTTATGTTTCTGGTGAGGCCATGGCAGGCACAATCTACAGCCCTGAATCGAGATCTCGTGCATCTGAAGTCAGGGCGAGGATCAGAGGATCGCTCAGGTTGGAGTTTCTGTCCCTGATGGCCCCTTCATGAATGGGGGGGGCATCACGAGGCCATGGGGGTTTTCCCACGATGGGAGTTGTGAGAAGCTCCAAACTGCAGAGAGTCTTCTGCAGGACAATTGAGACCTGTTGTTTGGCTCCAGGCCAATGATTCTGAGCAGGGTTCTAAGGATGGATGGCTGGGTAGCCCACCTCGCATTCCAATTGTCTCCTACTAACAAGACAGGTTAGATCTCCTGGATCTGTGGGGAGCAACCGAGGACGGTGAGTTGAAATGGACACCCCTGGGGATGGGTCCTAATGTGCTTTTGTGTCTATGGAGACCTTGGAATGAAGCGGTGGCACGGGGGCCCTAAAGGGTTCTCCTAAACAGAGGCTTTGACACAGCTCCAACGTGCAAGTTTCCCATGTGTAGATGAGATGTTTTCTGATGGGTGAGTCAAGAAACAGCTAGATGCTGCTTTGGAAATCCAGGCCTCTGAGGAGAGATGCCTGGAAACCAAATCAATGGATCTGATTAGTGCCTAGGGACCTCTTCTTTCCTTTTTACCACTGGGGACATCTGTCTATGGGTTTGAGTGCAGGTAGGTGCTCAGTTGGGCTCAGATTGCCCCTGTTTTTCCTGGGAAGCCATCACTATTGAGATGGATCAGGGATTTTGGAGGTTTACCTTTTAGAAGGGTTGTGGCCATTGGAATGGGCACACACAATTCCCTTGGAGAGGGCAAGTACAGTCCTCAGGTTTGGCTCCAGGGGCCTGAGCCTGTAGGTTGTGTAGGCCAGGGCTGTTTGGACAGTTGTCTGAAAACACAAACTCGGCTTATGTTTCGGGTCATAGGTATGGCAGGACTGATCTACAGACCATGAGGAGAAATCTTCGGGATTTGAAAGAAGGGCGAGTGTGAGGCTCCTGCTCAAGTTTTTGTCTCTGGATATCGTGACACTCATGGTCGTGGAATTTCTGGGTGACCTCATGGGAAATGGACGAGTCTTACTCTCTGGTGGTTTGGCCCCGTCCAAAGAGTTTGGGGTCATTCTGTGGGCTTCAAGAAGTCCGTTTTGTTGTTGTTGTTGTTGTTTTCTTTTTTAACCTCAGGTGTCCTACCAAATGAGGGATTCCAGAGTAGAGCCCTGTGGAGGGGCGTCTGGACAATCAGAAATCTGGTTAAAAATTGGGGCCTAGGGACATGTCAAGCCCATTATGACATCTAATGGTCCAGCCACTGAGAGGACTTACTAGAGGACAGGACTCATGCTGAGGGTCACAATGCGTGTGTATGCCCTCGTCGCACTCAATAATGGGCGGGGCCTCAGGGTGAATGCTGGTTTCTCCTACACTGAACGTTAGACAACGTGCCAACCTCAAGACTTCTTGCCATGGGTAAGGAGGTGTTCTGATTTCTGCATCACACTCACCCCTGGGCAGTGATTGGAGATAAGGTCTCGGTTCTGAAGCCTGAAAACCGAGGTAGGGAAGAGATTATGACCTAAGGCCATGGCGGGTTTTATGTGCTCAGTGTGCGGTCAGCTTTCTGGGTGTTGGTCAGGAGTTCCGGGCTCAGGTTGTGTTCGACAGTGCATTAGTGCCCAGGGTAGACTATATAATTTGGTTAAAGTCGAGTGCTGTGTAGGTTGATCCTCATTTAAGGTGCCTGGGCAGCTCATGAGGCAATAATTTTTTTTCTAGAGGGCAGGCAGAGTGCTGCATTGTGGGTCCGGAATTACCAAACATGAGGGCTTCGGGGCCAGGAGTGTGAGGACGGAAGTCTGAGAAGACAAGCTACTTGGGTTTCAGGGCGAGGGCACGGCAGGTACCCCCTGCAGATCTGAACCAATATCTCATGCATCTGAAATCAGGGCGAGGATCAGACGTTGGCTCAGGTTGGATTTTCTGTGCATGACGGCCGCTTCATGAAGGGAGCGGAATCTCGAGGCCATTGAGGTTTTCCCACGTTGGGAGTTGTGGGATGCCCCCTTCAAGGATTCCTTCTGCGGGACAATTGAGACCTGTTGGACAGCTCCAGGACATCCCATATGGAATGATTCCAGAGCACCGTTCGCGGATGGATGCCTGGGAAGCCCGCCTCGCATTCCAATTGTCTCCTAGCAACAAGACAGTTTAGATCTGATGGCTCTGCCGGAGCAACCGGGGTGGCTGAGTTGAAATGGACTTTCCTGAGGATGGGTCCTAATGTGTTTTTGTGCCCATGAGGGCCTTGGAATGGGGCGGTGGCACCGGGACCCTGAAGTACTCTCCTAAGCTTTGGACATGGCTCCCATGCACAGGTTTCCTTGTGGAGACGAGATGAGTTCTGATGGGTGCCTCAGGAAAACCCCTATGCTCGTATTGGAATCAGGCTTTTGAGGACACTTGCCTGTAACCCAAAGCAATGGATCCTATTATGGCCTAGGTTCCTGTCTGGTTCAATCTTCTTCTCTGGGGACATCCATCTATGGTATGAGTGGAGGTCGATTATCAGCTGGTGTCAGACAGCCCTTGTTTGTTCCGGGCGAACTACACTATTGGGATGGCCTCAGGGACTTTGGAGGTTTCTCCTAATTTGTACGATTTTGGACCATGCAATGGGCAGAATTCCGATGGATTGGTAGGCACAGTCCTAATGTGTGGCTCCAGGGGCCCAGCCTGGAGGGTGTGTGGCCCAAGACTTTGAGGACAGAAGTCTGAAAACACAAACTCAGCTTAGGTTTGGGGACGTAGGTATGGCAGGCCCGATCTACAAACCATGAGAAGAACTCTTCAGGATATGAAGAAAGTGCGAGTCTGAGGCGCTTGCTCAGGTTTTGTCTCTGGATTTTGTATCAGCGATGGCCGTGGAATGTCGGGGAGGCCTCATGGGCCATGGACGAATCTTCCTCTCTGAGGATTTGGCCCGATTCCCAATTGCTTTTCGTCAATCTGTGGGTTGGGAGGACTCATTTCAGTTTTGTTACCTCAGGTGTCCCACCAAAAGAGTAATCCCAAAGCAAAGCCGTGGGGAAGACTGAAGGGACAACCCGAACTATGGTTAAAAATTGGGGCCTAGGGGCATGGCAAGCCCACTATGCTGTCTCTTCATCCAGCCACTGAGTGGCCGTACTTGAGGACTGGGCTCAGCCTGAGGGTCACAATGTGTGTTTGTGACCAATGTGGCCCGCGAGCATGGGCGGGGCTTCATGGGCCACACTGGTTTCAACTACACTGAACGTTGGACAACATGCCAACCACAAGGTTTCTTGCCATGGGGAAGGAGTTCTGATTTCTGCATCACCTTCAACCCTGGGCAGTGACTGGAGAAAAGGTCTAGGTTCTGAAACCTGAAAACCTAGGTTGGGAATAGATGAAGACCTAAGGCCATGGCGGTTCGATGTGCTCAGTGTGCGGCCAGCTGTCTGGGAGGGGCCAGGGGGTCCAGGCTCAGGCTGTGTCAGAAAGGGCATTGGTGCCCTGGTCAGCCTATGTATTTGGGGTACAGCCAAGGTCGGTGCAGGTTGATCCTCATTTGGGGTTACTGGGCAGCCCCAGAGGACAATGTTTTTCTTCTGGATGGCAGGCATAGTGCTGCATTGTAGTTCTGGATTGCCAAACTGGAGGGCTTGTGGGCCAGTAGTCTGACGACAAAAGTCTGAGAACACAAGCTAGGCTTAGGTTTCTGGTGAGGCCATGGCAGGCACAATCTACAGACCTGAATCGAGATCTCGTGCATCTGAAGTCAGGGCGAGGATCAGACGATCGCTCAGGTTGGAGTTTCTGTCCCTGATGGCCCCTTCATGAATGGGGGGGGCATCACGAGGCCATGGGGGTTTTCCCACGATGGGAGTTGTGAGAAGCTCCAAACTGCAGAGAGTCTTCTGCAGGACAATTGAGACCTGTTGTTTGGCTCCAGGCCAATGATTCTGAGCAGGGTTCTAAGGATGGATGGCTGGGTAGCCCACCTCGCATTCCAATTGTCTCCTACTAACAAGACAGGTTAGATCTCCTGGATCTGTGGGGAGCAACCGAGGACGCTGAGTTGAAATGGACACCCCTGGGGATGGGTCCTAATGTGCTTTTGTGTCTATGGAGACCTTGGAATGAAGCGGTGGCACGGGGGCCCTAAAGGGTTCTCCTAAACAGAGGCTTTGACACAGCTCCAACGTGCAAGTTTCCCATGTGTAGATGAGATGTTTCCTGATGGGTGAGTCAAGAAACAGCTAGATGCTGCTTTGGAAATCCAGGCCTCTGAGGAGAGATGCCTGGAAACCAAAGCAATGGATCTGATTAGTGCCTAGGGACCTCTTCTTTCCTTTTTACCACTGGGGACATCTGTCTATGGGTTTGAGTGCAGGTAGGTGCTCAGGTGGGCTCAGATTGCCCCTGTTTTTCCTGGGAAGCCATCACTATTGAGATGGATCAGGGATTTTGGAGGTTTATCCTATTAGAAGGGTTGTGGCCATTGGAATGGGCACACACAATTTCCTTGGAGAGGGCAAGTACAGTCCTCAGGTTTGGCTCCAGGGGCCTGAGCCTGTAGGTTGTGTAGGCCAGGGCTGTTTGGACAGTTGTCTGAAAACACAAACTCGGCTTATTTTTCGGGTCATAGGTATGGCAGGACTGATCTACAGACCATGAGGAGAACTCTTCGGGATTTGAAAGAAGGGCGAGTGTGAGGCTCCTGCTCAAGTTTTTGTCTCTGGATATCGTGTCACTCATGGTCGTGGAATTTCTGGGTGACCTCATGGGAAATGGACGAGTCTTACTCTCTGGTGGTTTGGCCCCGTCCAAAGAGTTTGGGGTCATTCTGTGGGCTTCAAGAAGTCCGTTTTGTTGTTGTTGTTGTTGTTGTTGTTGTTGTTGTTGTTGTTGTTTTCTTTTTTAACCTCAGGTGTCCCACCAAATGAGGGATTCCAGAGTAGAGCCCTGTGGAGGGGCGACTGGACAATCAGAAATCTGGTTAAAAATTGGGGCCTAGGGACATGTCAAGCCCATTATGACATCTAATGGTCCAGCCACTGAGAGGACTTACTAGAGGACAGGACTCATGCTGAGGGTCACAATGCGTGTGTATGCCCTCGTCGCACTCAATAATGGGCGGGGCCTCAGGGTGAATGCTGGTTTCTCCTACACTGAACGTTAGACAACGTGCCAACCTCAAGGGTTCTTGCCATGGGTAAGGAGGTGTTCTGATTTCTGCATTAGACTCACCGCTGGGCAGTGATTGGAGATAAGGTCTCGGTTCTGAAGCCTGAAAACCGAGGTAGGGAAGAGATGATGACCTAAGGCCATGGCGGGTTTTATGTGCTCAGTGTGCGGTCAGCTTTCTGGGTGTTGGTCAGGAGTTCCGGGCTCAGGTTGTGTTCAACAGTGTATTAGTGCCCAGGGTAGACTATATAATTTGGTTAAAGTCGAGTGCTGTGTAGGTTGATCCTCATTTAAGGTGCCTGGGCAGCTCATGAGGCAATAATTTTTTTTCTAGAGGGCAGGCAGAGTGCTGCATTGTGAGTCCGGAATTGCCAAACATGAGGGCTTCGGGGCCAGGAGTGTGAGGACGGAAGTCTGAGAAGACAAGCTACTTGGGTTTCAGGGCGAGGGCACGACAGGTACCCCCTGCAGATCTGAACCAATATCTCATGCATCTGAAATCAGGGCGAGGATCAGACGTTGGCTCAGGTTGGAGTTTCTGTTCATGACGGCCGCTTCATGAAGGGAGCGGAATCTCGAGGCCATTGAGGTTTTCCCACGTTGGGAGTTGTGGGATGCCCCCTTCAAGGATTCCTTCTGCGGGACAATTGAGACCTGTTGGACAGCTCCAGGACATCCCATATGGAATTATTCCAGAGCACCGTTCGCGGATGGATACCTGGGAAGCCCGCCTCGCATTCCAATTGTCTCCTAGCAACAAGACAGTTTAGATCTGATGGCTCTGCCGGAGCAACCGGGGTGGCTGAGTTGAAATGGACTTTCCTGAGGATGGGTCCTAATGTGTTTTTGTGCCCATGAGGGCCTTGGAATGGGGCGGTGGCACCGGGACACTGAAGTACTCTCCTAAGCTTTGGACATGGCTCCCATGCACAGGTTTCCTTGTGGAGACGAGATGAGTTCTGATGGGTGCCTCAGGAAAACCCCTATGCTCGTATTGGAATCAGGCTTTTGAGGACACATGCCTGTAACCCAAAGAAATGGATCCTATTATGGCCTAGGTTCCTGTCTGGTTCAATCTTCTTCTCTGGGGACATCCATCTATGGTATGAGTGGAGGTCGACTATCAGCGTTTATCAGACAGCCCTTGTTTGTTCCGGGTGACCTACACTATTGGGATGGCCTCAGGGACTTTGGAGGTTTCTCCTAATTTGTACGATTTTGGACCTTGCAATGGGCAGAATTCCGATGGATTGGTAGGCACAGTCCTAATGTGTGGCTCCAGGGGCCCAGCCTGGAGGGTGTGTGGCCCAAGACTTTGAGGACAAAAGTCTGAAAACACAAACTCAGATTAGGTTTGGGGACGTAGGTATGGCAGGCCCGATCTACAAACCATGAGAAGAACTCTTCAGGATATGAAGAAAGTGCGAGTCTGAGGCGCTTGCTCAGGCTTTTGTCTCTGGATTTTGTATCAGCGATGGCCGTGGAATGTCGGGGAGGCCTCATGGGCCATGGACGAATCTTCCTCTCTGAGGATTTGGCCCGATTCCCAATTGCTTTTCGTCAATCTGTGGGTTGGGAGGACTCATTTCAGTTTTGTTACCTCAGGTGTCCCACCAAAAGAGTAATCCCAAAGCAAAGCCGTGGGGAAGACTGAAGGGACAACCCGAACTCTGGTTAAAAATTGGGGCCTAGGGGCATGGCAAGCCCACTATGCTGTCTCTTCATCCAGCCACTGAGTGGCCGTACTTGAGGACTGGGCTCAGCCTGAGGGTCACAATGTGTGTTTGTGACCAATGTGGCCCGCGAGCATGGGCGGGGCTTCATGGGCCACACTGGTTTCAACTACACTGAACGTTGGACAACATGCCAACCACAAGGTTTCTTGCCATGGGGAAGGAGTTCTGATTTCTGCATCACCTTCAACCCTGGGCAGTGACTGGAGAAAAGGTCTAGGTTCTGAAACCTGAAAACCTAGGTTGGGAATAGATGAAGACCTAAGGCCATGGCGGATCGATGTGCTCAGTGTGCGGCCAGCTGTCTGGGAGGGGCCAGGGGGTCCAGGCTCAGGCTGTGTCAGAAAGGGCATTGGTGCCCTGGTCAGCCTATGTATTTGGGGTACAGCCAAGGTCGGTGCAGGTTGATCCTCATTTGGGGTTACTGGGCAGCCCACGAGGACAATGTTTTTCTTCTGGAGGGCAGGCATAGTGCTGCATTGTAGTTCTGGATTGCCAAACTGGAGGGCTTGTGGGCCAGTAGTCTGACGACAAAAGTCTGAGAACACAAGCTAGGCTTACGTTTCTGGTGAGGCCATGGCAGGCACAATCTACAGCCCTGAATCGAGATCTCGTGCATCTGAAGTCAGGGCGAGGATCAGAGGATCGCTCAGGTTGGAGTTTCTGTCCCTGATGGCCCCTTCATGAATGGGGGGGGCATCACGAGGCCATGGGGGTTTTCCCACGATGGGAGTTGTGAGAAGCTCCAAACTGCAGAGAGTCTTCTGCAGGACAATTGAGACCTGTTGCTTGGCTCCAGGCCAATGATTCTGAGCAGGGTTCTAAGGATGGATGGCTGGGTAGCCCACCTCGCATTCCAATTGTCTCCTACTAACAAGACAGGTTAGATCTCCTGGATCTGTGGGGAGCAACCGAGGACGCTGAGTTGAAATGGACACCCCTGGGGATGGGTCCTAATGTGCTTTTGTGTCTATGGAGACCTTGGAATGAAGCGGTGGCACGGGGGCCCTAAAGGGTTCTCCTAAACAGAGGCTTTGACACAGCTCCAACGTGCAAGTTTCCCATGTGTAGATGAGATGTTTTCTGATGGGTGAGTCAAGAAACAGCTAGATGCTGCTTTGGAAATCCAGGCCTCTGAGGAGAGATGCCTGGAAACCAAAGCAATGGATCTGATTAGTGCCTAGGGACCTCTTCTTTCCTTTTTACCACTGGGGACATCTGTCTATGGGTTTGAGTGCAGGTAGGTGCTCAGTTGGGCTCAGATTGCCCCTGTTTTTCCTGGGAAGCCATCACTATTGAGATGGATCAGGGACTTTGGAGGTTTATCCTATTAGAAGGGTTGTGGCCATTGGAATGGGCACACACAATTCCCTTGGAGAGGGCAAGTACAGTCCTCAGGTTTGGCTCCAGGGGCCTGAGCCTGTAGGTTGTGTAGGCCAGGGCTGTTTGGACAGTTGTCTGAAAACACAAACTCGGCTTATGTTTCGGGTCATAGGTATGGCAGGACTGATCTACAGACCATGAGGAGAACTCTTCGGGATTTGAAAGAAGGGCGAGTGTGAGGCTCCTGCTCAAGTTTTTGTCTCTGGATATCGTGTCACTCATGGTCGTGGAATTTCTGGGTGACCTCATGGGAAATGGACGAGTCTTACTCTCTGGTGGTTTGGCCCCGTCCAAAGAGTTTGGGGTCATTCTGTGGGCTTCAAGAAGTCCGTTTTGTTGTTGTTGTTGTTGTTGTTGTTGTTGTTGTTGTTGTTGTTGTTGTTTTCTTTTTTAACCTCAGGTGTCCCACCAAATGAGGGATTCCAGATTAGAGCCCTGTGGAGGGGCGACTGGATAATCAGAAATCTGGTTAAAAATTGGGGCCTAGGGACATGTCAAGCCCATTATGACATCTAATGGTCCAGCCACTGAGAGGACTTACTAGAGGACAGGACTCATGCTGAGGGTCACAATGCGTGTGTATGCCCTTGTCGCACTCAATAATGGGCGGGGCCTCAGGGTGAATGCTGGTTTCTCCTACACTGAACGTTAGACAACGTGCCAACCTCAAGGGTTCTTGCCATGGGTAAGGAGGTGTTCTGATTTCTGCATCAGACTCACCCCTGGGCAGTGATTGGAGATAAGGTCTCGGTTCTGAAGCCTGAAAACCGAGGTAGGGAAGAGATGATGACCTAAGGCCATGGCGGGTTTTATGTGCTCAGTGTGCGGTCAGCTTTCTGGGTGTTGGTCTGGAGTTCCGGGCTCAGGTTGTGTTCTACAGTGCATTAGTGCCCAGGGTAGACTATATAATTTGGTTAAAGTCGAGTGCTGTGTAGGTTGATCCTCATTTAAGGTGCCTGGGCAGCTAATGAGGCAATAATTTTTTTTCTAGAGGGCAGGCAGAGTGCTGCATTGTGGGTCCGGAATTGCCAAACATGAGGGGTTCGGGGCCAGGAGTGTGAGGACGGAAGTCTGAGAAGACAAGCTACTTGGGTTTCAGGGCGAGGGCACGGCAGGTACCCCCTGCAGATCTGAACCAATATCTCATGCATCTAAAATCAGGGCGAGGATCAGACGTTGGCTCAGGTTGGATTTTCTGTGCATGACGGCCGCTTCATGAAGGGAGCGGAATCTCGAGGCCATTGAGGTTTTCCCACGTTGGGAGTTGTGGGATGCCCCCTTCAAGGATTCCTTCTGCGGGACAATTGAGACCTGTTGGACAGCTCCAGGACATCCCATATGGAATGATTCCAGAGCACCGTTCGCGGATGGATGCCTGGGAAGCCCGCCTCGCATTCCAATTGTCTCCTAGCAACAAGACAGTTTAGATCTGATGGCTCTGCCGGAGCAACCGGGGTGGCTGAGTTGAAATGGACTTTCCTGAGGATGGGTCCTAATGTGTTTTTGTGCCCATGAGGGCCTTGGAATGGGGCGGTGGCACCGGGACCCTGAAGTACTCTCCTAAGCTTTGGACATGGCTCCCATGCACAGGTTTCCTTGTGGAGACGAGATGAGTTCTGATGGGTGCCTCAGGAAAACCCCTATGCTCGTATTGGAATCAGGCTTTTGAGGACACATGCCTGTAACCCAAAGCAATGGATCCTATTATGGCCTAGGTTCCTGTCTGGTTCAATCTTCTTCTCTGGGGACATCCATCTATGGTATGAGTGGAGGTCGATTATCAGCGGTTGTCAGACAGCCCTTGTTTGTTCCGGGCGACCTACACTATTGGGATGGCCTTTGGAGGTTTCTCCTAATTTGTACGATTTTGGACCATGCAATGGGCAGAATTCTGATGGATTGGTAGGCACAGTCCTAATGTGTGGCTCCAGGGGCCCAGCCTGGAGGGTGTGTGGCCCAAGACTTTGAGGACAGAAGTCTGAAAACACAAACTCAGCTTAGGTTTGGGGACGTAGGTATGGCAGGCCCGATCTACAAACCATGAGAAGAACTCTTCAGGATATGAAGAAAGTGCGAGTCTGACGCGCTTGCTCAGGCTTTTGTCTCTGGATTTTGTATCAGCGATGGCCGTGGAATGTCGGGGAGGCCTCATGGGCCATGGACGAATCTTCCTCTCTGAGGATTTGGCCCGATTCCCAATTGCTTTTCGTCAATCTGTGGGTTGGGAGGACTCATTTCAGTTTTGTTACCTCAGGTGTCCCACTAAAAGAGGAATTCCAAAGCAAAGCCGTGGGGAAGACTGAAGGGACAACCCGAACTATGGTTAAAAATTGGGGCCTAGGGGCATGGCAAGCCCACTATGCTGTCTCTTCATCCAGCCACTGAGTGGCCGTACTTCAGGACTGGGCTCAGCCTGAGGGTCACAATGTGTGTTTGTGACCAATGTGGCCCGCGAGCATGGGCGGGGCTTCATGGGCCACACTGGTTTCAACTACACTGAACGTTGGACAACATGCCAACCACAAGGTTTCTTGCCATGGGGAAGGAGTTCTGATTTCTGCATCACCTTCAACCCTGGGCAGTGACTGGAGAAAAGGTCTAGGTTCTGAAACCTGAAAACCTAGGTTGGGAATAGATGAAGACCTAAGGCCATGGCAGATCGATGTGCTCAGTGTGCGGCCAGCTGTCTGGGAGGGGCCATGGGGTCCAGGTCAGGCTGTGTCAGAAAGGGCATTGGTGCCCTGGTCAGCCTATGTATTTGGGGTACAGCCAAGGTCGGTGCAGGTTGATCCTCATTTGGGGTTACTGGGCAGCCCCAGAGGACAATGTTTTTCTTCTGGAGGGCAGGCATAGTGCTGCATTGTAGTACTGGTATGCCAAACTGGAGGTCTTGTGGGCCAGTAGTCTGACGACAAAAGTCTGAGAACACAAGCTAGGCTTAGGTTTCTGGTGAGGCCATGGCAGGCACAATCTACAGCCCTGAATCGAGATCTCGTGCATCTGAAGTCAGGGCGAGGATCAGAGGATCGCTCAGGTTGGAGTTTCTGTCCCTGATGGCCCCTTCATGAATGGGGGGGGCATCACGAGGCCATGGGGGTTTTCCCACGATGGGAGTTGTGAGAAGCTCCAAACTGCAGAGAGTCTTCTGCAGGACAATTGAGACCTGTTTTTTGGCTCCAGGCCAATGATTCTGAGCAGGGTTCTAAGGATGGATGGCTGGGTAGCCCACCTCGCATTCCAATTGTCTCCTACTAACAAGACAGGTTAGATCTCCTGGATCTGTGGGGAGCAACCGAGGACGCTGAGTTGAAATGGACACCCCTGGGGATGGGTCCTAATGTGCTTTTGTGTCTATGGAGACCTTGGAATGAAGCGGTGGCACGGGGGCCCTAAAGGGTTCTCCTAAACAGAGGCTTTGACACAGCTCCAACGTGCAAGTTTCCCATGTGTAGATGAGATGTTTTCTGATGGGTGAGTCAAGAAACAGCTAGATGCTGCTTTGGAAATCCAGGCCTCTGAGGAGAGATGCCTGGAAACCAAAGCAATGGATCTGATTAGTGCCTAGGGACCTCTTCTTTCCTTTTTACCACTGGGGACATCTGTCTATGGGTTTGAGTGCAGGTAGGTGCTCAGTTGGGCTCAGATTGCCCCTGTTTTTCCTGGGAAGCCATCACTATTGAGATGGATCAGGGACTTTGGAGGTTTATCCTATTAGAAGGGTTGTGGCCATTGGAATGGGCACACACAATTCCCTTGGAGAGGGCAAGTACAGTCCTCAGGTTTGGCTCCAGGGGCCTGAGCCTGTAGGTTGTGTAGGCCAGGGCTGTTTGGACAGTTGTCTGAAAACACAAACTCGGCTTATGTTTCGGGTCATAGGTATGGCAGGACTGATCTACAGACCATGAGGAGAACTCTTCGGGATTTGAAAGAAGGGCGAGTGTGAGGCTCCTGCTCAAGTTTTTGTCTCTGGATATCGTGTCACTCATGGTCGTGGAATTTCTGGGTGACCTCATGGGAAATGGACGAGTCTTACTCTCTGGTGGTTTGGCCCCGTCCAAAGAGTTTGGGGTCATTCTGTGGGCTTCAAGAAGTCCGTTTTGTTGTTGTTGTTGTTGTTGTTGTTGTTGTTTTCTTTTTTAACCTCAGGTGTCCCACTAAATGAGGGATTCCAGAGTAGAGCCCTGTGGAGGGGCGATTGGACATCAGAAATCTGGTTAAAAATTGGGGCCTAGGGACATGTCAAGCCCATTATGACATCTAATGGTCCAGCCACTGAGAGGACTTACTAGAGGACAGGACTCATGCTGAGGGTCACAATGCGTGTGTATGCCCTCGTCGCACTCAATAATGTGCGGGGCCTCAGGGTGAATGCTGGTTTCTCTTACACTGAACGTTAGACAACGTGCCAACCTCAAGGGTTCTTGCCATGGGTAAGGAGGTGTTCTGATTTCTGCATCAGACTCACCCCTATTCAGTGATTGGAGATAAGGTCTCGGTTCTGAAGCCTGAAAATCGAGGTAGGGAAGAGATTATGACCTAAGGCCATGGCGGGTTTTATGTGCTCAGTGTGCGGTCAGCTTTCTGGGTGTTGGTCAGGAGTTCCGGGCTCAGGTTGTGTTCAACAGTGCATTAGTGCCCAGGGTAGACTATATAATTTGGTTAAAGTCGAGTGCTGTGTAGGTTGATCCTCATTTAAGGTGCCTGGGCAGCTCATGAGGCAATAATTTTTTTTCTAGAGGGCAGGCAGAGTGCTGCATTGTGGGTCCGGAATTGCCAAACATGAGGGCTTCGGGGCCAGGAGTGTGAGGACGGAAATCTGAGAAGACAAGCTACTTGGGTTTCAGGGCGAGGGCACGGCAGGTACCCCCTGCAGATCTGAACCAATATCTCATGCATCTGAAATCAGGGCGAGGATCAGACGTTGGCTCAGGTTGGATTTTCTGTGCATGACGGCCGCTTCATGAAGGGAGCGGAATCTCGAGGCCATTGAGGTTTTCCCACGTTGGGAGTTGTGGGATGCCCCCTTCAGGATTCCTTCTGCGCGACAATTGAGACCTGTTGGACAGCTCCAGGACATCCCATATGGAATGATTCCAGAGCACCGTTCGCGGATGGATGCCTGGGAAGCCCGCCTCGCATTCCAATTGTCTCCTAGCAACAAGACAGTTTAGATCTGATGGCTCTGCCGGAGCAAACGGGGTGGCTGAGTTGAAATGGACTTTCCTGAGGATGGGTCCTAATGTGTTTTTGTGCCCATGAGGGCCTTGGAATGGGGCGGTGGCACCGGGACCCTGAAGTACTCTCCTAAGCTTTGGACATGGCTCCCATGCACAGGTTTCTTTGTGGAGACGAGATGAGTTCTGATGGGTGCCTCAGGAAAACCCCTATGCTCGTATTGGAATCAGGCTTTTGAGGACACATGCCTGTAACCCAAAGCAATGGATCCTATTATGGCCTAGGTTCCTGTCTGGTTCAATCTTCTTCTCTGGGGACATCCATCTATGGTATGAGTGGAGGTCGATTATCAGCGGTTGTCAGACAGCCCTTGTTTGTTCCGGGCGACCTACACTATTGGGATGGCCTTTGGAGGTTTCTCCTAATTTGTACGATTTTGGACCATGCAATGGACAGAATTCTGATGGATTGGTAGGCACAGTCCTAATGTGTGGCTCCAGGGGCCCAGCCTGGAGGGTGTGTGGCCCAAGACTTTGAGGACAGAAGTCTGAAAACACAAACTCAGCTTAGGTTTGGGGACGTAGGTATGGCAGGCCCGATCTACAAACCATGAGAAGAATTCTTCAGGATATGAAGAAAGTGCGAGTCTGAGGCGCTTGCTCAGGCTTTTGTCTCTGGATTTTGTATCAGCGATGGCCGTGGAATGTCGGGGAGGCCTCATGGGCCATGGACGAATCTTCCTCTCTGAGGATTTGGCCCGATTCCCAATTGCTTTTCGTCAATCTGTGGGTTGGGAGGACTCATTTCAGTTTTGTTACCTCAGGTGTCCCACCAAAAGAGGAATCCCAAAGGAAAGCCGTGGGGAAGACTGAAGGGACAACCCGAACTATGGTTAAAAATTGGGGCCAGGGGCATGGCAAGCCCACTATGCTGTCTCTTCATCCAGCCACTGAGTGGCCGTACTTGAGGACTGGGCTCAGCCTGAGAGTCACAATGTGTGTTTGTGACCAATGTGGCCCGCGAGCATGGGCGGGGCTTCATGGGCCACACTGGTTTCAACTTCACTGAACGTTGGACAACATGCCAACCACAAGGTTTCTTGCCATGGGGAAGGAGTTCTGATTTCTGCATCACCTTCAACCCTGGGCAGTGACTGGAGAAAAGGTCTAGGTTCTGAAACCTGAAAACCTAGGTTGGGAATAGATGAAGACCTAAGGCCATGGCAGATCGATGTGCTCAGTGTGCGGCCAGCTGTCTGGGAGGGGCCATGGGGTCCAGGTCAGGCTGTGTCAGAAAGGGCATTGGTGCCCTGGTCAGCCTATGTATTTGGGGTACAGCCAAGGTCGGTGCAGGTTGATCCTCATTTGGGGTTACTGGGCAGCCCCAGAGGACAATGTTTTTCTTCTGGAGGGCAGGCATAGTGCTGCATTGTAGTACTGGTATGCCAAACTGGAGGTCTTGTGGGCCAGTAGTCTGACGACAAAAGTCTGAGAACACAAGCTAGGCTTAGGTTTCTGGTGAGGCCATGGCAGGCACAATCTACAGCCCTGAATCGAGATCTCGTGCATCTGAAGTCAGGGCGAGGATCAGAGGATCGCTCAGGTTGGAGTTTCTGTCCCTGATGGCCCCTTCATGAATGGGGGGGGCATCACGAGGCCATGGGGGTTTTCCCACGATGGGAGTTGTGAGAAGCTCCAAACTGCAGAGAGTCTTCTGCAGGACAATTGAGACCTGTTGTTTGGCTCCAGGCCAATGATTCTGAGCAGGGTTCTAAGGATGGATGGCTGGGTAGCCCACCTCGCATTCCAATTGTCTCCTACTAACAAGACAGGTTAGATCTCCTGGATCTGTGGGGAGCAACCGAGGACGCTGAGTTGAAATGGACACCCCTGGGGATGGGTCCTAATGTGCTTTTGTGTCTATGGAGACCTTGGAATGAAGCGGTGGCACGGGGGCCCTAAAGGGTTCTCCTAAACAGAGGCTTTGACACAGCTCCAACGTGCAAGTTTCCCATGTGTAGATGAGATGTTTTCTGATGGGTGAGTCAAGAAACAGCTAGATGCTGCTTTGGAAATCCAGGCCTCTGAGGAGAGATGCCTGGAAACCAAAGCAATGGATCTGATTAGTGCCTAGGGACCTCTTCTTTCCTTTTTACCACTGGGGACATCTGTCTATGGGTTTGAGTGCAGGTAGGTGCTCAGTTGGGCTCAGATTGCCCCTGTTTTTCCTGGGAAGCCATCACTATTGAGATGGATCAGGGACTTTGGAGGTTTATCCTATTAGAAGGGTTGTGGCCATTGGAATGGGCACACACAATTCCCTTGGAGAGGGCAAGTACAGTCCTCAGGTTTGGCTCCAGGGGCCTGAGCCTGTAGGTTGTGTAGGCCAGGGCTGTTTGGACAGTTGTCTGAAAACACAAACTCGGCTTATGTTTCGGGTCATAGGTATGGCAGGACTGATCTACAGACCATGAGGAGAACTCTTCGGGATTTGAAAGAAGGGCGAGTGTGAGGCTCCTGCTCAAGTTTTTGTCTCTGGATATCGTGTCACTCATGGTCGTGGAATTTCTGGGTGACCTCATGGGAAATGGACGAGTCTTACTCTCTGGTGGTTTGGCCCCGTCCAAAGAGTTTGGGGTCATTCTGTGGGCTTCAAGAAGTCCGTTTTGTTGTTGTTGTTGTTGTTGTTGTTGTTGTTTTCTTTTTTAACCTCAGGTGTCCCACTAAATGAGGGATTCCAGAGTAGAGCCCTGTGGAGGGGCGATTGGACATCAGAAATCTGGTTAAAAATTGGGGCCTAGGGACATGTCAAGCCCATTATGACATCTAATGGTCCAGCCACTCAGAGGACTTATTAGAGGACAGGACTCATGCTGAGGGTCACAATGCGTGTGTATGCCCCCGTCGCACTCAATAATGTGCGGGGCCTCAGGGTGAATGCTGGTTTCTCTTACACTGAACGTTAGACAACGTGCCAACCTCAAGGGTTCTTGCCATGGGTAAGGAGGTGTTCTGATTTCTGCATCAGACTCACCCCTATTCAGTGATTGGAGATAAGGTCTCGGTTCTGAAGCCTGAAAATCGAGGTAGGGAAGAGATTATGACCTAAGGCCATGGCGGGTTTTATGTGCTCAGTGTGCGGTCAGCTTTCTGGGTGTTGGTCAGGAGTTCCGGGCTCAGGTTGTGTTCAACAGTGCATTAGTGCCCAGGGTAGACTATATAATTTGGTTAAAGTCGAGTGCTGTGTAGGTTGATCCTCATTTAAGGTGCCTGGGCAGCTCATGAGGCAATAATTTTTTTTCTAGAGGGCAGGCAGAGTGCTGCATTGTGGGTCCGGAATTGCCAAACATGAGGGCTTCGGGGCCAGGAGTGTGAGGACGGAAATCTGAGAAGACAAGCTACTTGGGTTTCAGGGCGAGGGCACGGCAGGTACCCCCTGCAGATCTGAACCAATATCTCATGCATCTGAAATCAGGGCGAGGATCAGACGTTGGCTCAGGTTGGATTTTCTGTGCATGACGGCCGCTTCATGAAGGGAGCGGAATCTCGAGGCCATTGAGGTTTTCCCACGTTGGGAGTTGTGGGATGCCCCCTTCAGGATTCCTTCTGCGCGACAATTGAGACCTGTTGGACAGCTCCAGGACATCCCATATGGAATGATTCCAGAGCACCGTTCGCGGATGGATGCCTGGGAAGCCCGCCTCGCATTCCAATTGTCTCCTAGCAACAAGACAGTTTAGATCTGATGGCTCTGCCGGAGCAAACGGGGTGGCTGAGTTGAAATGGACTTTCCTGAGGATGGGTCCTAATGTGTTTTTGTGCCCATGAGGGCCTTGGAATGGGGCGGTGGCACCGGGACCCTGAAGTACTCTCCTAAGCTTTGGACATGGCTCCCATGCACAGGTTTCTTTGTGGAGACGAGATGAGTTCTGATGGGTGCCTCAGGAAAACCCCTATGCTCGTATTGGAATCAGGCTTTTGAGGACACATGCCTGTAACCCAAAGCAATGGATCCTATTATGGCCTAGGTTCCTGTCTGGTTCAATCTTCTTCTCTGGGGACATCCATCTATGGTATGAGTGGAGGTCGATTATCAGCGGTTGTTAGACAGCCCTTGTTTGTTCCGGGCGACCTACACTATTGGGATGGCCTTTGGAGGTTTCTCCTAATATGTACGATTTTGGACCATGCAATGGACAGAATTCCGATGGATTGGTAGGCACAGTCCTAATGTGTGGCTCCAGGGGCCCAGCCTGGAGGGTGTGTGGCCCAAGACTTTGAGGACAGAAGTCTGAAAACACAAACTCAGCTTAGGTTTGGGGACGTAGGTATGGCAGGCCCGATCTACAAACCATGAGAAGAATTCTTCAGGATATGAAGAAAGTGCGAGTCTGAGGCGCTTGCTCAGGCTTTTGTCTCTGGATTTTGTATCAGCGATGGCCGTGGAATGTCGGGGAGGCCTCATGGGCCATGGACGAATCTTCCTCTCTGAGGATTTGGCCCGATTCCCAATTGCTTTTCGTCAATCTGTGGGTTGGGAGGACTCATTTCAGTTTTGTTACCTCAGGTGTCCCACCAAAAGAGGAATCCCAAAGGAAAGCCGTGGGGAAGACTGAAGGGACAACCCGAACTATGGTTAAAAATTGGGGCCAGGGGCATGGCAAGCCCACTATGCTGTCTCTTCATCCAGCCACTGAGTGGCCGTACTTGAGGACTGGGCTCAGCCTGAGAGTCACAATGTGTGTTTGTGACCAATGTGGCCCGCGAGCATGGGCGGGGCTTCATGGGCCACACTGGTTTCAACTACACTGAACGTTGGACAACATGCCAACCACAAGGTTTCTTGCCATGGGGAAGGAGTTCTGATTTCTGCATCACCTTCAACCCTGGGCAGTGACTGGAAAAAAGGTCTAGGTTCTGAAACCTGAAAACCTAGGTTGGGAATAGATGAAGACCTAAGGCCATGGCGGATCGATGTGCTCAGTGTGCGGCCAGCTCTCTGGGAGGGGCCAGGGGGTCCAGGCTCAGGCTGTGTCAGAAAGGGCATTGGTGCCCTGGTCAGCCTATGTATTTGGGGTACAGCCAAGGTCGGTGCAGGTTGATCCTCATTTGGGGTTACTGGGCAGCCCCAGAGGACAATGTTTTTCTTCTGGAGGGCAGGCATAGTGCTGCATTGTAGTACTGGTATGCCAAACTGGAGGGCTTGTGGGCCAGTAGTCTGACGACAAAAGTCTGAGAACACAAGCTAGGCTTAGGTTTCTGGTGAGGCCATGGCAGGCACAATCTACAGCCCTGAATCGAGATCTCGTGCATCTGAAGTCAGGGCGAGGATCAGAGGATCGCTCAGGTTGGAGTTTCTGTCCCTGATGGCCCCTTCATGAATGGGGGGGGCATCACGAGGCCATGGGGGTTTTCCCACGATGGGAGTTGTGAGAAGCTCCAAACTGCAGAGAGTCTTCTGCAGGACAATTGAGACCTGTTGTTTGGCTCCAGGCCAATGATTCTGAGCAGGGTTCTAAGGATGGATGGCTGGGTAGCCCACCTCGCATTCCAATTGTCTCCTACTAACAAGACAGGTTAGATCTCCTGGATCTGTGGGGAGCAACCGAGGACGCTGAGTTGAAATGGACACCCCTGGGGATGGGTCCTAATGTGCTTTTGTGTCTATGGAGACCTTGGAATGAAGCGGTGGCACGGGGGCCCTAAAGGGTTCTCCTAAACAGAGGCTTTGACACAGCTCCAACGTGCAAGTTTCCCATGTGTAGATGAGATGTTTTCTGATGGGTGAGTCAAGAAACAGCTAGATGCTGCTTTGGAAATCCAGGCCTCTGAGGAGAGATGCCTGGAAACCAAAGCAATGGATCTGATTAGTGCCTAGGGACCTCTTCTTTCCTTTTTACCACTGGGGACATCTGTCTATGGGTTTGAGTGCAGGTAGGTGCTCAGTTGGGCTCAGATTGCCCCTGTTTTTCCTGGGAAGCCATCACTATTGAGATGGATCAGGGACTTTGGAGGTTTATCCTATTAGAAGGGTTGTGGCCATTGGAATGGGCACACACAATTCCCTTGGAGAGGGCAAGTACAGTCCTCAGGTTTGGCTCCAGGGGCCTGAGCCTGTAGGTTGTGTAGGCCAGGGCTGTTTGGACAGTTGTCTGAAAACACAAACTCGGCTTATGTTTCGGGTCATAGGTATGGCAGGACTGATCTACAGACCATGAGGAGAACTCTTCGGGATTTGAAAGAAGGGCGAGTGTGAGGCTCCTGCTCAAGTTTTTGTCTCTGGATATCGTGTCACTCATGGTCGTGGAATTTCTGGGTGACCTCATGGGAAATGGACGAGTCTTACTCTCTGGTGGTTTGGCCCCGTCCAAAGAGTTTGGGGTCATTCTGTGGGCTTCAAGAAGTCCGTTTTGTTGTTGTTGTTGTTGTTGTTGTTGTTGTTTTCTTTTTTAACCTCAGGTGTCCCACTAAATGAGGGATTCCAGAGTAGAGCCCTGTGGAGGGGCGATTGGACATCAGAAATCTGGTTAAAAATTGGGGCCTAGGGACATGTCAAGCCCATTATGACATCTAATGGTCCAGCCACTGAGAGGACTTACTAGAGGACAGGACTCATGCTGAGGGTCACAATGCGTGTGTATGCCCTCGTCGCACTCAATAATGTGCGGGGCCTCAGGGTGAATGCTGGTTTCTCTTACACTGAACGTTAGACAACGTGCCAACCTCAAGGGTTCTTGCCATGGGTAAGGAGGTGTTCTGATTTCTGCATCAGACTCACCCCTATTCAGTGATTGGAGATAAGGTCTCGGTTCTGAAGCCTGAAAATCGAGGTAGGGAAGAGATTATGACCTAAGGCCATGGCGGGTTTTATGTGCTCAGTGTGCGGTCAGCTTTCTGGGTGTTGGTCAGGAGTTCCGGGCTCAGGTTGTGTTCAACAGTGCATTAGTGCCCAGGGTAGACTATATAATTTGGTTAAAGTCGAGTGCTGTGTAGGTTGATCCTCATTTAAGGTGCCTGGGCAGCTCATGAGGCAATAATTTTTTTTCTAGAGGGCAGGCAGAGTGCTGCATTGTGGGTCCGGAATTGCCAAACATGAGGGCTTCGGGGCCAGGAGTGTGAGGACGGAAATCTGAGAAGACAAGCTACTTGGGTTTCAGGGCGAGGGCACGGCAGGTACCCCCTGCAGATCTGAACCAATATCTCATGCATCTGAAATCAGGGCGAGGATCAGACGTTGGCTCAGGTTGGATTTTCTGTGCATGACGGCCGCTTCATGAAGGGAGCGGAATCTCGAGGCCATTGAGGTTTTCCCACGTTGGGAGTTGTGGGATGCCCCCTTCAGGATTCCTTCTGCGCGACAATTGAGACCTGTTGGACAGCTCCAGGACATCCCATATGGAATGATTCCAGAGCACCGTTCGCGGATGGATGCCTGGGAAGCCCGCCTCGCATTCCAATTGTCTCCTAGCAACAAGACAGTTTAGATCTGATGGCTCTGCCGGAGCAAACGGGGTGGCTGAGTTGAAATGGACTTTCCTGAGGATGGGTCCTAATGTGTTTTTGTGCCCATGAGGGCCTTGGAATGGGGCGGTGGCACCGGGACCCTGAAGTACTCTCCTAAGCTTTGGACATGGCTCCCATGCACAGGTTTCTTTGTGGAGACGAGATGAGTTCTGATGGGTGCCTCAGGAAAACCCCTATGCTCGTATTGGAATCAGGCTTTTGAGGACACATGCCTGTAACCCAAAGCAATGGATCCTATTATGGCCTAGGTTCCTGTCTGGTTCAATCTTCTTCTCTGGGGACATCCATCTATGGTATGAGTGGAGGTCGATTATCAGCGGTTGTCAGACAGCCCTTGTTTGTTCCGGGCGACCTACACTATTGGGATGGCCTTTGGAGGTTTCTCCTAATTTGTACGATTTTGGACCATGCAATGGACAGAATTCCGATGGATTGGTAGGCACAGTCCTAATGTGTGGCTCCAGGGGCCCAGCCTGGAGGGTGTGTGGCCCAAGACTTTGAGGACAGAAGTCTGAAAACACAAACTCAGCTTAGGTTTGGGGACGTAGGTATGGCAGGCCCGATCTACAAACCATGAGAAGAATTCTTCAGGATATGAAGAAAGTGCGAGTCTGAGGCGCTTGCTCAGGCTTTTGTCTCTGGATTTTGTATCAGCGATGGCCGTGGAATGTCGGGGAGGCCTCATGGGCCATGGACGAATCTTCCTCTCTGAGGATTTGGCCCGATTCCCAATTGCTTTTCGTCAATCTGTGGGTTGGGAGGACTCATTTCAGTTTTGTTACCTCAGGTGTCCCACCAAAAGAGGAATCCCAAAGGAAAGCCGTGGGGAAGACTGAAGGGACAACCCGAACTATGGTTAAAAATTGGGGCCAGGGGCATGGCAAGCCCACTATGCTGTCTCTTCATCCAGCCACTGAGTGGCCGTACTTGAGGACTGGGCTCAGCCTGAGAGTCACAATGTGTGTTTGTGACCAATGTGGCCCGCGAGCATGGGCGGGGCTTCATGGGCCACACTGGTTTCAACTTCACTGAACGTTGGACAACATGCCAACCACAAGGTTTCTTGCCATGGGGAAGGAGTTCTGATTTCTGCATCACCTTCAACCCTGGGCAGTGACTGGAGAAAAGGTCTAGGTTCTGAAACCTGAAAACCTAGGTTGGGAATAGATGAAGACCTAAGGCCATGGCAGATCGATGTGCTCAGTGTGCGGCCAGCTGTCTGGGAGGGGCCATGGGGTCCAGGTCAGGCTGTGTCAGAAAGGGCATTGGTGCCCTGGTCAGCCTATGTATTTGGGGTACAGCCAAGGTCGGTGCAGGTTGATCCTCATTTGGGGTTACTGGGCAGCCCCAGAGGACAATGTTTTTCTTCTGGAGGGCAGGCATAGTGCTGCATTGTAGTACTGGTATGCCAAACTGGAGGTCTTGTGGGCCAGTAGTCTGACGACAAAAGTCTGAGAACACAAGCTAGGCTTAGGTTTCTGGTGAGGCCATGGCAGGCACAATCTACAGCCCTGAATCGAGATCTCGTGCATCTGAAGTCAGGGCGAGGATCAGACGATCGCTCAGGTTGGAGTTTCTGTCCCTGATGGCCCCTTCATGAATGGGGGGGGCATCACGAGGCCATGGGGGTTTTCCCACGATGGGAGTTGTGAGAAGCTCCAAACTGCAGAGAGTCTTCTGCAGGACAATTGAGACCTGTTGTTTGGCTCCAGGCCAATGATTCTGAGCAGGGTTCTAAGGATGGATGGCTGGGTAGCCCACCTCGCATTCCAATTGTCTCCTACTAACAAGACAGGTTAGATCTCCTGGATCTGTGGGGAGCAACCGAGGACGCTGAGTTGAAATGGACACCCCTGGGGATGGGTCCTAATGTGCTTTTGTGTCTATGGAGACCTTGGAATGAAGCGGTGGCACGGGGGCCCTAAAGGGTTCTCCTAAACAGAGGCTTTGACACAGCTCCAACGTGCAAGTTTCCCATGTGTAGATGAGATGTTTTCTGATGGGTGAGTCAAGAAACAGCTAGATGCTGCTTTGGAAATCCAGGCCTCTGAGGAGAGATGCCTGGAAACCAAAGCAATGGATCTGATTAGTGCCTAGGGACCTCTTCTTTCCTTTTTACCACTGGGGACATCTGTCTATGGGTTTGAGTGCAGGTAGGTGCTCAGTTGGGCTCAGATTGCCCCTGTTTTTCCTGGGAAGCCATCACTATTGAGATGGATCAGGGACTTTGGAGGTTTATCCTATTAGAAGGGTTGTGGCC
The DNA here is from genome assembly GCF_964662115.1 of Mustela nivalis. NCBI lineage: Eukaryota > Metazoa > Chordata > Mammalia > Carnivora > Mustelidae > Mustela > Mustela nivalis. The sequence goes on along the minus strand of NW_028136485.1, from coordinate 1,464,897 downwards.
ATTGGAATGGGCACACACAATTCCCTTGGAGAGGGCAAGTACAGTCCTCAGGTTTGGCTCCAGGGGCCTGAGCCTGTAGGTTGTGTAGGCCAGGGCTGTTTGGACAGTTGTCTGAAAACACAAACTCGGCTTATGTTTCGGGTCATAGGTATGGCAGGACTGATCTACAGACCATGAGGAGAACTCTTCGGGATTTGAAAGAAGGGCGAGTGTGAGGCTCCTGCTCAAGTTTTTGTCTCTGGATATCGTGTCACTCATGGTCGTGGAATTTCTGGGTGACCTCATGGGAAATGGACGAGTCTTACTCTCTGGTGGTTTGGCCCCGTCCAAAGAGTTTGGGGTCATTCTGTGGGCTTCAAGAAGTCCGTTTTGTTGTTGTTGTTGTTGTTGTTGTTGTTGTTTTCTTTTTTAACCTCAGGTGTCCCACTAAATGAGGGATTCCAGAGTAGAGCCCTGTGGAGGGGCGATTGGACATCAGAAATCTGGTTAAAAATTGGGGCCTAGGGACATGTCAAGCCCATTATGACATCTAATGGTCCAGCCACTCAGAGGACTTACTAGAGGACAGGACTCATGCTGAGGGTCACAATGCGTGTGTATGCCCTCGTCGCACTCAATAATGTGCGGGGCCTCAGGGTGAATGCTGGTTTCTCTTACACTGAACGTTAGACAACGTGCCAACCTCAAGGGTTCTTGCCATGGGTAAGGAGGTGTTCTGATTTCTGCATCAGACTCACCCCTATTCAGTGATTGGAGATAAGGTCTCGGTTCTGAAGCCTGAAAATCGAGGTAGGGAAGAGATTATGACCTAAGGCCATGGCGGGTTTTATGTGCTCAGTGTGCGGTCAGCTTTCTGGGTGTTGGTCAGGAGTTCCGGGCTCAGGTTGTGTTCAACAGTGCATTAGTGCCCAGGGTAGACTATATAATTTGGTTAAAGTCGAGTGCTGTGTAGGTTGATCCTCATTTAAGGTGCCTGGGCAGCTCATGAGGCAATAATTTTTTTTCTAGAGGGCAGGCAGAGTGCTGCATTGTGGGTCCGGAATTGCCAAACATGAGGGCTTCGGGGCCAGGAGTGTGAGGACGGAAATCTGAGAAGACAAGCTACTTGGGTTTCAGGGCGAGGGCACGGCAGGTACCCCCTGCAGATCTGAACCAATATCTCATGCATCTGAAATCAGGGCGAGGATCAGACGTTGGCTCAGGTTGGATTTTCTGTGCATGACGGCCGCTTCATGAAGGGAGCGGAATCTCGAGGCCATTGAGGTTTTCCCACGTTGGGAGTTGTGGGATGCCCCCTTCAGGATTCCTTCTGCGCGACAATTGAGACCTGTTGGACAGCTCCAGGACATCCCATATGGAATGATTCCAGAGCACCGTTCGCGGATGGATGCCTGGGAAGCCCGCCTCGCATTCCAATTGTCTCCTAGCAACAAGACAGTTTAGATCTGATGGCTCTGCCGGAGCAAACGGGGTGGCTGAGTTGAAATGGACTTTCCTGAGGATGGGTCCTAATGTGTTTTTGTGCCCATGAGGGCCTTGGAATGGGGCGGTGGCACCGGGACCCTGAAGTACTCTCCTAAGCTTTGGACATGGCTCCCATGCACAGGTTTCTTTGTGGAGACGAGATGAGTTCTGATGGGTGCCTCAGGAAAACCCCTATGCTCGTATTGGAATCAGGCTTTTGAGGACACATGCCTGTAACCCAAAGCAATGGATCCTATTATGGCCTAGGTTCCTGTCTGGTTCAATCTTCTTCTCTGGGGACATCCATCTATGGTATGAGTGGAGGTCGATTATCAGCGGTTGTTAGACAGCCCTTGTTTGTTCCGGGCGACCTACACTATTGGGATGGCCTTTGGAGGTTTCTCCTAATATGTACGATTTTGGACCATGCAATGGACAGAATTCCGATGGATTGGTAGGCACAGTCCTAATGTGTGGCTCCAGGGGCCCAGCCTGGAGGGTGTGTGGCCCAAGACTTTGAGGACAGAAGTCTGAAAACACAAACTCAGCTTAGGTTTGGGGACGTAGGTATGGCAGGCCCGATCTACAAACCATGAGAAGAATTCTTCAGGATATGAAGAAAGTGCGAGTCTGAGGCGCTTGCTCAGGCTTTTGTCTCTGGATTTTGTATCAGCGATGGCCGTGGAATGTCGGGGAGGCCTCATGGGCCATGGACGAATCTTCCTCTCTGAGGATTTGGCCCGATTCCCAATTGCTTTTCGTCAATCTGTGGGTTGGGAGGACTCATTTCAGTTTTGTTACCTCAGGTGTCCCACCAAAAGAGGAATCCCAAAGGAAAGCCGTGGGGAAGACTGAAGGGACAACCCGAACTATGGTTAAAAATTGGGGCCAGGGGCATGGCAAGCCCACTATGCTGTCTCTTCATCCAGCCACTGAGTGGCCGTACTTGAGGACTGGGCTCAGCCTGAGAGTCACAATGTGTGTTTGTGACCAATGTGGCCCGCGAGCATGGGCGGGGCTTCATGGGCCACACTGGTTTCAACTACACTGAACGTTGGACAACATGCCAACCACAAGGTTTCTTGCCATGGGGAAGGAGTTCTGATTTCTGCATCACCTTCAACCCTGGGCAGTGACTGGAAAAAAGGTCTAGGTTCTGAAACCTGAAAACCTAGGTTGGGAATAGATGAAGACCTAAGGCCATGGCGGATCGATGTGCTCAGTGTGCGGCCAGCTCTCTGGGAGGGGCCAGGGGGTCCAGGCTCAGGCTGTGTCAGAAAGGGCATTGGTGCCCTGGTCAGCCTATGTATTTGGGGTACAGCCAAGGTCGGTGCAGGTTGATCCTCATTTGGGGTTACTGGGCAGCCCCAGAGGACAATGTTTTTCTTCTGGAGGGCAGGCATAGTGCTGCATTGTAGTACTGGTATGCCAAACTGGAGGGCTTGTGGGCCAGTAGTCTGACGACAAAAGTCTGAGAACACAAGCTAGGCTTAGGTTTCTGGTGAGGCCATGGCAGGCACAATCTACAGCCCTGAATCGAGATCTCGTGCATCTGAAGTCAGGGCGAGGATCAGAGGATCGCTCAGGTTGGAGTTTCTGTCCCTGATGGCCCCTTCATGAATGGGGGGGGCATCACGAGGCCATGGGGGTTTTCCCACGATGGGAGTTGTGAGAAGCTCCAAACTGCAGAGAGTCTTCTGCAGGACAATTGAGACCTGTTGTTTGGCTCCAGGCCAATGATTCTGAGCAGGGTTCTAAGGATGGATGGCTGGGTAGCCCACCTCGCATTCCAATTGTCTCCTACTAACAAGACAGGTTAGATCTCCTGGATCTGTGGGGAGCAACCGAGGACGCTGAGTTGAAATGGACACCCCTGGGGATGGGTCCTAATGTGCTTTTGTGTCTATGGAGACCTTGGAATGAAGCGGTGGCACGGGGGCCCTAAAGGGTTCTCCTAAACAGAGGCTTTGACACAGCTCCAACGTGCAAGTTTCCCATGTGTAGATGAGATGTTTTCTGATGGGTGAGTCAAGAAACAGCTAGATGCTGCTTTGGAAATCCAGGCCTCTGAGGAGAGATGCCTGGAAACCAAAGCAATGGATCTGATTAGTGCCTAGGGACCTCTTCTTTCCTTTTTACCACTGGGGACATCTGTCTATGGGTTTGAGTGCAGGTAGGTGCTAAGTTGGGCTCAGATTGCCCCTGTTTTTCCTGGGAAGCCATCACTATTGAGATGGATCAGGGACTTTGGAGGTTTATCCTATTAGAAGGGTTGTGGCCATTGGAATGGGCACACACAATTTCCTTGGAGAGGGCAAGTACAGTCCTCAGGTTTGGCTCCAGGGGCCTGAGCCTGTAGGTTGTGTAGGCCAGGGCTGTTTGGACAGTTGTCTGAAAACACAAACTCGGCTTATGTTTCGGGTCATAGGTATGGCAGGACTGATCTACAGACCATGAGGAGAAATCTTCGGGATTTGAAAGAAGGGCGAGTGTGAGGCTCCTGCTCAAGTTTTTGTCTCTGGATATCGTGACACTCATGGTCGTGGAATTTCTGGGTGACCTCATGGGAAATGGACGAGTCTTACTCTCTGGTGGTTTGGCCCCGTCCAAAGAGTTTGGGGTCATTCTGTGGGCTTCAAGAAGTCCGTTTTGTTGTTGTTGTTGTTGTTTTCTTTTTTAACCTCAGGTGTCCTACCAAATGAGGGATTCCAGAGTAGAGCCCTGTGGAGGGGCGTCTGGACAATCAGAAATCTGGTTAAAAATTGGGGCCTAGGGACATGTCAAGCCCATTATGACATCTAATGGTCCAGCCACTGAGAGGACTTACTAGAGGACAGGACTCATGCTGAGGGTCACAATGCGTGTGTATGCCCTCGTCGCACTCAATAATGGGCGGGGCCTCAGGGTGAATGCTGGTTTCTCCTACACTGAACGTTAGACAACGTGCCAACCTCAAGAGTTCTTGCCATGGGTAAGGAGGTGTTCTGATTTCTGCATCACACTCACCCCTGGGCAGTGATTGGAGATAAGGTCTCGGTTCTGAAGCCTGAAAACCGAGGTAGGGAAGAGATTATGACCTAAGGCCATGGCGGGTTTTATGTGCTCAGTGTGCGGTCAGCTTTCTGGGTGTTGGTCAGGAGTTCTGGGCTCAGGTTGTGTTCGACAGTGCATTAGTGCCCAGGGTAGACTATATAATTTGGTTAAAGTCGAGTGCTGTGTAGGTTGATCCTCATTTAAGTTGCCTGGGCAGCTCATGAGGCAATAATTTTTTTTCTAGAGGGCAGGCAGAGTGCTGCATTGTGGGTCCGGAATTACCAAACATGAGGGCTTCGGGGCCAGGAGTGTGAGGACGGAAGTCTGAGAAGACAAGCTACTTGGGTTTCAGGGCGAGGGCACGGCAGGTACCCCCTGCAGATCTGAACCAATATCTCATGCATCTGAAATCAGGGCGAGGATCAGACGTTGGCTCAGGTTGGATTTTCTGTGCATGACGGCCGCTTCATGAAGGGAGCGGAATCTCGAGGCCATTGAGGTTTTCCCACGTTGGGAGTTGTGGGATGCCCCCTTCAAGGATTCCTTCTGCGGGACAATTGAGACCTGTTGGACAGCTCCAGGACATCCCATATGGAATGATTCCAGAGCACCGTTCGCGGATGGATGCCTGGGAAGCCCGCCTCGCATTCCAATTGTCTCCTAGCAACAAGACAGTTTAGATCTGATGGCTCTGCCGGAGCAACCGGGGTGGCTGAGTTGAAATGGACTTTCCTGAGGATGGGTCCTAATGTGTTTTTGTGCCCATGAGGGCCTTGGAATGGGGCGGTGGCACCGGGACCCTGAAGTACTCTCCTAAGCTTTGGACATGGCTCCCATGCACAGGTTTCCTTGTGGAGACGAGATGAGTTCTGATGGGTGCCTCAGGAAAACCCCTATGCTCGTATTGGAATCAGGCTTTTGAGGACACTTGCCTGTAACCCAAAGCAATGGATCCTATTATGGCCTAGGGTCCTGTCTGGTTCAATCTTCTTCTCTGGGGACATCCATCTATGGTATGAGTGGAGGTCGATTATCAGCTGGTGTCAGACAGCCCTTGTTTGTTCCGGGCGAACTACACTATTGGGATGGCCTCAGGGACTTTGGAGGTTTCTCCTAATTTGTACGATTTTGGACCATGCAATGGGCAGAATTCCGATGGATTGGTAGGCACAGTCCTAATGTGTGGCTCCAGGGGCCCAGCCTGGAGGGTGTGTGGCCCAAGACTTTGAGGACAGAAGTCTGAAAACACAAACTCAGCTTAGGTTTGGGGACGTAGGTATGGCAGGCCCGATCTACAAACCATGAGAAGAACTCTTCAGGATATGAAGAAAGTGCGAGTCTGAGGCGCTTGCTCAGGTTTTGTCTCTGGATTTTGTATCAGCGATGGCCGTGGAATGTCAGGGAGGCCTCATGGGCCATGGACGAATCTTCCTCTCTGAGGATTTGGCCCGATTCCCAATTGCTTTTCGTCAATCTGTGGGTTGGGAGGACTCATTTCAGTTTTGTTACCTCAGGTGTCCCACCAAAAGAGGAATCCCAAAGCAAAGCCGTGGGGAAGACTGAAGGGACAACCCGAACTATGGTTAAAAATTGGGGCCTAGGGGCATGGCAAGCCCACTATGCTGTCTCTTCATCCAGCCACTGAGTGGCCGTACTTGAGGACTGGGCTCAGCCTGAGGGTCACAATGTGTGTTTGTGACCAATGTGGCCCGCGAGCATGGGCGGGGCTTCATGGGCCACACTGGTTTCAACTACACTGAACGTTGGACAACATGCCAACCACAAGGTTTCTTGCCATGGGGAAGGAGTTCTGATTTCTGCATCACCTTCAACCCTGGGCAGTGACTGGAGAAAAGGTCTAGGTTCTGAAACCTGAAAACCTAGGTTGGGAATAGATGAAGACCTAAGGCCATGGCGGATCGATGTGCTCAGTGTGCGGCCAGCTGTCTGGGAGGGGCCAGGGGGTCCAGGCTCAGGCTGTGTCAGAAAGGGCATTGGTGCCCTGGTCAGCCTATGTATTTGGGGTACAGCCAAGGTCGGTGCAGGTTGATCCTCATTTGGGGTTACTGGGCAGCCCCAGAGGACAATGTTTTTCTTCTGGAGGGCAGGCATAGTGCTGCATTGTAGTACTGGTATGCCAAACTGGAGGGCTTGTGGGCCAGTAGTCTGACGACAAAAGTCTGAGAACACAAGCTAGGCTTAGGTTTCTGGTGAGGCCATGGCAGGCACAATCTACAGCCCTGAATCGAGATCTCGTGCATCTGAAGTCAGGGCGAGGATCAGAGGATCGCTCAGGTTGGAGTTTCTGTCCCTGATGGCCCCTTCATGAATGGGGGGGGCATCACGAGGCCATGGGGGTTTTCCCACGATGGGAGTTGTGAGAAGCTCCAAACTGCAGAGAGTCTTCTGCAGGACAATTGAGACCTGTTGTTTGGCTCCAGGCCAATGATTCTGAGCAGGGTTCTAAGGATGGATGGCTGGGTAGCCCACCTCGCATTCCAATTGTCTCCTACTAACAAGACAGGTTAGATCTCCTGGATCTGTGGGGAGCAACCGAGGACGCTGAGTTGAAATGGACACCCCTGGGGATGGGTCCTAATGTGCTTTTGTGTCTATGGAGACCTTGGAATGAAGCGGTGGCACGGGGGCCCTAAAGGGTTCTCCTAAACAGAGGCTTTGACACAGCTCCAACGTGCAAGTTTCCCATGTGTAGATGAGATGTTTTCTGATGGGTGAGTCAAGAAACAGCTAGATGCTGCTTTGGAAATCCAGGCCTCTGAGGAGAGATGCCTGGAAACCAAAGCAATGGATCTGATTAGTGCCTAGGGACCTCTTCTTTCCTTTTTACCACTGGGGACATCTGTCTATGGGTTTGAGTGCAGGTAGGTGCTCAGTTGGGCTCAGATTGCCCCTGTTTTTCCTGGGAAGCCATCACTATTGAGATGGATCAGGGACTTTGGAGGTTTATCCTATTAGAAGGGTTGTGGCCATTGGAATGGGCACACACAATTCCCTTGGAGAGGGCAAGTACAGTCCTCAGGTTTGGCTCCAGGGGCCTGAGCCTGTAGGTTGTGTAGGCCAGGGCTGTTTGGACAGTTGTCTGAAAACACAAACTCGGCTTATGTTTCGGGTCATAGGTATGGCAGGACTGATCTACAGACCATGAGGAGAACTCTTCGGGATTTGAAAGAAGGGCGAGTGTGAGTCTTCTGCTCAAGTTTTTGTCTCTGGATATCGTGTCACTCATGGTCGTGGAATTTCTGGGTGACCTCATGGGAAATGGACGAGTCTTACTCTCTGGTGGTTTGGCCCCGTCCAAAGAGTTTGGGGTCATTCTGTGGGCTTCAAGAAGTCCGTTTTGTTGTTGTTGTTGTTGTTGTTGTTGTTGTTGTTGTTGTTGTTTTCTTTTTTAACCTCAGGTGTCCCACCAAATGAGGGATTCCAGATTAGAGCCCTGTGGAGGGGCGACTGGATAATCAGAAATCTGGTTAAAAATTGGGGCCTAGGGACATGTCAAGCCCATTATGACATCTAATGGTCCAGCCACTGAGAGGACTTACTAGAGGACAGGACTCATGCTGAGGGTCACAATGCGTGTGTATGCCCTTGTCGCACTCAATAATGGGCGGGGCCTCAGGGTGAATGCTGGTTTCTCCTACACTGAACGTTAGACAACGTGCCAACCTCAAGGGTTCTTGCCATGGGTAAGGAGGTGTTCTGATTTCTGCATCAGACTCACCCCTGGGCAGTGATTGGAGATAAGGTCTCGGTTCTGAAGCCTGAAAACCGAGGTAGGGAAGAGATGATGACCTAAGGCCATGGCGGGTTTTATGTGCTCAGTGTGCGGTCAGCTTTCTGGGTGTTGGTCTGGAGTTCCGGGCTCAGGTTGTGTTCTACAGTGCATTAGTGCCCAGGGTAGACTATATAATTTGGTTAAAGTCGAGTGCTGTGTAGGTTGATCCTCATTTAAGGTGCCTGGGCAGCTCATGAGGCAATAATTTTTTTTCTAGAGGGCAGGCAGAGTGCTGCATTGTGGGTCCGGAATTGCCAAACATGAGGGGTTCGGGGCCAGGAGTGTGAGGACGGAAGTCTGAGAAGACAAGCTACTTGGGTTTCAGGGCGAGGGCACTGCAGGTACCCCCTGCAGATCTGAACCAATATCTCATGCATCTAAAATCAGGGCGAGGATCAGACGTTGGCTCAGGTTGGATTTTCTGTGCATGACGGCCGCTTCATGAAGGGAGCGGAATCTCGAGGCCATTGAGGTTTTCCCACGTTGGGAGTTGTGGGATGCCCCCTTCAAGGATTCCTTCTGCGGGACAATTGAGACCTGTTGGACAGCTCCAGGACATCCCATATGGAATGATTCCAGAGCACCGTTCGCGGATGGATGCCTGGGAAGCCCGCCTCGCATTCCAATTGTCTCCTAGCAACAAGACAGTTTAGATCTGATGGCTCTGCCGGAGCAACCGGGGTGGCTGAGTTGAAATGGACTTTCCTGAGGATGGGTCCTAATGTGTTTTTGTGCCCATGAGGGCCTTGGAATGGGGCGGTGGCACCGGGACCCTGAAGTACTCTCCTAAGCTTTGGACATGGCTCCCATGCACAGGTTTCCTTGTGGAGACGAGATGAGTTCTGATGGGTGCCTCAGGAAAACCCCTATGCTCGTATTGGAATCAGGCTTTTGAGGACACATGCCTGTAACCCAAAGCAATGGATCCTATTATGGCCTAGGTTCCTGTCTGGTTCAATCTTCTTCTCTGGGGACATCCATCTATGGTATGAGTGGAGGTCGATTATCAGCGGTTGTCAGACAGCCCTTGTTTGTTCCGGGCGACCTACACTATTGGGATGGCCTTTGGAGGTTTCTCCTAATTTGTACGATTTTGGACCATGCAATGGGCAGAATTCTGATGGATTGGTAGGCACAGTCCTAATGTGTGGCTCCAGGGGCCCAGCCTGGAGGGTGTGTGGCCCAAGACTTTGAGGACAGAAGTCTGAAAACACAAACTCAGCTTAGGTTTGGGGACGTAGGTATGGCAGGCCCGATCTACAAACCATGAGAAGAACTCTTCAGGATATGAAGAAAGTGCGAGTCTGACGCGCTTGCTCAGGCTTTTGTCTCTGGATTTTGTATCAGCGATGGCCGTGGAATGTCGGGGAGGCCTCATGGGCCATGGACGAATCTTCCTCTCTGAGGATTTGGCCCGATTCCCAATTGCTTTTCGTCAATCTGTGGGTTGGGAGGACTCATTTCAGTTTTGTTACCTCAGGTGTCCCACTAAAAGAGAAATTCCAAAGCAAAGCCGTGGGGAAGACTGAAGGGACAACCCGAACTATGGTTAAAAATTGGGGCCTAGGGGCATGGCAAGCCCACTATGCTGTCTCTTCATCCAGCCACTGAGTGGCCGTACTTGAGGACTGGGCTCAGCCTGAGGGTCACAATGTGTGTTTGTGACCAATGTGGCCCGCGAGCATGGGCGGGGCTTCATGGGCCACACTGGTTTCAACTACACTGAACGTTGGACAACATGCCAACCACAAGGTTTCTTGCCATGGGGAAGGAGTTCTGATTTCTGCATCACCTTCAACCCTGGGCAGTGACTGGAGAAAAGGTCTAGGTTCTGAAACCTGAAAACCTAGGTTGGGAATAGATGAAGACCTAAGGCCATGGCAGATCGATGTGCTCAGTGTGCGGCCAGCTGTCTGGGAGGGGCCATGGGGTCCAGGTCAGGCTGTGTCAGAAAGGGCATTTGTGCCCTGGTCAGCCTATGTATTTGGGGTACAGCCAAGGTCGGTGCAGGTTGATCCTCATTTGGGGTTACTGGGCAGCCCCAGAGGACAATGTTTTTCTTCTGGAGGGCAGGCATAGTGCTGCATTGTAGTACTGGTATGCCAAACTGGAGGTCTTGTGGGCCAGTAGTCTGACGACAAAAGTCTGAGAACACAAGCTAGGCTTAGGTTTCTGGTGAGGCCATGGCAGGCACAATCTACAGCCCTGAATCGAGATCTCGTGCATCTGAAGTCAGGGCGAGGATCAGAGGATCGCTCAGGTTGGAGTTTCTGTCCCTGATGGCCCCTTCATGAATGGGGGGGGCATCACGAGGCCATGGGGGTTTTCCCACGATGGGAGTTGTGAGAAGCTCCAAACTGCAGAGAGTCTTCTGCAGGACAATTGAGACCTGTTGCTTGGCTCCAGGCCAATGATTCTGAGCAGGGTTCTAAGGATGGATGGCTGGGTAGCCCACCTCGCATTCCAATTGTCTCCTACTAACAAGACAGGTTAGATCTCCTGGATCTGTGGGGAGCAACCGAGGACGCTGAGTTGAAATGGACACCCCTGGGGATGGGTCCTAATGTGCTTTTGTGTCTATGGAGACCTTGGAATGAAGCGGTGGCACGGGGGCCCTAAAGGGTTCTCCTAAACAGAGGCTTTGACACAGCTCCAACGTGCAAGTTTCCCATGTGTAGATGAGATGTTTTCTGATGGGTGAGTCAAGAAACAGCTAGATGCTGCTTTGGAAATCCAGGCCTCTGAGGAGAGATGCCTGGAAACCAAAGCAATGGATCTGATTAGTGCCTAGGGACCTCTTCTTTCCTTTTTACCACTGGGGACATCTGTCTATGGGTTTGAGTGCAGGTAGGTGCTCAGTTGGGCTCAGATTGCCCCTGTTTTTCCTGGGAAGCCATCACTATTGAGATGGATCAGGGACTTTGGAGGTTTATCCTATTAGAAGGGTTGTGGCCATTGGAATGGGCACACACAATTCCCTTGGAGAGGGCAAGTACAGTCCTCAGGTTTGGCTCCAGGGGCCTGAGCCTGTAGGTTGTGTAGGCCAGGGCTGTTTGGACAGTTGTCTGAAAACACAAACTCGGCTTATGTTTCGGGTCATAGGTATGGCAGGACTGATCTACAGACCATGAGGAGAACTCTTCGGGATTTGAAAGAAGGGCGAGTGTGAGGCTCCTGCTCAAGTTTTTGTCTCTGGATATCGTGTCACTCATGGTCGTGGAATTTCTGGGTGACCTCATGGGAAATGGACGAGTCTTACTCTCTGGTGGTTTGGCCCCGTCCAAAGAGTTTGGGGTCATTCTGTGGGCTTCAAGAAGTCCGTTTTGTTGTTGTTGTTGTTGTTGTTTTTTTCTTTTTTAACCTCAGGTGTCCCACCAAATGAGGGATTCCAGAGTAGAGCCCTGTGGAGGGGCGATTGCACATCAGAAATCTGGTTAAAAATTGGGGCCTAGGGACATGTCAAGCCCATTATGACATCTAATGGTCCAGCCACTGAGAGGACTTACTAGAGGACAGGACTCATGCTGAGGGTCACAATGCGTGTGTATGCCCTCGTCGCACTCAATAATGAGCGGGGCCTCAGGGTGAATGCTGGTTTCTCTTACACTGAACGTTAGACAACGTGCCAACCTCAAGGGTTCTTGCCATGGGTAAGGAGGTGTTCTGATTTCTGCATCAGACTCACCCCTATTCAGTGATTGGAGATAAGGTCTCGGTTCTGAAGCCTGAAAATCGAGGTAGGGAAGAGATTATGACCTAAGGCCATGGCGGGTTTTATGTGCTCAGTGTGCGGTCAGCTTTCTGGGTGTTGGTCAGGAGTTCCGGGCTCAGGTTGTGTTCAACAGTGCATTAGTGCCCAGGGTAGACTATATAATTTGGTTAAAGTCGAGTGCTGTGTAGGTTGATCCTCATTTAAGGTGCCTGGGCAGCTCATGAGGCAATAATTTTTTTTCTAGAGGGCAGGCAGGGTGCTGCATTGTGGGTCCGGAATTGCCAAACATGAGGGCTTCGGGGCCAGGAGTGTGAGGACGGAAGTCTGAGAAGACAAGCTACTTGGGTTTCAGGGCGAGGGCACGGCAGGTACCCCCTGCAGATCTGAACCAATATCTCATGCATCTGAAATCAGGGCGAGGATCAGACGTTGGCTCAGGTTGGATTTTCTGTGCATGACGGCCGCTTCATGAAGGGAGCGGAATCTCGAGGCCATTGAGGTTTTCCCACGTTGGGAGTTGTGGGATGCCCCCTTCAGGATTCCTTCTGCGCGACAATTGAGACCTGTTGGACAGCTCCAGGACATCCCATATGGAATGATTCCAGAGCACCGTTCGCGGATGGATGCCTGGGAAGCCCGCCTCGCATTCCAATTGTCTCCTAGCAACAAGACAGTTTAGATCTGATGGCTCTGCCGGAGCAAACGGGGTGGCTGAGTTGAAATGGACTTTCCTGAGGATGGGTCCTAATGTGTTTTTGTGCCCATGAGGGCCTTGGAATGGGGCGGTGGCACCGGGACCCTGAAGTACTCTCCTAAGCTTTGGACATGGCTCCCATGCACAGGTTTCTTTGTGGAGACGAGATGAGTTCTGATGGGTGCCTCAGGAAAACCCCTATGCTCGTATTGGAATCAGGCTTTTGAGGACACATGCCTGTAACCCAAAGCAATGGATCCTATTATGGCCTAGGTTCCTGTCTGGTTCAATCTTCTTCTCTGGGGACATCCATCTATGGTATGAGTGGAGGTCGATTATCAGCGGTTGTCAGACAGCCCTTGTTTGTTCCGGGCGACCTACACTATTGGGATGGCCTTTGGAGGTTTCTCCTAATATGTACGATTTTGGACCATGCAATGGACAGAATTCCGATGGATTGGTAGGCACAGTCCTAATGTGTGGCTCCAGGGGCCCAGCCTGGAGGGTGTGTGGCCCAAGACTTTGAGGACAGAAGTCTGAAAACACAAACTCAGATGAGGTTTGGGGACGTAGGTATGGCAGGCCCGATCTACAAACCATGAGAAGAATTCTTCAGGATATGAAGAAAGTGCGAGTCTGAGGCGCTTGCTCAGGCTTTTGTCTCTGGATTTTGTATCAGCGATGGCCGTGGAATGTCGGGGAGGCCTCATGGGCCATGGACGAATCTTCCTCTCTGAGGATTTGGCCAGATTCCGAATTGCTTTTCGTCAATCTGTGGGTTGGGAGGACTCATTTCAGTTTTGTTACCTCAGGTGTCCCACCAAAAGAGGAATCCCAAAGGAAAGCCGTGGGGAAGACTGAAGGGACAACCCGAACTATGGTTAAAAATTGGGGCCAGGGGCATGGCAAGCCCACTATGCTGTCTCTTCATCCAGCCACTGAGTGGCCGTACTTGAGGACTGGGCTCAGCCTGAGAGTCACAATGTGTGTTTGTGACCAATGTGGCCCGCGAGCATGGGCGGGGCTTCATGGGCCACACTGGTTTCAACTACACTGAACGTTGGACAACATGCCAACCACAAGGTTTCTTGCCATGGGGAAGGAGTTCTGATTTCTGCATCACCTTCAACCCTGGGCAGTGACTGGAAAAAAGGTCTAGGTTCTGAAACCTGAAAACCTAGGTTGGGAATAGATGAAGACCTAAGGCCATGGCGGATCGATGTGCTCAGTGTGCGGCCAGCTCTCTGGGAGGGGCCAGGGGGTCCAGGCTCAGGCTGTGTCAGAAAGGGCATTGGTGCCCTGGTCAGCCTATGTATTTGGGGTACAGCCAAGGTCGGTGCAGGTTGATCCTCATTTGGGGTTACTGGGCAGCCCCAGAGGACAATGTTTTTCTTCTGGAGGGCAGGCATAGTGCTGCATTGTAGTACTGGTATGCCAAACTGGAGGGCTTGTGGGCCAGTAGTCTGACGACAAAAGTCTGAGAACACAAGCTAGGCTTAGGTTTCTGGTGAGGCCATGGCAGGCACAATCTACAGCCCTGAATCGAGATCTCGTGCATCTGAAGTCAGGGCGAGGATCAGAGGATCGCTCAGGTTGGAGTTTCTGTCCCTGATGGCCCCTTCATGAATGGGGGGGGCATCACGAGGCCATGGGGGTTTTCCCACGATGGGAGTTGTGAGAAGCTCCAAACTGCAGAGAGTCTTCTGCAGGACAATTGAGACCTGTTGTTTGGCTCCAGGCCAATGATTCTGAGCAGGGTTCTAAGGATGGATGGCTGGGTAGCCCACCTCGCATTCCAATTGTCTCCTACTAACAAGACAGGTTAGATCTCCTGGATCTGTGGGGAGCAACCGAGGACGCTGAGTTGAAATGGACACCCCTGGGGATGGGTCCTAATGTGCTTTTGTGTCTATGGAGACCTTGGAATGAAGCGGTGGCACGGGGGCCCTAAAGGGTTCTCCTAAACAGAGGCTTTGACACAGCTCCAACGTGCAAGTTTCCCATGTGTAGATGAGATGTTTTCTGATGGGTGAGTCAAGAAACAGCTAGATGCTGCTTTGGAAATCCAGGCCTCTGAGGAGAGATGCCTGGAAACCAAAGCAATGGATCTGATTAGTGCCTAGGGACCTCTTCTTTCCTTTTTACCACTGGGGACATCTGTCTATGGGTTTGAGTGCAGGTAGGTGCTCAGTTGGGCTCAGATTGCCCCTGTTTTTCCTGGGAAGCCATCACTATTGAGATGGATCAGGGACTTTGGAGGTTTATCCTATTAGAAGGGTTGTGGCCATTGGAATGGGCACACACAATTCCCTTGGAGAGGGCAAGTACAGTCCTCAGGTTTGGCTCCAGGGGCCTGAGCCTGTAGGTTGTGTAGGCCAGGGCTGTTTGGACAGTTGTCTGAAAACACAAACTCGGCTTATGTTTCGGGTCATAGGTATGGCAGGACTGATCTACAGACCATGAGGAGAAATCTTCGGGATTTGAAAGAAGGGCGAGTGTGAGGCTCCTGCTCAAGTTTTTGTCTCTGGATATCGTGACACTCATGGTCGTGGAATTTCTGGGTGACCTCATGGGAAATGGACGAGTCTTACTCTCTGGTGGTTTGGCCCCGTCCAAAGAGTTTGGGGTCATTCTGTGGGCTTCAAGAAGTCCGTTTTGTTGTTGTTGTTGTTGTTTTCTTTTTTAACCTCAGGTGTCCTACCAAATGAGGGATTCCAGAGTAGAGCCCTGTGGAGGGGCGTCTGGACAATCAGAAATCTGGTTAAAAATTGGGGCCTAGGGACATGTCAAGCCCATTATGACATCTAATGGTCCAGCCACTGAGAGGACTTACTAGAGGACAGGACTCATGCTGAGGGTCACAATGCGTGTGTATGCCCTCGTCGCACTCAATAATGGGCGGGGCCTCAGGGTGAATGCTGGTTTCTCCTACACTGAACGTTAGACAACGTGCCAACCTCAAGAGTTCTTGCCATGGGAAAGGAGGTGTTCTGATTTCTGCATCACACTCACCCCTGGGCAGTGATTGGAGATAAGGTCTCGGTTCTGAAGCCTGAAAACCGAGGTAGGGAAGAGATTATGACCTAAGGCCATGGCGGGTTTTATGTGCTCAGTGTGCAGTCAGCTTTCTGGGTGTTGGTCTGGAGTTCCGGGCTCAGGTTGTGTTCGACAGTGCATTAGTGCCCAGGGTAGACTATATAATTTGGTTAAAGTCGAGTGCTGTGTAGGTTGATCCTCATTTAAGGTGCCTGGGCAGCTCATGAGGCAATAATTTTTTTTCTAGAGGGCAGGCAGAGTGCTGCATTGTGGGTCCGGAATTACCAAACATGAGGGCTTCGGGGCCAGGAGTGTGAGGACGGAAGTCTGAGAAGACAAGCTACTTGGGTTTCAGGGCGAGGGCACGGCAGGTACCCCCTGCAGATCTGAACCAATATCTCATGCATCTGAAATCAGGGCGAGGATCAGACGTTGGCTCAGGTTGGATTTTCTGTGCATGACGGCCGCTTCATGAAGGGAGCGGAATCTCGAGGCCATTGAGGTTTTCCCACGTTGGGAGTTGTGGGATGCCCCCTTCAAGGATTCCTTCTGCGGGACAATTGAGACCTGTTGGACAGCTCCAGGACATCCCATATGGAATGATTCCAGAGCACCGTTCGCGGATGGATGCCTGGGAAGCCCGCCTCGCATTCCAATTGTCTCCTAGCAACAAGACAGTTTAGATCTGATGGCTCTGCCGGAGCAACCGGGGTGGCTGAGTTGAAATGGACTTTCCTGAGGATGGGTCCTAATGTGTTTTTGTGCCCATGAGGGCCTTGGAATGGGGCGGTGGCACCGGGACCCTGAAGTACTCTCCTAAGCTTTGGACATGGCTCCCATGCACAGGTTTCCTTGTGGAGACGAGATGAGTTCTGATGGGTGCCTCAGGAAAACCCCTATGCTCGTAAAGGAATCAGGCTTTTGAGGACACTTGCCTGTAACCCAAAGCAATGGATCCTATTATGGCCTAGGGTCCTGTCTGGTTCAATCTTCTTCTCTGGGGACATCCATCTATGGTATGAGTGGAGGTCGATTATCAGCTGGTGTCAGACAGCCCTTGTTTGTTCCGGGCGAACTACACTATTGGGATGGCCTCAGGGACTTTGGAGGTTTCTCCTAATTTGTACGATTTTGGACCATGCAATGGGCAGAATTCCGATGGATTGGTAGGCACAGTCCTAATGTGTGGCTCCAGGGGCCCAGCCTGGAGGGTGTGTGGCCCAAGACTTTGAGGACAGAAGTCTGAAAACACAAACTCAGCTTAGGTTTGGGGACGTAGGTATGGCAGGCCCGATCTACAAACCATGAGAAGAACTCTTCAGGATATGAAGAAAGTGCGAGTCTGAGGCGCTTGCTCAGGTTTTGTCTCTGGATTTTGTATCAGCGATGGCCGTGGAATGTCGGGGAGGCCTCATGGGCCATGGACGAATCTTCCTCTCTGAGGATTTGGCCCGATTCCCAATTGCTTTTCGTCAATCTGTGGGTTGGGAGGACTCATTTCAGTTTTGTTACCTCAGGTGTCCCACCAAAAGAGGAATCCCAAAGCAAAGCCGTGGGGAAGACTGAAGGGACAACCCGAACTATGGTTAAAAATTGGGGCCTAGGGGCATGGCAAGCCCACTATGCTGTCTCTTCATCCAGCCACTGAGTGGCCGTACTTGAGGACTGGGCTCAGCCTGAGGGTCACAATGTGTGTTTGTGACCAATGTGGCCCGCGAGCATGGGCGGGGCTTCATGGGCCACACTGGTTTCAACTACACTGAACGTTGGACAACATGCCAACCACAAGGTTTCTTGCCATGGGGAAGGAGTTCTGATTTCTGCATCACCTTCAACCCTGGGCAGTGACTGGAGAAAAGGTCTAGGTTCTGAAACCTGAAAACCTAGGTTGGGAATAGATGAAGACCTAAGGCCATGGCGGATCGATGTGCTCAGTGTGCGGCCAGCTGTCTGGGAGGGGCCAGGGTGTCCAGGCTCAGGCTGTGTCAGAAAGGGCATTGGTGCCCTGGTCAGCCTATGTATTTGGGGTACAGCCAAGGTCGGTGCAGGTTGATCCTCATTTGGGGTTACTGGGCAGCCCCAGAGGACAATGTTTTTCTTCTGGAGGGCAGGCATAGTGCTGCATTGTAGTACTGGTATGCCAAACTGGAGGGCTTGTGGGCCAGTAGTCTGACGACAAAAGTCTGAGAACACAAGCTAGGCTTAGGTTTCTGGTGAGGCCATGGCAGGCACAATCTACAGCCCTGAATCGAGATCTCGTGCATCTGAAGTCAGGGCGAGGATCAGAGGATCGCTCAGGTTGGAGTTTCTGTCCCTGATGGCCCCTTCATGAATGGGGGGGGCATCACGAGGCCATGGGGGTTTTCCCACGATGGGAGTTGTGAGAAGCTCCAAACTGCAGAGAGTCTTCTGCAGGACAATTGAGACCTGTTGCTTGGCTCCAGGCCAATGATTCTGAGCAGGGTTCTAAGGATGGATGGCTGGGTAGCCCACCTCGCATTCCAATTGTCTCCTACTAACAAGACAGGTTAGATCTCCTGGATCTGTGGGGAGCAACCGAGGACGCTGAGTTGAAATGGACACCCCTGGGGATGGGTCCTAATGTGCTTTTGTGTCTATGGAGACCTTGGAATGAAGCGGTGGCACGGGGGCCCTAAAGGGTTCTCCTAAACAGAGGCTTTGACACAGCTCCAACGTGCAAGTTTCCCATGTGTAGATGAGATGTTTTCTGATGGGTGAGTCAAGAAACAGCTAGATGCTGCTTTGGAAATCCAGGCCTCTGAGGAGAGATGCCTGGAAACCAAAGCAATGGATCTGATTAGTGCCTAGGGACCTCTTCTTTCCTTTTTACCACTGGGGACATCTGTCTATGGGTTTGAGTGCAGGTAGGTGCTCAGTTGGGCTCAGATTGCCCCTGTTTTTCCTGGGAAGCCATCACTATTGAGATGGATCAGGGACTTTGGAGGTTTATCCTATTAGAAGGGTTGTGGCCATTGGAATGGGCACACACAATTCCCTTGGAGAGGGCAAGTACAGTCCTCAGGTTTGGCTCCAGGGGCCTGAGCCTGTAGGTTGTGTAGGCCAGGGCTGTTTGGACAGTTGTCTGAAAACACAAACTCGGCTTATGTTTCGGGTCATAGGTATGGCAGGACTGATCTACAGACCATGAGGAGAAATCTTCGGGATTTGAAAGAAGGGCGAGTGTGAGGCTCCTGCTCAAGTTTTTGTCTCTGGATATCGTGACACTCATGGTCGTGGAATTTCTGGGTGACCTCATGGGAAATGGACGAGTCTTACTCTCTGGTGGTTTGGCCCCGTCCAAAGAGTTTGGGGTCATTCTGTGGGCTTCAAGAAGTCCGTTTTGTTGTTGTTGTTGTTGTTTTCTTTTTTAACCTCAGGTGTCCTACCAAATGAGGGATTCCAGAGTAGAGCCCTGTGGAGGGGCGTCTGGACAATCAGAAATCTGGTTAAAAATTGGGGCCTAGGGACATGTCAAGCCCATTATGACATCTAATGGTCCAGCCACTGAGAGGACTTACTAGAGGACAGGACTCATGCTGAGGGTCACAATGCGTGTGTATGCCCTCGTCGCACTCAATAATGGGCGGGGCCTCAGGGTGAATGCTGGTTTCTCCTACACTGAACGTTAGACAACGTGCCAACCTCAAGAGTTCTTGCCATGGGTAAGGAGGTGTTCTGATTTCTGCATCACACTCACCCCTGGGCAGTGATTGGAGATAAGGTCTCGGTTCTGAAGCCTGAAAACCGAGGTAGGGAAGAGATTATGACCTAAGTCCATGGCGGGTTTTATGTGCTCAGTGTGCGGTCAGCTTTCTGGGTGTTGGTCAGGAGTTCCGGGCTCAGGTTGTGTTCGACAGTGCATTAGTGCCCAGGGTAGACTATATAATTTGGTTAAAGTCGAGTGCTGTGTAGGTTGATCCTCATTTAAGGTGCCTGGGCAGCTCATGAGGCAATAATTTTTTTTCTAGAGGGCAGGCAGAGTGCTGCATTGTGGGTCCGGAATTACCAAACATGAGGGCTTCGGGGCCAGGAGTGTGAGGACGGAAGTCTGAGAAGACAAGCTACTTGGGTTTCAGGGCGAGGGCACGGCAGGTACCCCCTGCAGATCTGAACCAATATCTCATGCATCTGAAATCAGGGCGAGGATCAGACGTTGGCTCAGGTTGGAGTTTCTGTTCATGACGGCCGCTTCATGAAGGGAGCGGAATCTCGAGGCCATTGAGGTTTTCCCACGTTGGGAGTTGTGGGATGCCCCCTTCAAGGATTCCTTCTGCGGGACAATTGAGACCTGTTGGACAGCTCCAGGACATCCCATATGGAATGATTCCAGAGCACCGTTCGCGGATGGATGCCTGGGAAGCCCGCCTCGCATTCCAATTGTCTCCTAGCAACAAGACAGTTTAGATCTGATGGCTCTGCCGGAGCAACCGGGGTGGCTGAGTTGAAATGGACTTTCCTGAGGATGGGTCCTAATGTGTTTTTGTGCCCATGAGGGCCTTGGAATGGGGCGGTGGCACCGGGACCCTGAAGTACTCTCCTAAGCTTTGGACATGGCTCCCATGCACAGGTTTCCTTGTGGAGACGAGATGAGTTCTGATGGGTGCCTCAGGAAAACCCCTATGCTCGTATTGGAATCAGGCTTTTGAGGACACTTGCCTGTAACCCAAAGCAATGGATCCTATTATGGCCTAGGGTCCTGTCTGGTTCAATCTTCTTCTCTGGGGACATCCATCTATGGTATGAGTGGAGGTCGATTATCAGCTGGTGTCAGACAGCCCTTGTTTGTTCCGGGCGAACTACACTATTGGGATGGCCTCAGGGACTTTGGAGGTTTCTCCTAATTTGTACGATTTTGGACCATGCAATGGGCAGAATTCCGATGGATTGGTAGGCACAGTCCTAATGTGTGGCTCCAGGGGCCCAGCCTGGAGGGTGTGTGGCCCAAGACTTTGAGGACAGAAGTCTGAAAACACAAACTCAGCTTAGGTTTGGGGACGTAGGTATGGCAGGCCCGATCTACAAACCATGAGAAGAACTCTTCAGGATATGAAGAAAGTGCGAGTCTGAGGCGCTTGCTCAGGTTTTGTCTCTGGATTTTGTATCAGCGATGGCCGTGGAATGTCGGGGAGGCCTCATGGGCCATGGACAAATCTTCCTCTCGGAGGATTTGGCCCGATTCCCAATTGCTTTTCGTCAATCTGTGGGTTGGGAGGACTCATTTCAGTTTTGTTACCTCAGGTGTCCCACCAAAAGAGGAATCCCAAAGCAAAGCCGTGGGGAAGACTGAAGGGACAACCCGAACTATGGTTAAAAATTGGGGCCTAGGGGCATGGCAAGCCCACTATGCTGTCTCTTCATCCAGCCACTGAGTGGCCGTACTTGAGGACTGGGCTCAGCCTGAGGGTCACAATGTGTGTTTGTGACCAATGTGGCCCGCGAGCATGGGCGGGGCTTCATGGGCCACACTGGTTTCAACTACACTGAACGTTGGACAACATGCCAACCACAAGGTTTCTTGCCATGGGGAAGGAGTTCTGATTTCTGCATCACCTTCAACCCTGGGCAGTGACTGGAGAAAAGGTCTAGGTTCTGAAACCTGAAAACCTAGGTTGGGAATAGATGAAGACCTAAGGCCATGGCGGTTCGATGTGCTCAGTGTGCGGCCAGCTGTCTGGGAGGGGCCAGGGGGTCCAGGCTCAGGCTGTGTCAGAAAGGGCATTGGTGCCCTGGTCAGCCTATGTATTTGGGGTACAGCCAAGGTCGGTGCAGGTTGATCCTCATTTGGGGTTACTGGGCAGCCCCAGAGGACAATGTTTTTCTTCTGGAGGGCAGGCATAGTGCTGCATTGTAGTTCTGGATTGCCAAACTGGAGGTCTTGTGGGCCAGTAGTCTGACGACAAAAGTCTGAGAACACAAGCTAGGCTTAGGTTTCTGGTGAAGCCATGGCAGGCACAATCTACAGACCTGAATCGAGATCTCGTGCATCTGAAGTCAGGGCGAGGATCAGACGATCGCTCAGGTTGGAGTTTCTGTCCCTGATGGCCCCTTCATGAATGGGGGGGGCATCACGAGGCCATGGGGGTTTTCCCACGATGGGAGTTGTGAGAAGCTCCAAACTGCAGAGAGTCTTCTGCAGGACAATTGAGACCTGTTGTTTGGCTCCAGGCCAATGATTCTGAGCAGGGTTCTAAGGATGGATGGCTGGGTAGCCCACCTCGCATTCCAATTGTCTCCTACTAACAAGACAGGTTAGATCTCCTGGATCTGTGGGGAGCAACCGAGGACGCTGAGTTGAAATGGACACCCCTGGGGATGGGTCCTAATGTGCTTTTGTGTCTATGGAGACCTTGGAATGAAGCGGTGGCACGGGGGCCCTAAAGGGTTCTCCTAAACAGAGGCTTTGACACAGCTCCAACGTGCAAGTTTCCCATGTGTAGATGAGATGTTTCCTGATGGGTGAGTCAAGAAACAGCTAGATGCTGCTTTGGAAATCCAGGCCTCTGAGGAGAGATGCCTGGAAACCAAAGCAATGGATCTGATTAGTGCCTAGGGACCTCTTCTTTCCTTTTTACCACTGGGGACATCTGTCTATGGGTTTGAGTGCAGGTAGGTGCTCAGGTGGGCTCAGATTGCCCCTGTTTTTCCTGGGAAGCCATCACTATTGAGATGGATCAGGGATTTTGGAGGTTTATCCTATTAGAAGGGTTGTGGTCATTGGAATGGGCACACACAATTTCCTTGGAGAGGGCAAGTACAGTCCTCAGGTTTGGCTCCAGGGGCCTGAGCCTGTAGGTTGTGTAGGCCAGGGCTGTTTGGACAGTTGTCTGAAAACACAAACTCGGCTTATTTTTCGGGTCATAGGTATGGCAGGACTGATCTACAGACCATGAGGAGAACTCTTTGGGATTTGAAAGAAGGGCGAGTGTGAGGCTCCTGCTCAAGTTTTTGTCTCTGGATATCGTGTCACTCATGGTCGTGGAATTTCTGGGTGACCTCATGGGAAATGGACGAGTCTTACTCTCTGGTGGTTTGGCCCCGTCCAAAGAGTTTGGGGTCATTCTGTGGGCTTCAAGAAGTACGTTTTGTTGTTGTTGTTGTTGTTGTTGTTGTTGTTGTTGTTGTTGTTGTTGTTTTCTTTTTTAACCTCAGGTGTCCCACCAAATGAGGGATTCCAGATTAGAGCCCTGTGGAGGGGCGACTGGACAATCAGAAATCTGGTTAAAAATTGGGGCCTAGGGACATGTCAAGCCCATTATGACATCTAATGGTCCAGCCACTGAGAGGACTTACTAGAGGACAGGACTCATGCTGAGGGTCACAATGCGTGTGTATGCCCTCGTCGCACTCAATAATGGGCGGGGCCTCAGGGTGAATGCTGGTTTCTCCTACACTGAACGTTAGACAACGTGCCAACCTCAAGGGTTCTTGCCATGGGTAAGGAGGTGTTCTGATTTCTGCATCAGACTCACCGCTGGGCAGTGATTGGAGATAAGGTCTCGGTTCTGAAGCCTGAAAACCGAGGTAGGGAAGAGATGATGACCTAAGGCCATGGCGGGTTTTATGTGCTCAGTGTGCGGTCAGCTTTCTGGGTGTTGGTCAGGAGTTCCGGGCTCAGGTTGTGTTCGACAGTGCATTAGTGCCCAGGGTAGACTATATAATTTGGTTAAAGTCGAGTGCTGTGTAGGTTGATCCTCATTTAAGGTGCCTGGGCAGCTCATGAGGCAATAATTTTTTTTCTAGAGGGCAGGCAGAGTGCTGCATTGTGGGTCCGGAATTGCCAAACATGAGGGCTTCGGGGCCAGGAGTGTGAGGACGGAAGTCTGAGAAGACAAGCTACTTGGGTTTCAGGGCGAGGGCACGGCAGGTACCCCCTGCAGATCTGAACCAATATCTCATGCATCTGAAATCAGGGCGAGGATCAGACGTTGGCTCAGGTTGGATTTTCTGTGCATGACGGCCGCTTCATGAAGGGAGCGGAATCTCGAGGCCATTGAGTTTTTCCCACGTTGGGAGTTGTGGGATGCCCCCTTCAAGGATTCCTTCTGCGGGACAATTGAGACCTGTTGGACAGCTCCAGGACATCCCATATGGAATGATTCCAGAGCACCGTTCGCGGATGGATCCCTGGGAAGCCCGCCTCGCATTCCAATTGTCTCCTAGCAACAAGACAGTTTAGATCTGATGGCTCTGCCGGAGCAACCGGGGTGGCTGAGTTGAAATGGACTTTCCTGAGGATGGGTCCTAATGTGTTTTTGTGCCCATGAGGGCCTTGGAATGGGGCGGTGGCACCGGGACCCTGAAGTACTCTCCTAAGCTTTGGACATGGCTCCCATGCACAGGTTTCCTTGTGGAGACGAGATGAGTTCTGATGGGTGCCTCAGGAAAACCCCTATGCTCGTATTGGAATCAGGCTTTTGAGGACACATGCCTGTAACCCAAAGCAATGGATCCTATTATGGCCTAGGTTCCTGTCTGGTTCAATCTTCTTCTCTGGGGACATCCATCTATGGTATGAGTGGAGGTCGATTATCAGCGGTTGTCAGACAGCCCTTGTTTGTTCCGGGCGACCTACACTATTGGGATGGCCTCAGGGACTTTGGAGGTTTCTCCTAATTTGTACGATTTTGGACCATGCAATGGGCAGAATTCCGATGGATTGGTAGGCACAGTCCTAATGTGTGGCTCCAGGGGCCCAGCCTGGAGGGTGTGTGGCCCAAGAGTTTGAGGGTAGAAGTCTGAAAACACAAACTCAGATGAGGTTTGTGGACGTAGGTATGGCAGGCCCGATCTACAAACCATGAGAAGAACTCTTCAGGATATGAAGAAAGTGCGAGTCTGAGGCGCTTGCTCAGGCTTTTGTCTCTGGATTTTGTATCAGCGATGGCCGTGGAATGTCGGGGAAGCCTCATGGGCCATGGACGAATCTTCCTCTCTGAGGATTTGGCCCGATTCCCAATTGCTTTTCGTCAATCTGTGGGTTGGGAGGACTCATTTCAGTTTTGTTACTCAGGTGTCCCACCAAAAGAGGAATCCCAATGCCAAGCCGTGGGGAAGACTGAAGGGACAACCCGAACTATGGTTAAAAATTGGGGCCTAGGGGCATGGCAAGCCCACTATGCTGTCTCTTCATCCAGCCACTGAGTGGCCGTACTTGAGGACTGGGCTCAGCCTGAGGGTCACAATGTGTGTTTGTGACCAATGTGGCCCGCGAGCATGGGCGGGGCTTCATGGGCCACACTGGTTTCAACTACACTGAACGTTGGACAACATGCCAACCACAAGGTTTCTTGCCATGGGGAAGGAGTTCTGATTTCTGCATCACCTTCAACCCTGGGCAGTGACTGGAGAAAAGGTCTAGGTTCTGAAACCTGAAAACCTAGGTTGGGAATAGATGAAGACCTAAGGCCATGGCGGATCGATGTGCTCAGTGTGCAGCCAGCTGTCTGGGAGGGGCCAGGGGTTCCAGGCTCAGGCTGTGTCAGAAAGGGCATTGGTGCCCTGGTCAGCCTATGTATTTGGGGTACAGCCAAGGTCGGTGCAGGTTGATCCTCATTTGGGGTTACTGGGCAGCCCACGAGGACAATGTTTTTCTTCTGGAGGGCAGGCATAGTGCTGCATTGTAGTTCTGGATTGCCAAACTGGAGGTCTTGTGGGCCAGTAGTCTGACGACAAAAGTCTGAGAACACAAGCTAGGCTTAGGTTTCTGGTGAGGCCATGGCAGGCACAATCTACAGCCCTGAATCGAGATCTCGTGCATCTGAAGTCAGGGCGAGAATCAGAGGATCGCTCAGGTTGGAGTTTCTGTCCCTGATGGCCCCTTCATGAATGGGGGGGGGCATCACGAGGCCATGGGGGTTTTCCCACGATGGGAGTTGTGAGAAGCTCCAAACTGCAGAGAGTCTTCTGCAGGACAATTGAGACCTGTTTTTTGGCTCCAGGCCAATGATTCTGAGCAGGGTTCTAAGGATGGATGGCTGGGTAGCCCACCTCGCATTCCAATTGTCTCCTAGCAAAAGAAAAGTTAGATCTCCTGGATCTGTGGGGAGCAACCGAGGACGCTGAGTTGAAATGGACACCCCTGGGGATGGGTCCTAATGTGCTTTTGTGTCTATGGAAACCTTGGAATGAAGCGGTGGCACGGGGGCCCTAAAGGGTTCTCCTAAACAGAGGCTTTGACACAGCTCCAACGTGCAAGTTTCCCATGTGTAGATGAGATGTTTTCTGATGGGTGAGTCAAGAAACAGCTAGATGCTGCTTTGGAAATCCAGGCCTCTGAGGAGAGATGCCTGGAAACCAAAGCAATGGATCTGATTAGTGCCTAGGGACCTCTTCTTTCCTTTTTACCACTGGGGACATCTGTCTATGGGTTTGAGTGCAGGTAGGTGCTCATTTGGGCTCAGATTGCCCCTGTTTTTCCTGGGAAGCCATCACTATTGAGATGGATCAGGGACTTTGGAGGTTTATCCTATTAGAAGGGTTGTGGTCATTGGAATGGGCACACACAATTCCCTTGGAGAGGGCAAGTACAGTCCTCAGGTTTGGCTCCAGGGGCCTGAGCCTGTAGGTTGTGTAGGCCAGGGCTGTTTGGACAGTTGTCTGAAAACACAAAATCGGCTTATGTTTCGTATCATAGGTATGGCAGGACTGATCTACAGACCATGAGGAGAACTCTTCGGGATTTGAAAGAAGGGCGAGTGTGAGGCTCCTGCTCAAGTTTTTGTCTCTGGATATCGTGTCACTCATGGTCGTGGAATTTCTGGGTGACCTCATGGGAAATGGACGAGTCTTACTCTCTGGTGGTTTGGCCCCGTCCAAAGAGTTTGGGGTCATTCTGTGGGCTTCAAGAAGTCCGTTTTGTTGTTGTTGTTGTTGTTGTTGTTTTCTTTTTTAACCTCAGGTGTCCCACCAAATGAGGGATTCCAGAGTAGAGCCCTGTGGAGGGGCGACTGGACAATCAGAAATCTGGTTAAAAATTGGGGCCTAGGGACATGTCAAGCCCATTATGACATCTAATGGTCCAGCCACTGAGAGGACTTACTAGAGGACAGGACTCATGCTGAGGGTCACAATGCGTGTGTATGCCCTCGTCGCACTCAATAATGGGCGGGGCCTCAGGGTGAATGCTGGTTTCTCCTACACTGAACGTTAGACAACGTGCCAACCTCAAGGGTTCTTGCCATGGGTAAGGAGGTGTTCTGATTTCTGCATCAGACTCACCCCTGGGCAGTGATTGGAGATAAGGTCTCGGTTCTGAAGCCTGAAAACCGAGGTAGGGAAGAGATGATGACCTAAGGCCATGGCGGGTTTTATGTGCTCAGTGTGCGGTCAGCTTTCTGGATGTTGGTCAGGAGTTCCGGGCTCAGGTTGTGTTCAACAGTGCATTAGTGCCCAGGGTAGACTATATAATTTGGTTAAAGTCGAGTGCTGTGTAGGTTGATCCTCATTTAAGGTGCCTGGGCAGCTCATGAGGCAATAATTTTTTTTCTAGAGGTCAGGCAGAGTGCTGCATTGTGGGTCCGGAATTGCCAAACATGAGGGCTTCGGGGCCAGGAGTGTGAGGACGGAAGTCTGAGAAGACAAGCTACTTGGGTTTCAGGGCGAGGGCACGACAGGTACCCCCTGCAGATCTGAACCAATATCTCATGCATCTGAAATCAGGGCGAGGATCAGACGTTGGCTCAGGTTGGAGTTTCTGTTCATGACGGCCGCTTTATGAAGGGAGCGGAATCTCGAGGCCATTGAGGTTTTCCCACGTTGGGAGTTGTGGGATGCCCCCTTCAAGGATTCCTTCTGCGGGACAATTGAGACCTGTTGGACAGCTCCAGGACATCCCATATGGAATGATTCCAGAGCACCGTTCGCGGATGGATGCCTGGGAAGCCCGCCTCGCATTCCAATTGTCTCCTAGCAACAAGACAGTTTAGATCTGATGGCTCTGCCGGAGCAACCGGGGTGGCTGAGTTGAAATGGACTTTCCTGAGGATGGGTCCTAATGTGTTTTTGTGCCCATGAGGGCCTTGGAATGGGGCGGTGGCACCGGGACCCTGAAGTACTCTCCTAAGCTTTGGACATGGCTCCCATGCACAGGTTTCCTTGTGGAGACGAGATGAGTTCTGATGGGTGCCTCAGGAAAACCCCTATGCTCGTATTGGAATCAGGCTTTTGAGGACACATGCCTGTAACCCAAAGAAATGGATCCTATTATGGCCTAGGTTCCTGTCTGGTTCAATCTTCTTCTCTGGGGACATCCATCTATGGTATGAGTGGAGGTCGACTATCAGCGGTTGTCAGACAGCCCTTGTTTGTTCCGGGTGACCTACACTATTGGGATGGCCTCAGGGACTTTGGAGGTTTCTCCTAATTTGTACGATTTTGGACCATGCAATGGGCAGAATTCCGATGGATTGGTAGGCACAGTCCTAATGTGTGGCTCCAGGGGCCCAGCCTGGAGGGTGTGTGGCCCAAGACTTTGAGGACAAAAGTCTGAAAACACAAACTCAGATTAGGTTTGGGGACGTAGGTATGGCAGGCCCGATCTACAAACCATGAGAAGAACTCTTCAGGATATGAAGAAAGTGCGAGTCTGAGGCGCTTGCTCAGGCTTTTGTCTCTGGATTTTGTATCAGCGATGGCCGTGGAATGTCGGGGAGGCCTCATGGGCCATGGACGAATCTTCCTCTCTGAGGATTTGGCCCGATTCCCAATTGCTTTTCGTCAATCTGTGGGTTGGGAGGACTCATTTCAGTTTGTTACCTCAGGTGTCCCACCAAAAGAGGAATCCCAAAGCAAAGCCGTGGGGAAGACTGAAGGGACAACCCGAACTATGGTTAAAAATTGGGGCCTAGGGGCATGGCAAGCCCACTATGCTGTCTCTTCATCCAGCCACTGAGTGGCCGTACTTGAGGACTGGGCTCAGCCTGAGGGTCACAATGTGTGTTTGTGACCAATGTGGCCCGCGAGCATGGGCGGGGCTTCATGGGCCACACTGGTTTCAACTACACTGAACGTTGGACAACATGCCAACCACAAGGTTTCTTGCCATGGGTAAGGAGTTCTGATTTCTGCATCACCTTCAATCCTGGGCAGTGACTGGAGAAAAGGTCTAGGTTCTGAAACCTGAAAACCTAGGTTGGGAATAGATGAAGACCTAAGGCCATGGCGGATCGATGTGCTCAGTGTGCGGCCAGCTGTCTGGGAGGGGCCAGGGGGTCCAGGCTCAGGCTGTGTCAGAAAGGGCATTGGTGCCCTGGTCAGCCTATGTATTTGGGGTACAGCCAAGGTCGGTGCAGGTTGATCCTCATTTGGGGTTACTGGGCAGCCCACGAGGACAATGTTTTTCTTCTGGAGGGCAGGCATAGTGCTGCATTGTAGTTCTGGATTGCCAAACTGGAGGGCTTGTGGGCCAGTAGTCTGAGGACAAAAGTCTGAGAACACAAGCTAGGCTTAGGTTTCTGGTGAGGCCATGGCAGGCACAATCTACAGCCCTGAATCGAGATCTCGTGCATCTGAAGTCAGGGCGAGGATCAGAGGATCGCTCAGGTTGGAGTTTCTGTCCCTGATGGCCCCTTCATGAATGGGGGGCGCATCACGAGGCCATGGGGGTTTTCCCACGATGGGAGTTGTGAGAAGCTCCAAACTGCAGAGAGTCTTCTGCAGGACAATTGAGACCTGTTTTTTGGCTCCAGGCCAATGATTCTGAGCAGGGTTCTAAGGATGGATGGCTGGGTAGCCCACCTCGCATTCCAATTGTCTCCTACTAACAAGACAGGTTAGATCTCCTGGATCTGTGGGGAGCAACCGAGGACGCTGAGTTGAAATGGACACCCCTGGGGATGGGTCCTAATGTGCTTTTGTGTCTATGGAGACCTTGGAATGAAGCGGTGGCACGGGGGCCCTAAAGGGTTCTCCTAAACAGAGGCTTTGACACAGCTCCAACGTGCAAGTTTCCCATGTGTAGATGAGATGTTTTCTGATGGGTGAGTCAAGAAACAGCTAGATGCTGCTTTGGAAATCCAGGCCTCTGAGGAGAGATGCCTGGAAACCAACGCAATGGATCTGATTAGTGCCTAGGGACCTCTTCTTTCCTTTTTACCACTGGGGACATCTGTCTATGGGTTTGAGTGCAGGTAGGTGCTCAGTTGGGCTCAGATTGCCCCTGTTTTTCCTGGGAAGCCATCACTATTGAGATGGATCAGGGACTTTGGAGGTTTATCCTATTAGAAGGGTTGTGGCCATTGGAATGGGCACACACAATTCCCTTGGAGAGGGCAAGTACAGTCCTCAGGTTTGGCTCCAGGGGCCTGAGCCTGTAGGTTGTGTAGGCCAGGGCTGTTTGGACAGTTGTCTGAAAACACAAACTCGGCTTATTTTTCGGGTCATAGGTATGGCAGGACTGATCTACAGACCATGAGGAGAACTCTTCGGGATTTGAAAGAAGGGCGAGTGTGAGGCTCCTGCTCAAGTTTTTGTCTCTGGATATCGTGTCACTCATGGTCGTGGAATTTCTGGGTGACCTCATGGAAATGGACGAGTCTTACTCTCTGGTGGTTTGGCCCCGTCCAAAGAGTTTGGGGTCATTCTGTGGGCTTCAAGAAGTCCGTTTTGTTGTTGTTGTTGTTGTTGTTGTTTTCTTTTTTAACCTCAAATGTCCCACCAAATGAGGGATTCCAGATTAGAGCCCTGTGGAGGGGCGACTGGACAATCAGAAATCTGGTTAAAAATTGGGGCCTAGGGACATGTCAAGCCCATTATGACATCTAATGGTCCAGCCACTGAGAGGACTTACTAGAGGACAGGACTCATGCTGAGGGTCACAATGCGTGTGTATGCCCTTGTCGCACTCAATAATGGGCGGGGCCTCAGGGTGAATGCTGGTTTCTCCTACACTGAACGTTAGACAACGTGCCAACCTCAAGGGTTCTTGCCATGGGTAAGGAGGTGTTCTGATTTCTGCATCACACTCACCCCTGGGCAGTGATTGGAGATAAGGTCTCGGTTCTGAAGCCTGAAAACCGAGGTAGGGAAGAGATGATGACCTAAGGCCATGGCGGGTTTTATGTGCTCAGTGTGCGGTCAGCTTTCTGGGTGTTGGTCAGGAGTTCCGGGCTCAGGTTGTGTTCGACAGTGCATTAGTGCCCAGGGTAGACTATATAATTTGGTTAAAGTCGAGTGCTGTGTAGGTTGATCCTCATTTAAGGTGCCTGGGCAGCTCATGAGGCAATAATTTTTTTTCTAGAGGGCAGGCAGAGTGCTGCATTGTGGGTCCGGAATTGCCAAACATGAGGGCTTCGGGGCCAGGAGTGTGAGGACGGAAGTCTGAGAAGACAAGCTACTTGGGTTTCAGGGCGAGGGCACGGCAGGTACCCCCTGCAGATCTGAACCAATATCTCATGCATCTGAAATCAGGGCGAGGATCAGACGTTGGCTCAGGTTGGATTTTCTGTGCATGACGGCCGCTTCATGAAGGGAGCGGAATCTCGAGGCCATTGAGGTTTTCCCACGTTGGGAGTTGTGGGATGCCCCCTTCAAGGATTCCTTCTGCGGGACAATTGAGACCTGTTGGACAGCTCCAGGACATCCCATATGGAATGATTCCAGAGCACCGTTCGCGGATGGATGCCTGGGAAGCCCGCCTCGCATTCCAATTGTCTCCTAGCAACAAGACAGTTTAGATCTGATGGCTCTGCCGGAGCAACCGGGGTGGCTGAGTTGAAATGGACTTTCCTGAGGATGGGTCCTAATGTGTTTTTGTGCCCATGAGGGCCTTGGAATGGGGCGGTGGCACCGGGACCCTGAAGTACTCTCCTAAGCTTTGGACATGGCTCCCATGCACAGGTTTCCTTGTGGAGACGAGATGAGTTCTGATGGGTGCCTCAGGAAAACCCCTATGCTCGTATTGGAATCAGGCTTTTGAGGACACATGCCTGTAACCCAAAGCAATGGATCCTATTATGGCCTAGGTTCCTGTCTGGTTCAATCTTCTTCTCTGGGGACATCCATCTATGGTATGAGTGGAGGTCGATTATCAGCGGTTGTCAGACAGCCCTTGTTTGTTCCGGGCGACCTACACTATTGGGATGGCCTCAGGGACTTTGGAGGTTTCTCCTAATTTGTACGATTTTGGACCATGCAATGGGCAGAATTCCGATGGATTGGTAGGCACAGTCCTAATGTGTGGCTCCAGGGGCCCAGCCTGGAGGGTGTGTGGCCCAAGACTTTGAGGACAGAAGTCTGAAAACACAAACTCAGCTTAGGTTTGGGGACGTAGGTATGGCAGGCCCGATCTACAAACCATGCGAAGAACTCTTCAGGATATGAAGAAAGTGCGAGTCTGAGGCGCTTGCTCAGGCTTTTGTCTCTGGATTTTGTATCAGCGATGGCCGTGGAATGTCGGGGAGGCCTCAAGGGCCATGGACGAATCTTGCTCTCTGAGGATTTGGCCCGATTCCCAATTGCTTTTCGTCAATCTGTGGGTTGGGAGGACTCATTTCAGTTTTGTTACCTCAGGTGTCCCACCAAAAGAGGAATCCCAAAGCCAAGCCGTGGGGAAGACTGAAGGGACAACCCGAACTATGGTTAAAAATTGGGGCCTAGGGGCATGGCAAGCCCACTATGCTGTCTCTTCATCCAGCCACTGAGTGGCCGTACTTGAGGACTGGGCTCAGCCTGAGGGTCACAATGTGTGTTTGTGACCAATGTGGCCCGCGAGCATGGGCGGGGCTTCATGGGCCACACTGGTTTCAACTACACTGAACGTTGGACAACATGCCAACCACAACGTTTCTTGCCATGGGGAAGGAGTTCTGATTTCTGCATCACCTTCAACCCTGGGCAGTGACTGGAGAAAAGGTCTAAGTTCTGAAACCTGAAAACCTAGGTTGGGAAGAGATGACGACCTAAGGCCATGGCGGATCGATGTGCTCAGTGTGCGGCCAGCTGTCTGGGAGGGGCCAGGGGGTCCAGGCTCAGGCTGTGTCAGAAAGGGCATTGGTGCCCTGGTCAGCCTATGTATTTGGGGTACAGCCAAGGTCGGTGCAGGTTGATCCTCATTTGGGGTTACTGGGCAGCCCCAGAGGACAATGTTTTTCTTCTGGAAGGCAGGCATAGTGCTGCATTGTAGTACTGGATTGCCAAACTGGAGGGCTTGTGGGCCAGTAGTCTGACGACAAAAGTCTGAGAACACAAGCTAGGCTTAGGTTTCTGGTGAGGCCATGGCAGGCACAATCTACAGCCCTGAATCGAGATCTCGTGCATCTGAAGTCAGGGCGAGGATCAGAGGATCGCTCAGGTTGGAGTTTCTGTCCCTGATGGCCCCTTCATGAATGGGGGGGGCAACACGAGGCCATGGGGGTTTTCCCACGATGGGAGTTGTGAGAAGCTCCAAACTGCAGAGAGTCTTCTGCAGGACAATTGAGACCTGTTGTTTGGCTCCAGGCCAATGATTCTGAGCAGGGTTCTAAGGATGGATGGCTGGGTAGCCCACCTCGCATTCCAATTGTCTCCTACTAACAAGACAGGTTAGATCTCCTGGATCTGTGGGGAGCAACCGAGGACGCTGAGTTGAAATGGACACCCCTGGGGATGGGTCCTAATGTGCTTTTGTGTCTATGGAGACCTTGGAATGAAGCGGTGGCACGGGGGCCCTAAAGGGTTCTCCTAAACAGAGGCTTTGACACAGCTCCAACGTGCAAGTTTCCCATGTGTAGATGAGATGTTTTCTGATGGGTGAGTCAAGAAACAGCTAGATGCTGCTTTGGAAATCCAGGCCTCTGAGGAGAGATGCCTGGAAACCAAAGCAATGGATCTGATTAGTGCCTAGGGACCTCTTCTTTCCTTTTTACCACTGGGGACATCTGTCTATGGGTTTGAGTGCAGGTAGGTGCTCAGTTGGGCTCAGATTGCCCCTGTTTTTCCTGGGAAGCCATCACTATTGAGATGGATCAGGGACTTTGGAGGTTTATCCTATTAGAAGGGTTGTGGCCATTGGAATGGGCACACACAATTCCCTTGGAGAGGGCAAGTACAGTCCTCAGGTTTGGCTCCAGGGGCCTGAGCCTGTAGGTTGTGTAGGCCAGGGCTGTTTGGACAGTTGTCTGAAAACACAAACTCGGCTTATGTTTCGGGTCATAGGTATGGCAGGACTGATCTACAGACCATGAGGAGAACTCTTCGGGATTTGAAAGAAGGGCGAGTGTGAGGCTCCTGCTCAAGTTTTTGTCTCTGGATATCGTGTCACTCATGGTCGTGGAATTTCTGGGTGACCTCATGGGAAATGGACGAGTCTTACTCTCTGGTGGTTTGGCCCCGTCCAAAGAGTTTGGGGTCATTCTGTGGGCTTCAAGAAGACCGTTTTGTTGTTGTTGTTGTTGTTGTTGTTGTTGTTGTTGTTGTTTTCTTTTTTAACCTCAGGTGTCCCACCAAATGAGGGATTCCAGAGTAGAGCCCTGTGGAGGGGCGACTGGACAATCAGAAATCTGGTTAAAAATTGGGGCCAAGGGACATGTCAAGCCCATTATGACATCTAATGGTCCAGCCACTGAGAGGACTTACTAGAGGACAGGACTCATGCTGAGGGTCACAATGCGTGTGTATGCCCTCGTCGCACTCAATAATGGGCGGGGCCTCAGGGTGAATGCTGGTTTCTCCTACACTGAACGTTAGACAACGTGCCAACCTCAAGGGTTCTTGCCATGGGTAAGGAGGTGTTCTGATTTCTGCATCACACTCACCCCTGGGCAGTGATTGGAGATAAGGTCTCGGTTCTGAAGCCTGAAAACCGAGGTAGGGAAGAGATGATGACCTAAGGCCATGGCGGGTTTTATGTGCTCAGTGTGCGGTCAGCTTTCTGGGTGTTGGTCAGGAGTTCCGGGCTCAGGTTGTGTTCGACAGTGCATTAGTGCCCAGGGTAGACTATATAATTTGGTTAAAGTCGAGTGCTGTGTAGGTTGATCCTCATTTAAGGTGCCTGGGCAGCTCATGAGGCAATAATTTTTTTTCTAGAGGGCAGGCAGAGTGCTGCATTGTGGGTCCGGAATTGCCAAACATGAGGGCTTCGGGGCCAGGAGTGTGAGGACGGAAGTCTGAGAAGACAAGCTACTTGGGTTTCAGGGCGAGGGCACGGCAGGTACCCCCTGCAGATCTGAACCAATATCTCATGCATCTGAAATCAGGGCGAGGATCAGACGTTGGCTCAGGTTGGATTTTCTGTGCATGACGGCCGCTTCATGAAGGGAGCGGAATCTCGAGGCCATTGAGGTTTTCCCACGTTGGGAGTTGTGGGATGCCCCCTTCAAGGATTCCTTCTGCGGGACAATTGAGACCTGTTGGACAGCTCCAGGACATCCCATATGGAATGATTCCAGAGCACCGTTCGCGGATGGATGCCTGGGAAGCCCGCCTCGCATTCCAATTGTCTCCTAGCAACAAGACAGTTTAGATCTGATGGCTCTGCCGGAGCAACCGGGGTGGCTGAGTTGAAATGGACTTTCCTGAGGATGGGTCCTAATGTGTTTTTGTGCCCATGAGGGCCTTGGAATGGGGCGGTGGCACCGGGACCCTGAAGTACTCTCCTAAGCTTTGGACATGGCTCCCATGCACAGGTTTCCTTGTGGAGACGAGATGAGTTCTGATGGGTGCCTCAGGAAAACCCCTATGCTCGTATTGGAATCAGGCTTTTGAGGACACATGCCTGTAACCCAAAGCAATGGATCCTATTATGGCCTAGGTTCCTGTCTGGTTCAATCTTCTTCTCTGGGGACATCCATCTATGGTATGAGTGGAGGTCGATTATCAGCGGTTGTCAGACAGCCCTTGTTTGTTCCGGGCGACCTACACTATTGGGATGGCCTCAGGGACTTTGGAGGTTTCTCCTAATTTGTACGATTTTGGACCATGCAATGGGCAGAATTCCGATGGATTGGTAGGCACAGTCCTAATGTGTGGCTCCAGGGGCCCAGCCTGGAGGGTGTGTGGCCCAAGACTTTGAGGACAGAAGTCTGAAAACACAAACTCAGCTTAGGTTTGGGGACGTAGGTATGGCAGGCCCGATCTACAAACCATGCGAAGAACTCTTCAGGATATGAAGAAAGTGCGAGTCTGAGGCGCTTGCTCAGGCTTTTGTCTCTGGATTTTGTATCAGCGATGGCCGTGGAATGTCGGGGAGGCCTCAAGGGCCATGGACGAATCTTGCTCTCTGAGGATTTGGCCCGATTCCCAATTGCTTTTCGTCAATCTGTGGGTTGGGAGGACTCATTTCAGTTTTGTTACCTCAGGTGTCCCACCAAAAGAGGAATCCCAAAGCCAAGCCGTGGGGAAGACTGAAGGGACAACCCGAACTATGGTTAAAAATTGGGGCCTAGGGGCATGGCAAGCCCACTATGCTGTCTCTTCATCCAGCCACTGAGTGGCCGTACTTGAGGACTGGGCTCAGCCTGAGGGTCACAATGTGTGTTTGTGACCAATGTGGCCCGCGAGCATGGGCGGGGCTTCATGGGCCACACTGGTTTCAACTACACTGAACGTTGGACAACATGCCAACCACAACGTTTCTTGCCATGGGGAAGGAGTTCTGATTTCTGCATCACCTTCAACCCTGGGCAGTGACTGGAGAAAAGGTCTAAGTTCTGAAACCTGAAAACCTAGGTTGGGAAGAGATGACGACCTAAGGCCATGGCGGATCGATGTGCTCAGTGTGCGGCCAGCTGTCTGGGAGGGGCCAGGGGGTCCAGGCTCAGGCTGTGTCAGAAAGGGCATTGGTGCCCTGGTCAGCCTATGTATTTGGGGTACAGCCAAGGTCGGTGCAGGTTGATCCTCATTTGGGGTTACTGGGCAGCCCCAGAGGACAATGTTTTTCTTCTGGAAGGCAGGCATAGTGCTGCATTGTAGTACTGGATTGCCAAACTGGAGGGCTTGTGGGCCAGTAGTCTGACGACAAAAGTCTGAGAACACAAGCTAGGCTTAGGTTTCTGGTGAGGCCATGGCAGGCACAATCTACAGCCCTGAATCGAGATCTCGTGCATCTGAAGTCAGGGCGAGGATCAGAGGATCGCTCAGGTTGGAGTTTCTGTCCCTGATGGCCCCTTCATGAATGGGGGGGGCAACACGAGGCCATGGGGGTTTTCCCACGATGGGAGTTGTGAGAAGCTCCAAACTGCAGAGAGTCTTCTGCAGGACAATTGAGACCTGTTGTTTGGCTCCAGGCCAATGATTCTGAGCAGGGTTCTAAGGATGGATGGCTGGGTAGCCCACCTCGCATTCCAATTGTCTCCTACTAACAAGACAGGTTAGATCTCCTGGATCTGTGGGGAGCAACCGAGGACGCTGAGTTGAAATGGACACCCCTGGGGATGGGTCCTAATGTGCTTTTGTGTCTATGGAGACCTTGGAATGAAGCGGTGGCACGGGGGCCCTAAAGGGTTCTCCTAAACAGAGGCTTTGACACAGCTCCAACGTGCAAGTTTCCCATGTGTAGATGAGATGTTTTCTGATGGGTGAGTCAAGAAACAGCTAGATGCTGCTTTGGAAATCCAGGCCTCTGAGGAGAGATGCCTGGAAACCAAAGCAATGGATCTGATTAGTGCCTAGGGACCTCTTCTTTCCTTTTTACCACTGGGGACATCTGTCTATGGGTTTGAGTGCAGGTAGGTGCTCAGTTGGGCTCAGATTGCCCCTGTTTTTCCTGGGAAGCCATCACTATTGAGATGGATCAGGGACTTTGGAGGTTTATCCTATTAGAAGGGTTGTGGCCATTGGAATGGGCACACACAATTCCCTTGGAGAGGGCAAGTACAGTCCTCAGGTTTGGCTCCAGGGGCCTGAGCCTGTAGGTTGTGTAGGCCAGGGCTGTTTGGACAGTTGTCTGAAAACACAAACTCGGCTTATGTTTCGGGTCATAGGTATGGCAGGACTGATCTACAGACCATGAGGAGAACTCTTCGGGATTTGAAAGAAGGGCGAGTGTGAGGCTCCTGCTCAAGTTTTTGTCTCTGGATATCGTGTCACTCATGGTCGTGGAATTTCTGGGTGACCTCATGGGAAATGGACGAGTCTTACTCTCTGGTGGTTTGGCCCCGTCCAAAGAGTTTGGGGTCATTCTGTGGGCTTCAAGAAGACCGTTTTGTTGTTGTTGTTGTTGTTGTTGTTGTTGTTGTTTTCTTTTTTAACCTCAGGTGTCCCACCAAATGAGGGATTCCAGAGTAGAGCCCTGTGGAGGGGCGACTGGACAATCAGAAATCTGGTTAAAAATTGGGGCCTATAGACATGTCAAGCCCATTATGACATCTAATGGTCCAGCCACTGAGAGGACTTACTAGAGGACAGGACTCATGCTGAGGGTCACAATGCGTGTGTATGCCCTCGTCGCACTCAATAATGGGCGGGGCCTCAGGGTGAATGCTGGTTTCTCCTACACTGAACGTTAGACAACGTGCCAACCTCAAGGGTTCTTGCCATGGGTAAGGAGGTGTTCTGATTTCTGCATCACACTCACCCCTGGGCAGTGATTGGAGATAAGGTCTCGGTTCTGAAGCCTGAAAACCGAGGTAGGGAAGAGATGATGACCTAAGGCCATGGCGGGTTTTATGTGCTCAGTGTGCGGTCAGCTTTCTGGGTGTTGTTCAGGAGGTCCGGGCTCAGGTTGTGTTCGACAGTGCATTAGTGCCCAGGGTAGACTATATAATTTGGTTAAAGTCGAGTGCTGTGTAGGTTGATCCTCATTTAAGGTGCCTGGGCAGCTCATGAGGCAATAATTTTTTTTCTAGAGGGCAGGCAGAGTGCTGCATTGTGGGTCCGGAATTGCCAAACATGAGGGCTTCGGGGCCAGGAGTGTGAGGACGGAAGTCTGAGAAGACAAGCTACTTGGGTTTCAGGGCGAGGGCACAGCAGGTACCCCCTGCAGATCTGAACCAATATCTCATGCATCTGAAATCAGGGCGAGGATCAGACGTTGGCTCAGGTTGGATTTTCTGTGCATGACGGCCGCTTCATGAAGGGAGCGGAATCTCGAGGCCATTGAGGTTTTCCCACGTTGGGAGTTGTGGGATGCCCCCTTCAAGGATTCCTTCTGTGGGACAATTGAGACCTGTTGGACAGCTCCAGGACATCCCATATGGAATGATTCCAGAGCACCGTTCGCGGATGGATGCCTGGGAAGCCCGCCTCGCATTCCAATTGTCTCCTAGCAACAAGACAGTTTAGATCTGATGGCTCTGCCGGAGCAACCGGGGTGGCTGAGTTGAAATGGACTTTCCTGAGGATGGGTCCTAATGTGTTTTTGTGCCCATGAGGGCCTTGGAATGGGGCGGTGGCACCGGGACCCTGAAGTACTCTCCTAAGCTTTGGACATGGCTCCCATGCACAGGTTTCCTTGTGGAGACGAGATGAGTTCTGATGGGTGCCTCAGGAAAACCCCTATGCTCGTATTGGAATCAGGCTTTTGAGGACACATGCCTGTAACCCAAAGCAATGGATCCTATTATGGCCTAGGTTCCTGTCTGGTTCAATCTTCTTCTCTGGGGACATCCATCTATGGTATGAGTGGAGGTCGATTATCAGCGGTTGTCAGACAGCCCTTGTTTGTTCCGGGCGACCTACACTATTGGGATGGCCTCAGGGACTTTGGAGGTTTCTCCTAATTTGTACGATTTTGGACCATGCAATGGGCAGAATTCCGATGGATTGGTAGGCACAGTCCTAATGTGTGGCTCCAGGGGCCCAGCCTGGAGGGTGTGTGGCCCAAGACTTTGAGGACAGAAGTCTGAAAACACAAACTCAGCTTAGGTTTGGGGACGTAGGTATGGCAGGCCCGATCTACAAACCATGAGAAGAACTCTTCAGGATATGAAGAAAGTGCGAGTCTGAGGCGCTTGCTCAGGCTTTTGTCTCTGGATTTTGTATCAGCGATGGCCGTGGAATGTCGGGGAGGCCTCATGGGCCATGGACGAATCTTCCTCTCTGAGGATTTGGCCCGATTCCCAATTGCTTTTCGTCAATCTGTGGGTTGGGAGGACTCATTTCAGTTTTGTTACCTCAGGTGTCCCACCAAAAGAGGAATCCCAAAGCAAAGCCGTGGGGAAGACTGAAGGGACAACCCGAACTATGGTTAAAAATTGGGGCCTAGGGGCATGGCAAGCCCACTATGCTGTCTCTTCATCCAGCCACTGAGTGGCCGTACTTGAGGACTGGGCTCAGCCTGAGGGTCACAATGTGTGTTTGTGACCAATGTGGCCCGCGAGCATGGGCGGGGCTTCATGGGCCACACTGGTTTCAACTACACTGAACGTTGGACAACATGCCAACCACAAGGTTTCTTGCCATGGGGAAGGAGTTCTGATTTCTGCATCACCTTCAACCCTGGGCAGTGACTGGAGAAAAGGTCTAGGTTCTGAAACCTGAAAACCTAGGTTGGGAATAGATGAAGACCTAAGGCCATGGCGGATCGATGTGCTCAGTGTGCGGCCAGCTGTCTGGGAGGGGCCAGGGGGTCCAGGCTCAGGCTGTGTCAGAAAGGGCATTGGTGCCCTGGTCAGCCTATGTATTTGGGGTACAGCCAAGGTCGGTGCAGGTTGATCCTCATTTGGGGTTACTGGGCAGCCCCAGAGGACAATGTTTTTCTTCTGGAAGGCAGGCATAGTGCTGCATTGTAGTACTGGATTGCCAAACTGGAGGGCTTGTGGGCCAGTAGTCTGACGACAAAAGTCTGAGAACACAAGCTAGGCTTAGGTTTCTGGTGAGGCCATGGCAGGCACAATCTACAGCCCTGAATCGAGATCTCGTGCATCTGAAGTCAGGGCGAGGATCAGAGGATCGCTCAGGTTGGAGTTTCTGTCCCTGATGGCCCCTTCATGAATGGGGGGGGCAACACGAGGCCATGGGGGTTTTCCCACGATGGGAGTTGTGAGAAGCTCCAAACTGCAGAGAGTCTTCTGCAGGACAATTGAGACCTGTTGTTTGGCTCCAGGCCAATGATTCTGAGCAGGGTTCTAAGGATGGATGGCTGGGTAGCCCACCTCGCATTCCAATTGTCTCCTACTAACAAGACAGGTTAGATCTCCTGGATCTGTGGGGAGCAACCGAGGACGCTGAGTTGAAATGGACACCCCTGGGGATGGGTCCTAATGTGCTTTTGTGTCTATGGAGACCTTGGAATGAAGCGGTGGCACGGGGGCCCTAAAGGGTTCTCCTAAACAGAGGCTTTGACACAGCTCCAACGTGCAAGTTTCCCATGTGTAGATGAGATGTTTTCTGATGGGTGAGTCAAGAAACAGCTAGATGCTGCTTTGGAAATCCAGGCCTCTGAGGAGAGATGCCTGGAAACCAAAGCAATGGATCTGATTAGTGCCTAGGGACCTCTTCTTTCCTTTTTACCACTGGGGACATCTGTCTATGGGTTTGAGTGCAGGTAGGTGCTCAGTTGGGCTCAGATTGCCCCTGTTTTTCCTGGGAAGCCATCACTATTGAGATGGATCAGGGACTTTGGAGGTTTATCCTATTAGAAGGGTTGTGGCCATTGGAATGGGCACACACAATTCCCTTGGAGAGGGCAAGTACAGTCCTCAGGTTTGGCTCCAGGGGCCTGAGCCTGTAGGTTGTGTAGGCCAGGGCTGTTTGGACAGTTGTCTGAAAACACAAACTCGGCTTATGTTTCGGGTCATAGGTATGGC
This sequence comes from Mustela nivalis, assembly GCF_964662115.1. Classification (NCBI taxonomy): domain Eukaryota; kingdom Metazoa; phylum Chordata; class Mammalia; order Carnivora; family Mustelidae; genus Mustela; species Mustela nivalis. Next base: position 1,423,486 of record NW_028136485.1, on the reverse strand, counting down.
AGGACTGATCTACAGACCATGAGGAGAACTCTTCGGGATTTGAAAGAAGGGCGAGTGTGAGGCTCCTGCTCAAGTTTTTGTCTCTGGATATCGTGTCACTCATGGTCGTGGAATTTCTGGGTGACCTCATGGGAAATGGACGAGTCTTACTCTCTGGTGGTTTGGCCCCGTCCAAAGAGTTTGGGGTCATTCTGTGGGCTTCAAGAAGACCGTTTTGTTGTTGTTGTTGTTGTTGTTGTTGTTGTTTTCTTTTTTAACCTCAGGTGTCCCACCAAATGAGGGATTCCAGAGTAGAGCCCTGTGGAGGGGCGACTGGACAATCAGAAATCTGGTTAAAAATTGGGGCCTAGGGACATGTCAAGCCCATTATGACATCTAATGGTCCAGCCACTGAGAGGACTTACTAGAGGACAGGACTCATGCTGAGGGTCACAATGCGTGTGTATGCCCTCGTCGCACTCAATAATGGGCGGGGCCTCAGGGTGAATGCTGGTTTCTCCTACACTGAACGTTAGACAACGTGCCAACCTCAAGGGTTCTTGCCATGGGTAAGGAGGTGTTCTGATTTCTGCATCACACTCACCCCTGGGCAGTGATTGGAGATAAGGTCTCGGTTCTGAAGCCTGAAAACCGAGGTAGGGAAGAGATGATGACCTAAGGCCATGGCGGGTTTTATGTGCTCAGTGTGCGGTCAGCTTTCTGGGTGTTGGTCAGGAGTTCCGGGCTCAGGTTGTGTTTGACAGTGCATTAGTGCCCAGGGTAGACTATATAATTTGGTTAAAGTCGAGTGCTGTGTACGTTGATCCTCATTTAAGGTGCCTGGGCAGCTCATGAGGCAATAATTTTTTTTCTAGAGGGCAGGCAGAGTGCTGCATTGTGGGTCCGGAATTGCCAAACATGAGGGCTTCGGGGCCAGGAGTGTGAGGACGGAAGTCTGAGAAGACAAGCTACTTGGGTTTCAGGGCGAGGGCACGGCAGGTACCCCCTGCAGATCTGAACCAATATCTCATGCATCTGAAATCAGGGCGAGGATCAGACGTTGGCTCAGGTTGGATTTTCTGTGCATGACGGCCGCTTCATGAAGGGAGCGGAATCTCGAGGCCATTGAGGTTTTCCCACGTTGGGAGTTGTGGGATGCCCCCTTCAAGGATTCCTTCTGCGGGACAATTGAGACCTGTTGGACAGCTCCAGGACATCCCATATGGAATGATTCCAGAGCACCGTTCGCGGATGGATGCCTGGGAAGCCCGCCTCGCATTCCAATTGTCTCCTAGCAACAAGACAGTTTAGATCTGATGGCTCTGCCGGAGCAACCGGGGTGGCTGAGTTGAAATGGACTTTCCTGAGGATGGGTCCTAATGTGTTTTTGTGCCCATGAGGGCCTTGGAATGGGGCGGTGGCACCGGGACCCTGAAGTACTCTCCTAAGCTTTGGACATGGCTCCCATGCACAGGTTTCCTTGTGGAGACGAGATGAGTTCTGATGGGTGCCTCAGGAAAACCCCTATGCTCGTATTGGATTCAGGCTTTTGAGGACACATGCCTGTAACCCAAAGCAATGGATCCTATTATGGCCTAGGTTCCTGTCTGGTTCAATCTTCTTCTCTGGGGACATCCATCTATGGTATGAGTGGAGGTCGATTATCAGCTGGTGTCAGACAGCCCTTGTTTGTTCCGGGCGACCTACACTATTGGGATGGCCTCAGGGACTTTGGAGGTTTCTCCTAATTTGTACGATTTTGGACCATGCAATGGGCAGAATTCCGATGGATTGGTAGGCACAGTCCTAATGTGTGGCTCCAGGGGCCCAGCCTGGAGGGTGTGTGGCCCAAGACTTTGAGGACAGAAGTCTGAAAACACAAACTCAGCTTAGGTTTGGGGACGTAGGTATGGCAGGCCCGATCTACAAACCATGAGAAGAACTCTTCAGGATATGAAGAAAGTGCGAGTCTGAGGCGCTTGCTCAGGCTTTTGTCTCTGGATTTTGTATCAGCGATGGCCGTGGAATGTCGGGGAGGCCTCATGGGCCATGGACGAATCTTCCTCTCTGAGGATTTGGCCCGATTCCCAATTGCTTTTCGTCAATCTGTGGGTTGGGAGGACTCATTTCAGTTTTGTTACCTCAGGTGTCCCACCAAAAGAGGAATCCCAAAGCCAAGCCGTGGGGAAGACTGAAGGGACAACCCGAACTATGGTTAAAAATTGGGGCCTAGGGGCATGGCAAGCCCACTATGCTGTCTCTTCATCCAGCCACTGAGTGGCCGTACTTGAGGACTGGGCTCAGCCTGAGGGTCACAATGTGTGTTTGTGACCAATGTGGCCCGCGAGCATGGGCGGGGCTTCATGGGCCACACTGGTTTCAACTACACTGAACGTTGGACAACATGCCAACCACAAGGTTTCTTGCCATGGGGAAGGAGTTCTGATTTCTGCATCACCTTCAACCCTGGGCAGTGACTGGAGAAAAGGTCTAGGTTCTGAAACCTGAAAACCTAGGTTGGGAATAGATGAAGACCTAAGGCCATGGCGGATCGATGTGCTCAGTGTGCGGCCAGCTGTCTGGGAGGGGCCAGGGGGTCCAGGCTCAGGCTGTGTCAGAAAGGGCATTGGTGCCCTGGTCAGCCTATGTATTTGGGGTACAGCCAAGGTCGGTGCAGGTTGATCCTCATTTGGGGTTACTGGGCAGCCCCAGAGGACAATGTTTTTCTTCTGGAGGGCAGGCATAGTGCTGCATTGTAGTTCTGGATTGCCAAACTGGAGGTCTTGTGGGCCAGTAGTCTGACGACAAAAGTCTGAGAACACAAGCTAGGCTTAGGTTTCTGGTGAGGCCATGGCAGGCACAATCTACAGACCTGAATCGAGATCTCGTGCATCTGAAGTCAGGGCGAGGATCAGACGATCGCTCAGGTTGGAGTTTCTGTCCCTGATGGCCCCTTCATGAATGGGGGGGCGCATCACGAGACCATGGGGGTTTTCCCACGATGGGAGTTGTGAGAAGCTCCAAACTGCAGAGAGTCTTCTGCAGGACAATTGAGACCTGTTGTTTGGCTCCAGGCCAATGATTCTGAGCAGGGTTCTAAGGATGGATGGCTGGGTAGCCCACCTCGCATTCCAATTGTCTCCTACTAACAAGACAGGTTAGATCTCCTGGATCTGTGGGGAGCTACCGAGGACGCTGAGTTGAAATGGACACACCTGGGGATGGGTCCTAATGTGCTTCTGTGTCTATGGAGACCTTGGAATGAAGCGGTGGCACGGGGGCCCTAAAGGGTTCTCCTAAACAGAGGCTTTGACACAGCTCCAACGTACAAGTTTCCCCTGTGTAGATGAGATGTTTTCCGATGGGTGAGTCAAGAAACAGCTAGATGCTGCTTTGGAAATCCAGGCCTCTGAGGAGAGATGCCTGTAAACCAAAGCAATGGATCTGATTAGTGCCTAGGGACCTCTTCTTTTCTTTTTACCACTGGGGACATCTGTCTATGGGTTTGAGTGCAGGTAGGTGCTCAGTTGGGCTCAGATTGCCCCTGTTTTTCCTGGGAAGCCATCACTATTGAGATGGATCAGGGACTTTGGAGGTTTATCCTATTAGAAGGGTTGTGGCCATTGGAATGGGCACACACAATTCCCTTGGAGAGGGCAAGTACAGTCCTCAGGTTTGGCTCCAGGGGCCTGAGCCTGTAGGTTGTGTAGGCCAGGGCTGTTTGGACAGTTGTCTGAAAACACAAACTCGGCTTATGTTTCGGGTCATAGGTATGGCAGGACTGATCTACAGACCATGAGGAGAACTCTTCGGGATTTGAAAGCAGGGCGAGTGTGAGGCTCCTGCTCAAGTTTTTGTCTCTGGATATCGTGTCACTCATGGTCGTGGAATTTCTGGGTGACCTCATGGGAAATGGACGAGTCTTACTCTCTGGTGGTTTGGCCCCGTCCAAAGAGTTTGGGGTCATTCGGTGGGCTTCAAGAAGTCCGTTTTGTTGTTGTTGTTGTTGTTGTTGTTGTTGTTGTTTTCTTTTTTAACCTCAGGTGTCCCACCAAATGAGGGATTCCAGAGTAGAGCCCTGTGGAGGGGCGACTGGACAATCAGAAATCTGGTTAAAAATTGGGGCCTAGGGACATGTCAAGCCCATTATGACATCTAATGGTCCAGCCACTGAGAGGACTTACTAGAGGACAGGACTCATGCTGAGGGTCACAATGCGTGTGTATGCCCTCCTCGCACTCAAAAATGGGCGGGGCCTCAGGGTGAATGCTGGTTTCTCCTACACTGAACGTTGGACAACGTGCCAACCTCAAGGGTTCTTGCCATGGGTAAGGAGGAGTTCTGATTTCTGCATCACACTCACCCCTGGGCAGTGATTGGAGATAAGGTCTCGGTTCTGAAGCCTGAAAACTGAGGTAGGGAAGAGATGATGACCTAAGGCCATGGCGGGTTTTATGTGCTCAGTGTGCGGTCAGCTTTCTGGGTGTTGTTCAGGAGGTCCGGGCTCAGGTTGTGTTCGACAGTGCATTAGTGCCCAGGGTAGACTATAGAATTTGGTTAAAGTCGAGTGCTGTGTAGGTTGATCCTCGTTTAAGGTGCCTGGGCAGCTCATGAGGCAATAATTTTTTTTTCTAGAGGGCAGGCAGAGTGCTGCATTGTGGGTCCGGAATTGCCAAACATGAGGGCTTCGGGGCCAGGAGTGTGAGGACGGAAGTCTGAGAAGACAAGCTACTTGGGTTTCAGGGCGAGGGCACGGCAGGTACCCCCTGCAGATCTGAACCAATATCTCATGCATCTGAAATCAGGGCGAGGATCAGACGTTGGCTCAGGTTGGAGTTTCTGTTCATGACGGCCGCTTCGTGAAGGGAGCGGAATCTCGAGGCCATTGAGGTTTTCCCACGTTGGGAGTTGTGGGATGCCCCCTTCAAGGATTCCTTCTGCGGGACAATTGAGACCTGTTGGACAGATCCAGGACATCCCATATGGAATGATTCCAGAGCACCGTTCGCGGATGGATGCCTGGGAAGCCCGCCTCGCATTCCAATTGTCTCCTAGCAACAAGACAGTTTAGATCTGATGGCTCTGCCGGAGCAACCGGGGTGGCTGAGTTGAAATGGACTTTCCTGAGGATGGGTCCTAATGTGTTTTTGTGCCCATGAGGGCCTTGGAATGGGGCGGTGGCACCGGGACCCTGAAGTACTCTCCTAAGCTTTGGACATGGCTCCCATGCACAGGTTTCCTTGTGGAGACGAGATGAGTTCTGATGGGTGCCTCAGGAAAACCCCTATGCTCGTATTGGAATCAGGCTTTTGAGGACACATGCCTGTAACCCAAAGCAATGGATCCTATTATGGCCTAGGTTCCTGTCTGGTTCAATCTTCTACTCTGGGGACATCCATCTATGGTATGAGTGGAGGTCGATTATCAGCGGTTGTCAGACAGCCCTTGTTTGTTCCGGGCGACCTAAACTATTGGGATGGCCTCAGGGACTTTGGAGGTTTCTCCTAATTTGTACGATTTTGGACCATGCAATGGGCAGAATTCCGATGGATTGGTAGGCACAGTCCTAATGTGTGGCTCCAGGGGCCCAGCCTGGAGGGTGTGTGGCCCAAGACTTTGAGGACAGAAGTCTGAAAACACAAACTCAGCTTAGGTTTGCGGACGTAGGTATGGCAGGCCCGATCTACAAACCATGCGAAGAACTCTTCAGGATATGAAGAAAGTGCGAGTCTGAGGCGCTTGCTCAGGCTTTTGTCTCTGGATTTTGTATCAGTGATGGCCGTGGAATGTCGGGGAGGCCTCATGGGCCATGGACGAATCTTCCTCTCTGAGGATTTGGCCCGATTCCCAATTGCTTTTCGTCAATCTGTGGGTTGGGAGGACTCCTTTCAGTTTTGTTACCTCAGGTGTCCCACCAAAAGTGGAATCCCAAAGCCAAGCCGTGGGGAAGACTGAAGGGACAACCCGAACTATGGTTAAAAATTGGGGCCTAGGGGCATGGCAAGCCCACTATGCTGTCTCTTCATCCAGCCACTGAGTGGCCGTACTTGAGGACTGGGCTCAGCCTGAGGGTCACAATGTGTGTTTGTGACCAATGTGGCCCGCGAGCATGGGCAGGGCTTCATGGGCCACACTGGTTTCAACTACACTGAACGTTGGACAACATGCCAACCACAAGGTTTCTTGCCATGGGGAAGGAGTTCTGATTTCTGCATCACCTTCAACCCTGGGCAGTGACTGGAGAAAAGGTCTAAGTTCTGAAACCTGAAAACCTAGGTTGGGAATAGATGAAGACCTAAGGCCATGGCGGATTGATGTGCTCAGTGTGCGGCAAGCTGTCTGGGAGGGGCCAGGGGGTCCAGGCTCAGGCTGTGTCAGAAAGGGCATTGGTGCCCTGGTCAGCCTATGTATTTGGGGTACAGCGAAGGTCGGTGCAGGTTGATCCTCATTTGGGGTTACTGGGCAGCCCCAGAGGACAATGTTTTTCTTCTGGAGGGCAGGCATAGTGCTGCATTGTAGTACTGGTATGCCAAACTGGAGGGCTTGTGGGCCAGTAGTCTGACGACAAAAGTCTGAGAACACAAGCTAGGCTTAGGTTTCTGGTGAGGCCATGGCAGGCACAATCTACAGACCTGAATCGAGATCTCGTGCATCTGAAGTCAGGGCGAGGATCAGACGATTGCTCAGGTTGGAGTTTCTGTCCCTGATGGCCCCTTCATGAATGGGGGGGGCATCACGAGGCCATGGGGGTTTTCCCACGAAGGGAGTTGTGAGAAGCTCCAAACTGCAGAGAGTCTTCTGCAGGACAATTGAGACCTGTTGTTTGGCTCCAGGCCAATGATTCTGAGCAGGGTTCTAAGGATGGATGGCTGGGTAGCCCACCTCGCATTCCAATTGTCTCCTACTAACAAGACAGGTTAGATCTCCTGGATCTGTGGGGAGCAACCGAGGACGCTGAGTTGAAATGGACACCAATGGGGATGGGTCCTAATGTGCTTCTGTGTCTATGGAGACCTTGGAATGAAGCGGTGGCACGGGGGCCCTAAAGGGTTCTCCTAAACAGAGGCTTTGACACAGCTCCAACGTGCAAGTTTCCCATGTGTAGATGAGATGTTTTCTGATGGGTGAGTCAAGAAACAGCTAGATGCTGCTTTGGAAATCCAGGCCTCTGAGGAGAGATGCCTGGAAACCAAAGCAATGGATCTGATTAGTGCCTAGGGACCTCTTCTTTCCTTTTTACCACTGGGGACATCTGTCTATGGGTTTGAGTGCAGGTAGGTGCTCAGTTGGGCTCAGATTGCCCCTGTTTTTCCTGGGAAGCCATCACTATTGAGATGGATCAGGGACTTTGGAGGTTTATCCTATTAGAAGGGTTGTGGCCATTGGAATGGGCACACACAATTCCCTTGGAGAGGGCAAGTACAGTCCTCAGGTTTGGCTCCAGGGGCCTGAGCCTGTAGGTTGTGTAGGCCAGGGCTGTTTGGACAGTTGTCTGAAAACACAAACTCGGCTTATGTTTCGGGTCATAGGTATGGCAGGACTGATCTACAGACCATGAGGAGAACTCTTCGGGATTTGAAAGAAGGGCGAGTGTGAGGCTCCTGCTCAAGTTTTTGTCTCTGGATATCGTGTCACTCATGGTCGTGGAATTTCTGGGTGACCTCATGGGAAATGGACGAGTCTTACTCTCTGGTGGTTTGGCCCCGTCCAAAGAGTTTGGGGTCATTCTGTGGGCTTCAAGAAGTCCGTTTTGTTGTTGTTGTTGTTGTTGTTGTTGTTGTTTTCTTTTTTAACCTCAGGTGTCCCACCAAATGAGGGATTCCAGAGTAGAGCCCTGTGGAGGGGCGACTGGACAATCAGAAATCTGGTTAAAAATTGGGGCCTAGGGACATGTCAAGCCCATTATGACATCTAATGGTCCAGCCACTGAGAGGACTTACTAGAGGACAGGACTCATGCTGAGGGTCACAATGCGTGTGTATGCCCTCGTCGCACTCAAAAATGGGCGGGGCCTCAGGGTGAATGCTGGTTTCTCCTACACTGAACGTTGGACAACGTGCCAACCTCAAGGGTTCTTGCCATGGGTAAGGAGGAGTTCTGATTTCTGCATCACACTCACCCCTGGGCAGTGATTGGAGATAAGGTCTCGGTTCTGAAGCCTGAAAACTGAGGTAGGGAAGAGATGATGACCTAAGGCCATGGCGGGTTTTATGTGCTCAGTGTGCGGTCAGCTTTCTGGGTGTTGTTCAGGAGGTCCGGGCTCAGGTTGTTTTCGACAGTGCATTAGTGCCCAGGGTAGACTATAGAATTTGGTTAAAGTCGAGTGCTGTGTAGGTTGATCCTCGTTTAAGGTGCCTGGGCAGCTCATGAGGCAATAATTTTTTTTTCTAGAGGGCAGGCAGAGTGCTGCATTGTGGGTCCGGAATTGCCAAACATGAGGGCTTCGGGGCCAGGAGTGTGAGGACGGAAGTCTGAGAAGACAAGCTACTTGGGTTTCAGGGCGAGGGCACGGCAGGTACCCCCTGCAGATCTGAACCAATATCTCATGCATCTGAAATCAGGGCGAGGATCAGACGTTGGCTCAGGTTGGAGTTTCTGTTCATGACGGCTGCTTCATGAAGGGAGCGGAATCTCGAGGCCATTGAGGTTTTCCCACGTTGGGAGTTGTGGGATGCCCCCTTCAAGGATTCCTTCTGCGGGACAATTGAGACCTGTTGGACAGCTCCAGGACATCCCATATGGAATGATTCCAAAGCACCGTTCGCGGATGGATGCCTGGGAAGCCCGCCTCGCATTCCAATTGTCTCCTAGCAACAAGACAGTTTAGATCTGATGGCTCTGCCGGAGCAACCGGGGTGGCTGAGTTGAAATGGACTTTCCTGAGGATGGGTCCTAATGTGTTTTTGTGCCCATGAGGGCCTTGGAATGGGGCGGTGGCACCGGGACCCTGAAGTACTCTCCTAAGCTTTGGACATGGCTCCCATGCACAGGTTTCCTTGTGGAGACGAGATGAGTTCTGATGGGTGCCTCAGGAAAACCCCTATGCTCGTATTGGAATCAGGCTTTTGAGGACACATGACTGTAACCCAAAGCAATGGATCCTATTATGGCCTAGGTTCCTGTCTGGTTCAATCTTCTACTCTGGGGACATCCATCTATGGTATGAGTGGAGGTCGATTATCAGCGGTTGTCAGACAGCCCTTGTTTGTTCCGGGCGACCTACACTATTGGGATGGCCTCAGGGACTTTGGAGGTTTCTCCTAATTTGTACGATTTTGGACCATGCAATGGGCAGAATTCCGATGGATTGGTAGGCACAGTCCTAATGTGTGGCTCCAGGGGCCCAGCCTGGAGGGTGTGTGGCCCAAGACTTTGAGGACAGAAGTCTGAAAACACAAACTCAGCTTAGGTTTGGGGACGTAGGTATGGCAGGCCCGATCTACAAACCATGCGAAGAACTCTTCAGGATATGAAGAAAGTGCGAGTCTGAGGCGCTTGCTCAGGCTTTTGTCTCTGGATTTTGTATCAGCGATGGCCGTGGAATGTCGGGGAGGCCTCATGGGCCATGGACGAATCTTCCTCTCTGAGGATTTGGCCCGATTCCCAATTGCTTTTCGTCAATCTGTGGGTTGGGAGGACTCCTTTCAGTTTTGTTACCTCAGGTGTCCCACCAAAAGTGGAATCCCAAAGCCAAGCCGTGGGGAAGACTGAAGGGACAACCCGAACTATGGTTAAAAATTGGGGCCTAGGGGCATGGCAAGCCCACTATGCTGTCTCTTCATCCAGCCACTGAGTGGCCGTACTTGAGGACTGGGCTCAGCCTGAGGGTCACAATGTGTGTTTGTGACCAATGTGGCCCGCGAGCATGGGCGGGGCTTCATGGGCCACACTGGTTTCAACTACACTGAACGTTGGACAACATGCCAACCACAAGGTTTCTTGCCATGGGGAAGGAGTTCTGATTTCTGCATCACCTTCAACCCTGGGCAGTGACTGGAGAAAAGGTCTAAGTTCTGAAACCTGAAAACCTAGGTTGGGAATAGATGAAGACCTAAGGCCATGGCGGATTGATGTGCTCAGTGTGCGGCAAGCTGTCTGGGAGGGGCCAGGGGGTCCAGGCTCAGGCTGTGTCAGAAAGGGCATTGGTGCCCTGGTCAGCCTATGTATTTGGGGTACAGCGAAGGTCGGTGCAGGTTGATCCTCATTTGGGGTTACTGGGCAGCCCCAGAGGACAATGTTTTTCTTCTGGAGGGCAGGCATAGTGCTGCATTGTAGTACTGGTATGCCAAACTGGAGGGCTTGTGGGCCAGTAGTCTGACGACAAAAGTCTGAGAACACAAGCTAGGCTTAGGTTTCTGGTGAGGCCATGGCAGGCACAATCTACAGACCTGAATCGAGATCTCGTGCATCTGAAGTCAGGGCGAGGATCAGACGATTGCTCAGGTTGGAGTTTCTGTCCCTGATGGCCCCTTCATGAATGGGGGGGGCATCACGAGGCCATGGGGGTTTTCCCACGAAGGGAGTTGTGAGAAGCTCCAAACTGCAGAGAGTCTTCTGCAGGACAATTGAGACCTGTTGTTTGGCTCCAGGCCAATGATTCTGAGCAGGGTTCTAAGGATGGATGGCTGGGTAGCCCACCTCGCATTCCAATTGTCTCCTACTAACAAGACAGGTTAGATCTCCTGGATCTGTGGGGAGCAACCGAGGACGCTGAGTTGAAATGGACACCCATGGGGATGGGTCCTAATGTGCTTCCGTGTCTATGGAGACCTTGGAATGAAGCGGGGGCACGGGGACCCTAAAGGGTTCTCCTAAACAGAGGCTTTGACACAGCTCCAACGTGCAAGTTTCCCATGTGTAGATGAGATGTTTTCTGATGGGTGAGTCAAGAAACAGCTAGATGCTGCTTTGGAAATCCAGGCCTCTGAGGAGAGATGCCTGGAAACCAAAGCAATGGATCTGATTAGTGCCTAGGGACCTCTTCTTTCCTTTTTACCACTGGGGACATCTGTCTATGGGTTTGAGTGCAGGTAGGTGCTCAGTTGGGCTCAGATTGCCCCTGTTTTTCCTGGGAAGCCATCACTATTGAGATGGATCAGGGACTTTGGAGGTTTATCCTATTAGAAGGGTTGTGGCCATTGGAATGGGCACACACAATTCCCTTGGAGAGGGCAAGTACAGTCCTCAGGTTTGGCTCCAGGGGCCTGAGCCTGTAGGTTGTGTAGGCCAGGGCTGTTTGGACAGTTGTCTGAAAACACAAACTCGGCTTATGTTTCGGGTCATAGGTATGGCAGGACTGATCTACAGACCATGAGGAGAACTCTTCGGGATTTGAAAGCAGGGCGAGTGTGAGGCTCCTGCTCAAGTTTTTGTCTCTGGATATCGTGTCACTCATGGTCGTGGAATTTCTGGGTGACCTCATGGGAAATGGACGAGTCTTACTCTCTGGTGGTTTGGCCCCGTCCAAAGAGTTTGGGGTCATTCTGTGGGCTTCAAGAAGTCCGTTTTGTTGTTGTTGTTGTTGTTGTTGTTGTTGTTGTTTTCTTTTTTAACCTCAGGTGTCCCACCAAATGAGGGATTCCAGAGTAGAGCCCTGTGGAGGGGCGACTGGACAATCAGAAATCTGGTTAAAAATTGGGGCCTAGGGACATGTCAAGCCCATTATGACATCTAATGGTCCAGCCACTGAGAGGACTTACTAGAGGACAGGACTCATGCTGAGGGTCACAATGCGTGTGTATGCCCTCGTCGCACTCAATAATGGGCGGGGCCTCAGGGTGAATGCTGGTTTCTCCTACACTGAACATTGGACAACGTGCCAACCTCAAGGGTTCTTGCCATGGGTAAGGAGGAGTTCTGATTTCTGCATCACACTCACACCTGGGCAGTGATTGGAGATAAGGTCTCGGTTCTGAAGCCTGAAAACTGAGGTAGGGAAGAGATGATGACCTAAGGCCATGGCGGGTTTTATGAGCTCAGTGTGCGGTCAGCTTTCTGGGTGTTGGTCAGGAGTTCCGGGCTCAGGTTGTGTTCGACAGTGCATTAGTGCCCAGGTTAGACTATATCATTTGGGTAAAGTCGAGTGCTGTGTAGGTTGATCCTCATTTAAGGTGCCTGGGCATGTCATGAGGCAATAATTTTTTTTTCGAGAGGGCAGGCTGAGTGCTGCATTGTGGGTCCGGAATTGCCAAACATGAGGGCTTCGGGGCCAGGAGTGTGAGGACGGAAGTCTGAGAAGACAAGCTACTTGGGTTTCAGGGCGAGGGCACGACAGGTACCCCCTGCAGATCTGAACCAATATCTCATGCATCTGAAATCAGGGCGAGGATCAGACGTTGGCTCAGGTTGGAGTTTCTGTTCATGACGGCCGCTTCATGAAGGGAGCGGAATCTCGAGGCCATTGAGGTTTTCCCACGTTGGGAGTTGTGGGATGCCCCCTTCAAGGATTCCTTCTGCGGGACAATTGAGACCTGTTGGACAGCTCCAGGACATCCCATATGGAATGATTCCAGAGCACCGTTCGCGGATGGATGCCTGGGAAGCCCGCCTCGCATTCCAATTGTCTCCTAGCAACAAGACAGTTTAGATCTGATGGCTCTGCCGGAGCAACCGGGGTTGCTGAGTTGAAATGGACTTTCCTGAGGATGGGTCCTAATGTGTTTTTGTGCCCATGAGGGCCTTGGAATGGGGCGGTGGCACCGGGACCCTGAAGTACTCTCCTAAGCTTTGGACATGGCTCCCATGCACAGGTTTCCTTGTGGAGACGAGATGAGTTCTGATGGGTGCCTCAGGAAAACCCCTATGCTCGTATTGGAATCAGGCTTTTGAGGACACATGCCTGTAACCCAAAGCAATGGATCCTATTATGGCCTAGGTTCCTGTCTGGTTCAATCTTCTTCTCTGGGGACATCCATCTATGGTATGAGTGGAGGTCGACTATCAGCGGTTGTCAGACAGCCCTTGTTTGTTCCGGGCGACCTACACTATTGGGATGGCCTCAGGGACTTTGGAGGTTTCTCCTAATTTGTACGATTTTGGACCATGCAATGGGCAGAATTCCGATGGATTGGTAGGCACAGTCCTAATGTGTGGCTCCAGGGGCCCAGCCTGGAGGGTGTGTGGCCCAAGACTTTGAGGACAAAAGTCTGAAAACACAAACTCAGATTAGGTTTGGGGACGTAGGTATGGCAGGCCCGATCTACAAACCATGCGAAGAACTCTTCAGGATATGAAGAAAGTGCGAGTCTGAGGCGCTTGCTCAGGCTTTTGTCTCTGGATTTTGTATCAGCGATGGCCGTGGAATGTCGGGGAGGCCTCATGGGCCATGGACGAATCTTCCTCTCTGAGGATTTGGCCCGATTCCCAATTGCTTTTCGTCAATCTGTGGGTTGGGAGGACTAATTTCAGTTTTGTTACCTCAGGTGTCCCACCAAAAGAGGAATCCCAAAGCAAAGCCGTGGGGAAGAATGAAGGGACAACCCGAACTATGGTTAAAAATTGGGGCCTAGGGGCATGGCAAGCCCACTATGCTGTCTCTTCATCCAGCCACTGAGTGGCCGTACTTGAGGACTGGGCTCAGCCTGAGGGTCACAATGTGTGTTTGTGACCAATGTGGCCCGCGAGCATGGGCGGGGCTTCATGGGCCACAGTGGTTTCTACTACACTGAACGTTGGACAACATGCCAACCACAAGGTTTCTTGCCATGGGGAAGGAGTTCTGATTTCTGCATCACCTTCAACCCTGGGCAGTGACTGGAGAAAAGGTCTAGGTTCTGAAACCTGAAAACCTAGGTTGGGAATAGATGAAGACCTAAGGCCATGGCGGATCGATGTGCTCAGTGTGCGGCCAGCTGTCTGGGAGGGGCCAGGGGGTCCAGGCTCAGGCTGTGTCAGAAAGGGCATTGGTGCCCTGGTCAGCCTATGTATTTGGGGTACAGCCAAGGTCGGTGCAGGTTGATCCTCATTTGGGGTTACTGGGCAGCCCCAGAGGACAATGTTTTTCTTCTGGAGGGCAGGCATAGTGCTGCATTGTAGTTCTGGATTGCCAAACTGGAGGTCTTGTGGGCCAGTAGTCTGACGACAAAAGTCTGAGAACACAAGCTAGGCTTAGGTTTCTGGTGAGGCCATGGCAGGCACAATCTACAGACCTGAATCGAGATCTCGTGCATCTGAAGTCAGGGCGAGGATCAGACGATTGCCCAGGTTGGAGTTTCTGTCCCTGATGGCCCCTTCATGAATGGGGGGGGCATCACGAGGCCATGGGGGTTTTCCCACGATGGGAGTTGTGAGAAGCTCCAAACTGCAGAGAGTCTTCTGCAGGACAATTGAGACCTGTTGTTTGGCTCCAGGCCAATGATTCTGAGCAGGGTTCTAAGGATGGATGGCTGGGTAGCCCACCTCGCATTCCAATTGTCTCCTACTAACAAGACAGGTTAGATCTCCTGGATCTGTGGGGAGCAACCGAGGACGCTGAGTTGAAATGGACACCCCTGGGGATGGGTCCTAATGTGCTTTTGTGTCTATGGAGACCTTGGAATGAAGCGGTGGCACGGGGGCCCTAAAGGGTTCTCCTAAACAGAGGCTTTGACACAGCTCCAACGTGCAAGTTTCCCATGTGTAGATGAGATGTTTCCTGATGGGTGAGTCAAGAAACAGCTAGATGCTGCTTTGGAAATCCAGGCCTCTGAGGAGAGATGCCTGGAAACCAAAGCAATGGATCTGATTAGTGCCTAGGGACCTCTTCTTTCCTTTTTACCACTGGGGACATCTGTCTATGGGTTTGAGTGCAGGTAGGTGCTCAGTTGGGCTCAGATTGCCCCTGTTTTTCCTGGGAAGCCATCACTATTGAGATGGATCAGGGACTTTGGAGGTTTATCCTATTAGAAGGGTTGTGGCCATTGGAATGGGCACACACAATTCCCTTGGAGAGGGCAAGTACAGTCCTCAGGTTTGGCTCCATTGGCATGAGCCTGTAGGTTGTGTAGGCCAGGGCTGTTTGGACAGTTGTCTGAAAACACAAACTCGGCTTATGTTTCGGGTCATAGGTATGGCAGGACTGATCTACAGACAATGAGGAGAACTCTTCGGGATTTGAAAGAAGGGCGAGTGTGAGGCTCCTGCTCAAGTTTTTGTCTCTGGATATCGTGTCACTCATGGTCGTGGAATTTCTGGGTGACCTCATGGGAAATGGACGAGTCTTACTCTCTGGTGGTTTGGCCCCGTCCAAAGAGTTTGGGGTCATTCTGTGGGCTTCAAGAAGTCCGTTTTGTTGTTGTTGTTGTTGTTGTTGTTGTTGTTTTCTTTTTTAACCTCAGGTGTCCCACCAAATGAGGGATTCCAGAGTAGAGCCCTGTGGAGGGGCGACTGGACAATCAGAAATATGGTTAAAATTGGGGCCTAGGGACATGTCAAGCCCATTATGACATCTAATGGTCCAGCCACTGAGAGGACTTACTAGAGGACAGGACTCATGCTGAGGGTCACAATGCGTGTGTATGCCCTCGTCGCACTCAATAATGGGCGGGGCCTCAGGGTGAATGCTGGTTTCTCCTACACTGAACGTTGGACAACGTGCCAACCTCAAGGGTTCTTGCCATGGGTAAGGAGGAGTTCTGATTTCTGCATCACACTCACCACTGAGCAGTGATTGGAGATAAGGTCTCGGTTCTGAAGCCTGAAAACTGAGGTAGGGAAGAGATGATGACCTAAGGCCATGGCGGGTTTTACGTGCTCAGTGTGCGGTCAGCTTTCTGGGTGTTGGTCAGGAGTTCCGGGCTCAGGTTGTGTTCGACAGTGCATTAGTGCCCAGGGTAGACTATATAATTTGGGTAAATTCGAGTGCTGAGTAGGTTGATCCTCATTTAAGGTGCCTGGGCAGGTCATGAGGCAATAATTTTTTTCTAGAGGGCAGGCAGAGTGCTGCATTGTGGGTCCGGAATTGCCAAACTTGAGGGCTTCGGGGCCAGGAGTGTGAGGACGGAAGTCTGAGAAGACAAGCTACTTGGGTTTCAGGGCGAGGGCACGGCAGGTACCCCCTGCAGATCTGAACCAATATCTCATGCATCTGAAATCAGGGCGAGGATCAGACGTTGGCTCAGGTTGGAGTTTCTGTTCATGACGGCCGCTTCATGAAGGGAGCGGAATCTCGAGGCCATTGAGGTTTTCCCACGTTGGTAGTTGTGGGATGCCCCCTTCAGGGATTCCTTCTGTGGGACAATTGAGACCTGTTGGACAGCTCCAGGACATCCCATATGGAATGATTCCAGAGCACAGTTCGCGGATGGATGCCTGGGAAGCCCGCCTCGCATTCCAATTGTCTCCTAGCAACAAGACAGTTTAGATCTGATGGCTCTGCCGGAGCAACCGGGGTGGCTGAGTTGAAATGGACTTTCCTGAGGATGGGTCCTAATGTGTTTTTGTGCCCATGAGGGCCTTGGAATGGGGCGGTGGCACCGGGACCCTGAAGTACTCTCCTAAGCTTTGGACATGGCTCCCATGCACAGGTTTCCTTGTGGAGACGAGATGAGTTCTGATGGGTGCCTCAGGAAAACACCTATGCTCGTATTGGAATCAGGCTTTTGAGGACACATGCCTGTAACCCAAAGCAATGGATCCTATTATGGCCTAGGTTCCTGTCTGGTTCAATCTTCTTCTCTGGGGACATCCATATATGGTATGAGTGGAGGTCGACTATCAGCGGTTGTCAGACAGCCCTTGTTTGTTCCGGGCGACCTACACTATTGGGATGGCCTCAGGGACTTTGGAGGTTTCTCCTAATTTGTACGATTTTGGACCATGCAATGGGCAGAATTCCGATGGATTGGTAGGCACAGTCCTAATGTGTGGCTCCAGGGGCCCAGCCTGGAGGGTGTGTGGCCCAAGACTTTGAGGACAGAAGTCTGAAAACACAAACTCAGCTTAGGTTTGGGGACGTAGGTATGGCAGGCCCGATCTACATACCATGAGAAGAACTCTTCTGGATATGAAGAAAGTGCGAGTCTGAGGCGCTTGCTCAGGCTTTTGTCTCTGGATTTTGTATCAGCGATGGCCGTGGAATGTCGGGGAGGCCTCATGGGCCATGGACGAATCTTGCTCTCTTTGGAGATGGCCCGATTCCCAATTGCTTTTCGTCAATCTGTGGGTTGGGAGGACTCATTTCAGTTTTGTTACCTCAGGTGTCCCCCCAAAAGAGGAATCCCAAAGCAAAGCCGTGGGGAAGACTGAAGGGACAACCCGAACTATGGTTAAAAATTGGGGCCTAGGGGCATGGCAAGCCCACTATGCTGTCTCTTCATCCAGCCACTGAGTGTCCATACTTGAGGACTGGGCTCAGCCTGAGGGTCACAATGTGTGTTTGTGACCAATGTGGCCCGCGAGCATGGGCGGGGCTTCATGGGCCACAGTGGTTTCTACTACACTGAACGTTGGACAACATGCCAACCACAAGGTTTCTTGCCATGGGGAAGGAGTTCTGATTTCTGCATCACCTTCAACCCTGGGCAGTGACTGGAGAAAAGGTCTAGGTTCTGAAACCTGAAAACCTAGGTTGGGAATAGATGAAGACCTAAGGCCATGGCGGATCGATGTGCTCAGTGTGCGGCCAGCTGTCTGGGAGGGGCCAGGGGGTCCAGGCTCAGTCTGTGTCAGAATGGGCATTGATGCCCTGGTCAGCCTATGTATTTGGGGTACAGCCAAGGTCGGTGCAGGTTGATCCTCATTTGGGGTTACTGGGCAGCCCCAGAGGACAATGTTTTTCTTCTGGAGGGCAGGCATAGTGCTGCATTGTAGTTCAGGATTGCCAAACTGGAGGTCTTGTGGGCCAGTAGTCTGACGACAAAACTCTGAGAACACAAGCTAGGTTTAGGTTTCTGGTGAGGCCATGGCAGGCACAATCTACAGACCTGAATCGAGATCTCGTGCATCTGAAGTCAGGGCGAGGATCAGACGATCGCTCAGGTTGGAGTTTCTGTCCCTGATGGCCCCTTCATGAATGGGGGGGCATCACGAGGCCATGGGGGTTTTCCCACGATGGGAGTTGTGAGAAGCTCCAAACTGCAGAGAGACTTCTGCAGGACAATTGAGACCTGTTGTTTGGCTCCAGGCCAATGATTCTGAGCAGGGTTCTAAGGATGGATGGCTGGGTAGCCCACCTCGCATTCCAATTGTCTCCTAGCAACAAGACAGGTTAGATCTCCTGGATCTGTGGGGAGCAACCGAGGACGCTGAGTTGAAATGGACACCCCTGGGGATGGGTCCTAATGTGCTTTTGTGTCTATGGAGACCTTGGAATGAAGCGGTGGCACGGGGGCCCTAAAGGGTTCTCCTAAACAGAGGCTTTGACACAGCTCCAACGTGCAAGTTTCCCATGTGTAGATGAGATGTTTTCTGATGGGTGAGTCAAGAAACAGCTAGATGCTGCTTTGGAAATCCAGGCCTCTGAGGAGAGATGCCTGGAAACCAAAGCAATGGATCTGATTAGTGCCTAGGGACCTCTTCTTTCCTTTTTACCACTGGGGACATCTGTCTATGGGTTTGAGTGCAGGTAGGTGCTCAGTTGGACTCAGATTGCCCCTGTTTTTCCTGGGAAGCCATCACTATTGAGATGGATCAGGGACTTTGGAGGTTTATCCTATTAGAAGGGTTGTGGCCATTGGAATGGGCACACACAATTCCCTTGGAGAGGGCAAGTACAGTCCTCAGGTTTGGCTCCAGGGGCCTGAGCCTGTAGGTTGTGTAGGCCAGGGCTGTTTGGACAGTTGTCTGAAAACACAAACTCGGCTTATGTTTCGGGTCATAGGTACGGCAGGACTGATCAACAGACCATGAGGAGAACTCTTCGGGATTTGAAAGCAGGGCGAGTGTGAGGCTCCTGCTCAAGTTTTTGTCTCTGGATATCGTGTCACTCATGGTCGTGGAATTTCTGGGTGACCTCATGGGAAATGGACGAGTCTTACTCTCTGGTGGTTTGGCCCCGTCCAAAGAGATTGGGGTCATTCTGTGGGCTTCAAGAAGTCCGTTTTGTTGTTGTTGTTGTTGTTGTTGTTGTTGTTGTTGTTGTTGTTTTCTTTTTTACCTCAGGTGTCCCACCAAATGAGGGATTCCAGAGTAGAGCCCTGTGGAGGGGCGACTGGACAATCAGAAATCTGGTTAAAAATTGGGGCCTAGGGACATGTCAAGCCCATTATGACATCTAATGGTCCAGCCACTGAGAGGACTTACTAGAGGACAGGACTCATGCTGAGGGTCACATTGCGTGTGTATGCCCTCGTCGCACTCAATAATGGGCGGGGCCTCAGGGTGAATGCTGGTTTCTCCTACACTGAACGTTGGACAACGTGCCAACCTCAAGGGTTCTTGCCATGGGTAAGGAGGAGTTCTGATTTGTGCATCACACTCACCCCTGGGCAGTGATTGGAGATAAGGTCTCGGTCTGAATCCTGAAAACTGAGGTAGGGAAGAGATGATGACCTAAGGCCATGGCGGGTTTTATGTGCTCAGTGTGCGGTCAGCTTTCTGTGTGTTGGTCAGGAGTTCCGGGCTCAGGTTGTGTTCGACAGTGCATTAGTGCCCAGGGTAGACTATATAATTTGGTTAAAGTCGAGTGCTGTGTAGGTTGATCCTCATTTAAGGTGCCTGGGCAGGTAATGAGGCAATAATTTTTTTTCTAGAGGGCAGGCAGAGTGCTGCATTGTGGGTCCGGAATTGCCAAACTTGAGGGCTTCGGGGCCTGGAGTGTGAGGACGGAAGTCTGAGAAGACAAGCTACTTGGGTTTCAGGGCGAGGGCACGACAGGTACCCCCTGCAGATCTGAACCAATATCTCATGCATCTGAAATCAGGGCGAGGATCAGACGTTGGCTCAGGTTGGAGTTTCTGTTCATGACGGCTGCTTCATGAAGGGAGCGGAATATCGAGGCCATTGAGGTTTTCCCACGTTGGGAGTTGTGGAATGCCCCCTTCAAGGATTCCTTCTGCGGGACAATTGAGACCTGTTGGACAGCTCCAGGACATCCCATATGGAATGATTCCAGAGCACCGTTCGCGGATGGATGCCTGGGAAGCCCGCCTCGCATTCCAATTGTCTCCTAGCAACAAGACAGTTTAGATCTGATGGTTCTGCCGGAGCAACCAGGGTGACTGAGTTGAAATGGACTTTCCTGAGGATGGGTCCTAATGTGTTTTTGTGCCCATGAGGGCCTTGGAATGGGGCGGTGGCACCGGGAACCTGAAGTACTCTCCTAAGCTTTGGACATGGCTCCCATGCACAGGTTTCCTTGTGGAGACGAGATGAGTTCTGATGGGTGCCTCAGGAAAACCCCTATGCTCGTATTGGAATCAGGCTTTTGAGGACACATGCCTGTAACCCAAAGCAATGGATCCTATTATGGCCTAGGTTCCTGTCTGGTTCAATCTTCTTCTCTGGGGACATCCATCTATGGTATGAGTGGAGGTCGATTATCAGCGGTTGTCAGACAGCCCTTGTTTGTTCCGGGCGACCTATACTATTGGGATGGCCTCAGGGACTTTGGAGGTTTCTCCTAATTTGTACGATTTTGGACCATGCAATGGGCAGAATTCCGATGGATTGGTAGGCACCGTCCTAATGTGTGGCTCCAGGGGCCCAGCCTGGAGGGTGTGTGGCCCAAGACTTTGAGGACAGAAATCTGAAAACACAAACTCAGCTTAGGTTTGGGGACGTAGGTATGGCAGGCCCGATCTACAAACCATGAGAAGAACTCTTCAGGATATGAGAAAGTGCGAGTCTGAGGCACTTGCTCAGGCTTTTGTCTCTAAATTTTGTATCAGCGATGGCCGTGGAATGTCGGGGAGGCCTCAAGGGCCATGGACGAATCTTCCTCTCTGAGGATTTGGCCCGATTCCCAATTGCTTTTCGTCAATCTGTGAGATGGGAGGACTCATTTCAGTTTTGTTACCTCAGGTGTCCCACCAAAAGAGGAATCCCAAAGCAAAGCCGTGGGGAAGACTGAAGGGACAACCCGAACTATGGTTAAAAATTGGGGCCTAGGGGCATGGCAAGCCCACTATGCTGTCTCTTCATCCAGCCACTGAGTGGCCGTACTTGAGGACTGGGCTCAGCCTGAGGGTCACAATATGTGTTTGTGACCAATGTGGCCCGCGAGCATGGGCGGGGCTTCATGGGCCACACTGGTTTCAACTACACTGAACGTTGGACAACATGCCAACCACAAGGTTTCTTGCCATGGGGAAGGAGTTCTGATTTCTGCATCACCTTCAACCCTGGGCAGTGATAGGAGATAAGGTCTAGGTTCTGAAACCTGAAAACCGAGGTTGGGAAGAGATGACGACCTAAGGCCATGGCGGATCGATGTGCTCAGTGTGCGGCCAGCTGTCTGGGAGGGGCCAGGGGGTCCAGGCTCAGGCTGTGTCAGAAAAGGCATTGGTGCCCTGGTCAGCCTATGTATTTGGGGTACAGCCAAGGTCGGTGCAGGTTGATCCTCATTTGGGGTTACTGGGCAGCCCCAGAGGACAATGTTTTTCTTCTGGAGGGCAGGCATAGTGCTGCATTGTAGTTCTGGATTGCCAAACTGGAGGTCTTGTGGGCCAGTAGTCTGACGACAAAAGTCTGAGAACACAAGCTAGGCTTAGGTTTCTGGTGAGGCCATGGCAGGCACAATCTACAGACCTGAATCGAGATCTCGTGCATCTGAAGTCAGGGCGAGGATCAGACGATCGCTCAGGTTGGAGTTTCTGTCCCTGATGGCCCCTTCATGAATGGGGGGGGCATCACGAGGCCATGGGGGTTTTCCCACGATGGGAGTTGTGAGAATCTCCAAACTGCAGTGAGTCTTCTGCAGGACAATTGAGACCTGTTGTTTGGCTCCAGGCCAATGATTCTGAGCAGGGTTCTAAGGATGGTTGGCTGGGTAGCCCACCTCGCATTCCAATTGTCTCCTACTAAAAAGACAGGTTAGATCTCCTGGATCTGTGGGGAGCAACCGAGGACGCTGAGTTGAAATGGACACCCCTGGGAATGGGTCCTTATGTGCTTTTGTGTCTATGGAGACCTTGGAATGAAGCGATGGCACGGGGGCCCTAAAGGGTTCTCCTAAACAGAGGCTTTGACACAGCTCCAACGTGCAAGTTTCCCATGTGTAGATGAGATGTTTTCTGATGGGTGAGTCAAGAAACAGCTAGATGCTGCTTTGGAAATCCAGGCCTCTGAGGAGAGATGCCTGGAAACCAAAGCAATGGATCTGATTAGTGCCTAGGGACCTCTTCTTTCCTTTTTACCACTGGGGACATCTGTTTATGGGTTTGAGTGCAGGTAGGTGCTCAGTTGGGCTCAGTTTGCCCCTGTTTTTCCTGGGAAGCCATCACTATTGAGATGGATCAGGGACTTTGGAGGTTTATCCTATTAGAAGGGTTGTGGCCATTGGAATGGGCACACACAATTCCCTTGGAGAGGGCAAGTACAGTCCTCAGGTTTGGCTCCAGGGGCCGAGCCTGTAGGTTGTGTAGGCCAGGGCTGTTTGGACAGTTGTCTGAAAACACAAACTCGGCTTATGTTTCGGGTCATAGGTATGGCAGGACTGATCTACAGACCATGAGGAGAACTCTTCGGGATTTGAAAGAAGGGCGAGTGTGAGGCTCCTGCTCAAGTTTTTGTCTCTGGATATCGTGTCACTCATGGTCGTGGAATTTCTGGGTGACCTCATGGGAAATGGACGAGTCTTACTCTCTGGTGGTTTGGCCCCGTCCATAGAGATTGGGGTCATTCTGTGGGCTTCAAGAATTCCGTTTTGTTGTTGTTGTTGTTGTTGTTGTTGTTGTTGTTGTTTTCTTTTTTAACCTCAGGTGTCCCACCAAATGAGGGATTCCAGAGTAGAGCCCTGTGGAGGGGCGACTGAACAATCAGAAATCTGGTTAAAAATTGGGGCCTAGGGACATGTCTAGCCCATTATGACATCTAATGGTCCAGCCACTGAGAGGACTTACTAGAGGACAGGACTCATGCTGAGGGTCACAATGCGTGTGTATGCCCTCGTCGCACTCAATAATGGGCGGGGCATCAGGGTGAATGCTGGTTTCTCCTACACTGAACGTTGGACAACGTGCCAACCTCAAGGGTTCTTGCCATGGGTAAGGAGGAGTTCTGATTTCTGCATCACACTCACCCCTGGGCAGTGATTGGAGATAAGGTCTCGGTTCTGAAGCCTGAAAACTGAGGTAGGGAAGAGATGATGACCTAAGGCCATGGCGGGTTTTATGTGCTCAGTGTGCAGTCAGCTTTCTGGGTGTTGGTCAGGAGTTCCGGGCTCAGGTTGTGTTCGACAGTGCATTAGTGCCCAGGGTAGACTATATAATTTGGTTAAAGTCGAGTGCTGTGTAGGTTGATCCTCATTTAAGGTGCCTGGGCAGGTCATGAGGCAATAATTTTTTTTCTAGAGGGCAGACAGAGTGCTGCATTGTGGGTCCGGAATTGCCAAACTTGAGGGCTTCGGGGCCTGGAGTGTGAGGACGGAAGTCTGAGAAGACAAGCTACTTGGGTTTCAGGGCGAGGGCACGGCAGGTACCCCCTGCAGATCTGAACCAATATCTCATGCATCTGAAATCAGGGCGAGGATCAGACGTTGGCTCAGGTTGGATTTTCTTTGCATGACGGCCGCTTCATGAAGGGAGCGGAATCTCGAGGCCATTGAGGTTTTCCCACGTTGGGAGTTGTGGGATGCCCCCTTCAAAGATTCCTTCTGCGGGACAATTGAGACCTGTTGGACAGCTCCAGGACATCCCACATGGAATGACTCCAGAGCACCGTTCGTGGATGGATGCCTGGGAAGCCCGCCTCGCATTCCAATTGTCTCCTAGCAACAAGACAGTTTAGAGTTGATGGCTCTGCCGGAGCAACCGGGGTGGCTGAGTTGAAATGGACTTCCCTGAGGATGGGTCCTAATGTGATTTTGTGTCCATGAGGGCCTTGGAATGGGGCGGTGGCACCGGGACCCTGAAGTACTCTCCTAAGCTTTGGACATGGCTCCCATGCACAGGTTTCCTTGTGGAGACGAGATGAGTTCTGATGGGTGCCTCAGGAAAACCCCTATGCTCGTATTGGAATCAGGCTTTTGAGGACACATGACCGTAACCAAAAGCAATGGATCTTAATATGGCCTAGGGTCCTGTCTGGTTCAATCTTCTTCTCTAGGGACATCCAACTATGGTATGAGTGGAGGTCGATTATCAGCTGGTGTCAGACAGCCCTTGTTTGTTCCGGGCGACCTACACTATTGGGATGACCTCAGGGACTTTGGAGGTTTCTCCTAATTTGTACGATTTTGGACCATGGAATGGGCAGAATTCCCATGGATTGGTAGGCACAGTCCTAATGTGTGGCTCTAGGTGCCCAGCCTGGAGGGTGTGTGGCTCAAGCCTTTGAGGACAGAAGTCTGAAAACACAAACTCAACTTAGGTTTGGGGACGTAGGTATGGCAGGCCCGATCTACAAACCATGAGAAAAACTCTTCAGGATATGAAGAAAGTGCGAGTCTGAGGCGCTTTCTCAGGCTTTTGTCTCTGGATTTTGTATCAGCGATGGCCGTGGAATGTCGGGGAGGCCTCATGGGCCATGGACGAATCTTCCTTTCTGAGGATTTGGCCCGATTCCCAATTGCTTTTCGTCAATCTGTGGGATGGGAGGACTCCTTTCAGTTTTGTTACCTCAGGTGTCCCACCAAAAGAGGAATTCTAAAACAAAGCCGTGGGGAAGACTGAAGGGACAACCCGAACTATGTTTAAAAATTGGGGCCTAGGGGCATGGCAAGCCCAATATGCTGTCTCTTCATCCAGCCACTGAGTGGCCTTACTTGAGGACTGGGCTCAGCCTGAGGGTCACAATGTGTGTTTGTGACCAATGTGGCCCGGGAGCATGGGCAGGGCCTCATGGGCCTCCCTGGTTTCAACTACTCTGAACGTTGGACAGCATGCCAACCACAAGGTTTCTTGCCATGGGGAAAAAGTTCTGATTTCTGCATCACCTTCAACCCTGGTCAGTGATAGGAGATAAGGTCTAGGTTCTGAAATCTGTAAACCGAGGTTGGGAAGAGATGACGACCTAAGGCCATGGCGGCTCGATGTGCTCAGTGTGCGGCCAGCTGTCTGGGAGGGGCCATGGGTTCCAGGCTCAGGCTGTGTCAGAAAGGACATTAGTGCTCTGGTCAGCCTATGTATTGGGGGTATAGCCAAGGTCGGTGCAGGTTGATCCTCATTTGGGGTTACTGGGTAGCCCCAGAGGACAATGTTTTTCTTCTGGAGGGCAGGAAGAGTGCTGCATTGTAGTTCTGGATTGCCAAACTGGAGGGCTTGTGGGCCAGTAGTCTGACGACAAAAGTCTGAGAACACAAGCTAGGCTTAGGTTTCTGGGTGAGGCCATGGCAGGCACAATCTACAGACCTGAATTGAGATCTCGTGCATCTGAAGACAGGGCGAGGATCAGACGATCGCTCAGGTTGGAGTTTCTGTCCCTGATGGCCCCTTCATGAATGGGGGGGCATCACGAGGCCATGGGGGTTTTCCCACGATGGGAGTTGTGAGAAGCTCCAAAGTGCAGAGAGTCTTCTGCAGAACAATAGAGACCTGTTGTTTGGCTCCAGGCCAATAATTCTGAGCAGGGTTCTAAGGATGGATGGCTGGGTAGCCCACCTCGCATTCCAATTGTCTCCTAGCAACAAGACAGGTTAGATCTCCTGGATGTGTGGGGAGCAACCGAGGACGCTGAGTTGAAATGGACACCCCTGGGGATGGGTCCTAATGTGCTTTTGTGTCTATGGAGACCTTGGAATGAAGCGGAAGCTCTAGGGCCCTAAAGGGTTCTCCTAAACAGAGGCTTTGACACAGGTCCAACGTGCAAGATTCCCATGTGTAGATGAGATGTTTTCTGATGGGTGAGTCAAGGAACAGCGATATGCTGCTTTTGAAATCAAGGCCTCTGAGGAGAGATGCCTGGAAACCAAAGCAATGGATCTCATTAGTGCCTAGTGTCCTGTTCTTTCCTTTTTTCCTCTGGGGACATCTGTCTATGGGTCTGAGTGCAGGTAGGTGCTCAGTTGGGCTCAGATTGTCCCTGGATCAGGGACTTTTGAGGTTTATCCTATAAGGAGGGTTGAGGCCATTGGAATGGGCACACACAATTCCCTTGGAGAGGCCAAGTACAGTCCTCAGGTTTGGCTCTAGGGGCCTGAGCCTGTAGGTTGTGTAGGCCAGGGCTGTTTGGACAGTTGTCTGAAAACACAAACTCGGCTTATGTTTCGGGTCATAGGTATGGCAGGACTGATCTACAGACCATGAGGAGAACTCTTCGGGATTTGAAAGAAGGGCGAGTGTGAGGCTCCTGCTCAAGTTTTTGTCTCTGGATATCGTGTCACTCATGGTCGTGGAATTTCTGGGTGACTTCATGGGAAATGGACAAGTGTTACTCTCTGGTGGTTTGGCCCCGTCGAAAGAGTTTGGGGTCATTCTGTGGGCTGGAAAGTCCGTTTTTTTTTGTTGTTGTTGTTGTTTTCTTTTTTAACCTCAGGTGTCCCACCAAATGAGGGATTCCAAAGCAGAGCCCTGGGGAGGGGCGACTGGACAATCAGAAATCTGGTTAAAAATTGGGGCCTAGGGACATGTCAAGCCCATTATGACATCTAATGGTCCAGCCACTAAGAGGACTTACTCGAGGAGAGGATTCATGCTGAGGGTCACAATGCGTGTGTATGCCCTCGTCGCACTCAAGAATGGGCGGGGCCTCAGGGTAAATGCTGGTTTCTCCTACACTGAACGTTGGACAACGTGCCAACCACAAGGGTTCTTGCCATGGGTAAGGAGGAGTTCTGATTTCTGCATCACACTCACCCCTGGGCAGTGATTGGAGATAAGCTCTCGGTTCTGAAGCCTGAAAACTGAGGTACAGAAGAGAGGATACCTAAGGCCATGGCGGGTTTTATGTGCTCAGTGTGCGGTCAGCTTTCTGGGTGTTGGTCAGGAGGTCCTGCTCAGGTTGTGTTCGACAGTGCATTAGTGCCCAGGTTAGACTATCTAATTTGGGTAAAGTCGAGTGCTGTGTAGGTTTATCCTCATTTAAGGTGCCTTGGCAGCTCATGAGGCACTAATTTTTTTTCTAGAGGGCAGGCAGAGTGCTGCATTGTGGGTCCGGAATTGCCAAACTTGAGTGCTTCGGGGCCAGGAGTGTGAGGACGGAAGTGTGAGAAGACAAGGTAGACTTGGGTTTCAGGGCGAGGGCACGGCAAGTACCCCCTGCAGATCTGAACCAATATCTCATGCATCTGAAGTCAGGGCGAGGATCAGACGTTGGCTCAGGTTGGAGTTTCTGTGCATGACGGCCGCTTCATGAAGGGAGCGGAATCTCGAGGCCATTGAGGTTTTCCCACGTTGGGAGTTGTGGGATGCCCCCTTCAAGGATTCCTTCTGCGGGACAATTGAGACCTGTTGGACAGCTCCAGGACATCCCATATGGAATGACTCCAGAGCACCGTTCGCAGATGGATGCCTGGGAAGCCCGCCTCCCATTCCAATTGTCTCCTAGCAACAAGACAGTTTAGAGTTGATGGCTCTGCCGGAGCAACCAGGGTGGCTGAGTTGAAATGGACTTTCCTGAGGATGGGTCCTAATGTGTTTTTGTGTCCATGAGGGCCTTGGAATGGGGCGGTGGCACCGGGACCCTGAAGTACTCTCCTAAGCTTTGGACATGGCTCCCATGAACAGGTTTCCTTGTGGAGACGAGATGAGTTCTGATGGGTGCCTCAGGAAAACCCATATGCTCGTATTGGAATCAGGCTTTTGAGGACACATGCCTGTAACCCAAAGCAATGGATCCTATTATGGCCTAGGGTCCTGTCTGGTTCAACCATCTTCTCTGGAGACATCCATCTATGGTATGAGTGGAGATCGATTTTCAGCTGGTGTCAGACAGCCCTTGTTTGTTTTGGGCGACCAACACTATTGGGATGGCCTCAGGGACTTTGGAGGTTTCTCCTAATTTGTACGATTATGGACCATGGAATGGGCAGATTTCCCATGGATTGGTAGGCACAGTCCTAATGTGTGGCTCCAAGGGCCCAGCCTGGAGGGTGTTTGGCCCAAGACTTTGAGGACAGAAGTCTGAAAACACAAACTCAACTTAGGTTTGGGGACGTAGGTATGGCAGGCCCGATCTACAAACCATGAGAAAAACTCTTCAGGATATGAAGAAAGTGCGAGTCTGAGGCCCTTGCTCAGGCTTTTGTCTCTGGATTTTGTATAAGCGATGGCCGTGGAATGTCGGGGAGGCCTCATGGGCCATGGACGAATCTTCCTCTCTGAGGATTTGGCCCGATTCCCAATTGCTTTTCGTCAATCTGTGGGATGGGAGGACTACT
This sequence comes from Mustela nivalis, assembly GCF_964662115.1. NCBI lineage: Eukaryota > Metazoa > Chordata > Mammalia > Carnivora > Mustelidae > Mustela > Mustela nivalis. The sequence continues at coordinate 1,395,117 of NW_028136485.1, read as the reverse complement.
TTCAGTTTTGTTACCTCAGGTGTCCCACCAAAGGAGGAATTCCAAAGCAAATCCGTGGGGAAGACTGAAGGGACAACCCGAACTATGGTTAAAAATTGGGGCCTAGGGGCATGGCAAGCCCAATATGCTATCTCTTCATCCAGCCACTGAGTGGCCTTACTTGAGGACTGCGCTCAGCCTGAGGGTCACAATGTGTGTTTGTGACCAATGTGGCCCGTGAGCATGGGCGGGGCCTCAGGGGCCTCACTGGTTTCAACTACTCTGAACGTTGGACAGCATGCCAACCACAAGGTTTCTTGCCATGGGGAAGGAGTTCTGATTTCTGTATCACCTTCAACACTGGTCAGTGATAGGAGATAAGGTCTAGGTTCTGAAACCTGAAAACCGAGGTTGGGAAGAAATGACGACCTAAGGCCATGGCGGCTCGATGTACTCAGTGTGCGGCCAGCTGTCTGGGAGGGGCCACGGGGTCCAGGCTCAGGCTGTGTCAGAAAGGACATTAGTGCCCTGGTCAGCCTATGTATTGGGGGTACAGATAAGGTCGGTGCAGGTTGATCCTCATTTGGGGTTACTGGGTAGCCCCAGAGGACAATGTTTTTCTTCTGGAGGGCAGGAAGAGTGCTGCATTGTAGTTCTGGATTGCCAAACTGGAGGGCTTGTGGGCCAGTAGTCTGACGACAAAAGTCTGAGAACACAAGCTAGGCTTAGGTTTCTGGGTGAGGCCATGGCAGGCACAATCTACAGACCTGAATTGAGATCTCGTGCATCTGAAGACAGGGCGAGGATCAGACGATCGCTCAGGTTGGAGTTTCTGTCCCTGATGGCCCCTTCATGAATGGGGGGGCATCACGAGGCCATGGGGGTTTTCCCACGATGGGAGTTGTGAGAAGCTCCAAAGTGCAGAGAGTCTTCTGCAGAACAATTGAGACCTGTTGTTTGGCTCCAGGCCAATGATTCTGAGCAGGTTTCTAAGGATGGATGGCTGGGTAGCCCACCTCGCATTCCAATTGTCTCCTAGCAACAAGGCAGGTTAGATCTCCTGGATCTGTGGGGAGCAACCGAGGACGCTGAGTTGAAATGGACCCACCCCTGGGGATGGGTCCTAATGTGCTTTTGTGTCTATGGAGACCTTGGAATGAAGCGGTGGCACTGGGGCCCTAAAGGGTTCTCCTAAACAGAGGCTTTGACACAGCTCCAACGTGCAAGTTTCCCATGTGTAGATGAGATGTTTTCCGATGGGTGAGTCAAGAAACAGCTATATGCTGCTTTTGAAATCCAGGCCTCTGAGGAGAGATGCCTGGAAACCAAAGCAATGGATCTGATTAGTGCCTAGGGTCCTGTTCTTTCCTTTTTACCTCTGGGGACATCTGTCTATGGGTCTGAGTGCAGGTAGGTGCTCAGTTGGGCTCAGATTGTCCCTGGATCAGGGGATTTTGAGGTTTATCCTATTAGGAGGGTTGAGGCCATTGGAATGGGGACACACAATTCCCTTGGAGAGGCCAAGTACAGTCCTCAGGTTTGGCTCCAGGGGCCTGAGCCTGTAGGTTGTGTAGGCCAGGGCTGTTTGGACAGTTGTCTGAAAACACAAACTCGGCTTATGTTTCAAGTCATAGGTATGGCAGGACTGATCTACAGACCATGAGGAGAACTCTTCGGGATTTGAAAGAAGGGCGAGTGTGAGGCTCTTGCTCAAGTTTTTGTCTCTGGATATCGTGTCACTCATGGTCGTGGAATTTCTGGGTGACTTCATGGGAAATGGACGAGACTTTCTCTCTGGTGGTTGGGCCCCGTCCAAAGAGTTTGGGGTCATTCTGTGGGCTGGAAGAAGTCCGTTTGTTGTTGTTGTTGTTGTTGTTGTTTTCTTTTTTAACCTCATGTGTCCCACCAAATGAGGGATTCCAGAGCAGAGCCCTGGGGAGGGGCGACTGGACAATCAGAAATCTGGTTAAAAATTGGGGCCTAGGGACATGTCAAGCCCATTATGACATCTAATGGTCCAGCCACTAAGAGGACTTACTAGAGGAGAGGACTCATGCTGAGGGTCACAATGCTTGCATATGCCCTCGTCGCACTCAAGAATCGGCGGGGCCTCAGGGTGAATGCTGGTTTCTCCTACACTGAACGTTGGACAACGTGCCAACCACAAGGGTTCTTGCCATGGGTAAGGAGGAGTTCTGATTTCTGCATCACACTCACCCCTGGGCAGTGATTGGAGATAAGGTCTCGGTTCTGAAGCCTGAAAATTGAGGTACAGAAGAGAGGATACCAAAGGCCATGGCGGGTTTTATGTGCTCAGTGTGCGGTCAGCTTTCTCGGTGTTGGTCAGGAGGTCCGGGCTCAGGTTGTGTTCGACAGTGCATTAGTGCCCAGGTTAGACTATATAATTTGGGTAAAGTCGAGTGCTGTGTAGGTTGATCCTCATTTAAGGTGCCTGGGCAGCTCATGAGGCACTAATTTTTTTTCTAGAGGGCAGGCAGAGTACTGCATTGTGGGTCCGGAATTGCCAAACTTGAGGGCTTCGGGGCCAGGAGTGTGAGGACGGAAGTGTGAGAAGACAAGGTAGACTTGGGTTTCAGGGCGAGGGCACGGCAGGTACCCCCTGCAGATCTGAACCAATATCTCATGCATCTGAAGTCAGGGCGAGGATCAGACGTTGGCTCAGGTTGGAGTTTCTGTGCATGACGGCCGCTTCATGAAGGGAGCGGAATCTCGAGGCCATTGAGGTTTTCCCACGTTGGGAGTTGTGGGATGCTCCCTTCAAGGATTCCTTCTGCGGGACAATTGAGACCTGTTGGGCAGCTCCAGGACATCCCATATGGAATGACTCCAGAGCACCGTTCGCGGATGGATGCCTGGGAAGCCCGCCTCCCATTCCAATTGTCTCCTAGCAACAAGACATTTTAGAGTTGATGGCTCTGCCGGAGCAACCAGGGTCGCTGAGTTGAAATGGACTTTCCTGAGGATGGGTCCTAATGTGTTTTTGTGTCCATGAGGGCGTTGGAATGGGGCGGTGGCACCGGGACCCTGAAGTACTCTCCTAAGCTTTGGACATGGCTCCCATGCACAGGTTTCCTTTTGGAGACGAGATGAGTTCTGATGGGTGCCTCAGGAAAATCCCTATGCTCGTATTGGAATCAGGCTTTTGAGGACACATGCCCGTAACCCAAAGCAATGGATCTTAATATGGCCTAGGGTCCTGTCTGGTTCAATATTCTTCTCTAGGGACATCCAACTATGGTATGAGTGGAGGTCGATTATCAGCTGGTGTCAGTCAGCCCTTGTTTGTTCCGGGCTACCTTCTCTATTGGGATGACCTCAGGGACTTTGGAGGTTTCTCCTAATTAGTACGATTTTGGACCATGGAATGGGCAGAATTCCCATGGATTGGTAGGCACAGTCCTAATGTGTGGCTCCAGGTGCCCCAGCCTGGAGGGTTTGTGTCCCAGGAATTTGAGGACAGAAGTCTGAAAACACAAACTCAGCTTAGGTTTGGGGACGTAGGTATGGCAGGCCCGATCTACAAACCATGAGAAGAACTCTTCAGGATATGAAGAAAGTGCGAGTCTGAGGCGCTTGCTCAGGTTTTTGTCTCTGGATTTTGTATCAGCGATGGTAGAATCTACAGACCTGAATCGACTTCTCTTGCATCTGAAGTCAAGGCGAGGATCAGTCGATCGCTCAAGTTGGTGTTTCTGTCCCTGATGGCCCCTTCACGAAGGGGGGGCATCAAGAGGCCATGGGGGTTTTCCCACGATGGGATTTGTGAGAAGCTCCAAACTGCAAAGTGACTTCTGCAGGACAATTGATTCCTATTGATTGGCTCCAGGCCAATGATTCTGAGCAGGGTTTTAAGGATGCATGGCTGGGTAGCCCACCTCGCATTCCAATTGTCTCCTAGAAACAAGACAGGTTAGATATGCTGGATCTGGGGGAGCAATCGAGGAGGCTTAGTTGAAATGGACTCTCCTATGGATGGGTCCTAATGTGCTTTTGTGTCTATGGAGACCTTGGAATGAAGCGGTGGCACTGGGGCCCTGAAGGGTTCTCCTAAACAGAGGCTTTGACACAGCTCCAACGTGCAAGTTTCCCATGTGTAGATGAGATGTTTTCTGATGGGTGAGTCATGAAACAGCCATATGCTGGTTTTTAAATCCAGGCCTCTGAGGAGAGATGCCTAGAAACCAAAGCAATGGATATGATTAGTGCCTAGGGCCTGTTCTTTCCTTTTTACCTCTGGGGACATCTGTCTATGGGTCTGAGTACAGGTAGGTGCTCAGATGGTCTCAGATTGCCCCTGTTTTACCAGGAAGCCACCACTAATGAGATGGATCAGGGACTTTGGAGGTTTATCCTATTAGAAGGGATGTGGCCATTGGAATGGGCACACACAATTCCCTTGGAGAGGGCAAGTACAGTCCTCAGGTTTGGCTCCAGGGGCCTGAGCCTGTAGGTTGTGTAGGCCAGGTCTGTCGCTCTCGACTTGCAAGAACGACCCGCAGACGAGGTGGGTGGCAAACTTCTTTATTCAATCTTAGCCCCGGGACCCCGTACACCGATTATAGCCCCAAGTTATAGAACACAGTGGATAGAAAGCAACCAATCACCACATAACACAACTACTATAACATCCAATCAGAAGGGATACAGATGACTTCAATCCAGATCATGCGGGGAGCTCGTGCCTACTGACGTGAGCCCCTGAAACTTATTGTTCACTCTGTTTTTGTGCCGTTCCCATGGTCCCTGGTTAATCTTATACTAGTCCCGATACTTCAGTACAGGTTGTGCGTTGCCTGGAGCGCTCCCACATAAACATTCACCTGCCCTTCTCCTCAAGCCTCGCCTAGTACGTGACTCCCAGCTTCTGCTGCATGGCTCTCCACAGCTCCCCCTTTTTTATTTATTACATGGCAGGGATCGTGCCTGTCTTAGGTTGCCAATCCTCAACACACATGCTTACCCGTCATCGGGTACTCCCCTTCACCAAGGAGCCCCTGTCTTAGGTTGCTATGGTGAGGGACCAGTCTTACCCGTCTTTGGCTACCGACACAGCATACAGAGCCATATTCAGGGGGAGGCATCCTTTTAGGCAGCAAAGCCAGTTTTGAGACGCTTGAGGCAGCAGGGTACTAGCTATGGTGGGAGCAACCCATAATCAAGGTTGCCGTGTAGTTTTGTCACGAGCAGCTCGTTGCTGATTCCGCACAATGGCTCGCACTTTATATAATTCTGCAAGCATGAATTTCACCACACAGGGAAAGAGACACATGAATAAAAGCATAAGTATTAACACTCCTATAATAGAGCCTATAGCATACCAAGTACGTGATAGCAAAGGAATATGAGAAAATAGCGAATTTACAAAATTGTCAGCAAGCTGAGCCACGGGCAGCTTGGCATGCGGAGCTTCTGCAATATTCAAAATCTCTTGATGTAACTGCAGCAAGTCAAGGGACACATTAGAGTTAGACCATGCCCCTTCAAGGTGGTACAACACTCGACCCCAGGAAGTTTCTGTGACATTATAGCGCTTGGGGGTGACACAGATCCAGTGGTAGTCACTATGGCATTGGATCCTAGTTCGCAATTTCAAACTTTGACGTTCGTCCCCCAGAAACTTCACAGCATCATATAAGGCATTTAGTCTGGTTTCAACCCTTTTGTCTATATCCTCTTGTGTTCCCAAGGCCAGAGAAGTATTATGTGCCAGATGATCTACAGTATCTGCAGCTTGCACTGCTTGAGTTAAAGAAATAGATGCAGTAACAGTTGTAGCAATTATTGTTATAAGAGAAACTATACCTAAGATCAACAATCCTAATTCTCATCTAGGCCGACTAAGGGCATTCTGTACCCGATCCCACAATTCTAACCCAGGGTTAGAGTACCATGGCTTAGATATATTAACAGGAAGCATGATAAAGGGGGGTTGTCGAACTACTAATACACCATCATCTACCGAGACACCCTGAATGCAGTTAGTTAAAGTACAATTCGGACAGAGCAGGTGATATGTAGCTTTATCTTTTTTAATGGTGAGATCCTCTACTAGCAGCATAAAAGGTCTAGGCACACACGCTTGAGGGTATCTATCCTCTAGATCTTGGGCTTCCTTGTTCCAACGGGTTGCTTTTCCAAAAGCGGCTAAAAGCTTCCATATTTCCGTTTGTACTGGATACCCTCTTGGCGGAGCAAGTATAGGAGGTACCTTTGGCTTAAAAGCCTGGGTAGGTGCCCTAGATCCCCAATCTAAAAGTGTAAATCCCTCCTCAAGGGTGTAAGCAGTGGCCTTCTTTTCCACACATAACCTCCAGGGAACGTCTATTCCTTTAGATATTCCCAACTGAGCTGCACATAATGGGATATCCCGGGGAATCTTACCTATTGATGTTGCATGGCCAGCAGTTACCCCTGCTATAGTCACATCATCATAATAAACTAGTGTAAACACCCACAAGCAATGTGATCGTCTACCATTCATGGAGAAGCACATAGGATACATGTCAGAATAGCCCTTATAAGAAATATTCGCCTGTTGCGGCTGTATATGTACTGAGGAAGGGGATCCTAGTAAAACAGTATCATTAACATAGACAGGGACAGAACTCATTTCCCAACTTACAGGTTGCAGTAAAGGCGGATCAGGAACGTATGCCCAGTATACAGAGCCTTGAACCGTTAACACTTGCATACAAATGAACAGTAATGACAGGTACAAGTCCAAAAGAGAAAATTGCGCTTTAGACTGAGTCATTTGAGGAAGGAGTCGAAGCTTGGTGATCTTCTGCCTCGGCGGCAGTTGGGTCGGTTCCAGGTCCCCGGGGGCAGGCTGCAGGATGATCATCATCACTGTCATCCGCAGTAGCAGCATCTTCCACAGGTTCCACGGCCACCAGCCTGGTGAGACGTTCCGGCACCCAGAGCGGGACAGGCGCATCCTGTGGAAAAACACAAAGGGAACCTCGGTGCCACCGGAGCACCGGGTCAGGGCCCTTCCATGAACCAGTAAGGACATCCTTCCACTTCACCATAGATTGTTGCGTTTTCTGTTGGCCCCAATGGCGCTCTGCGGCTGAAACGCCGTCTTTGTCAAGTGTGAGAAAATTTAAAATAAAAGTGGTCAAGTTGGTAAGGTCTGTAGGCGTGTGATGCTCCTCTCCAATTCCCCCTTTTTGTATTTTTTGCAAGGTAGTTTTAAAGGTCAGGTGAGTGCGCTCTATGACACCCTGGCCTCGAGGGTTATAAGGAATGCCTGTAACATGGTGAATATCATAACAGGCTAGAAAGTTTGAAAAGCTTTTAGAAGTATAAGCAGGAGCATTGTCTGTCTTTAATTGTTTAGGCACTCCCCAGCAGGCAAAGCTGCGCAGGCAATGAGATATCACGTTTTTAACATTTTCTCCTCGCAGGGGGGTTGCGCTAACGACCCCTGAGCAGGTATCCACACTCACATGAACGCATTTTTGTTGCCCAAAAGAAGGTATATGTGTTACATCCATTTGCCACAGATGGTTGGGCAATAGTCCCTTAGGATTTACCCCGAAGGAGGGCATGGGCAAGTGTACCACACAATTGCCACAAGACTTTACGATATCTCGTGCGTCAGCTCTGGAGATATGAAAGCGTGCCTTTAATGTTTGGGCATTCACATGCCATTTATCATGATATCTTTTAGCATCTTCTAGAGCATTACAAACATAAAAGCGCGCAGCTGAATCAGCCATTCGGTTTCCCTCAGCCATAGGTCCTGGAAGGTCTGAATGTGCTCTAAGATGTCCAATATAAAAAGGGGCACCACGGGAGAGTATAAGGTGTTGCAATTCAGCCAGCAGGGAGGAAATTTCTGACTGGCTGGCTGAAATAATAGCAGTTTCTATAGACCTGGTGGCTGCAACTGCATATTTGCTATCTGAGATAATATTAAAGGGTTGATTTAGAAACCTTTGTAAAACACACATAATCACCAACAATTCTGTTCTCTGGGCTGAAGTCGAGGGCACAACAACAGGAATTATTTTTCCTTCCACCACATAAGCGCCAGTTCCTGCTTTACTGCCATCTGTAAATACTGTGAGGGCCCCGATTAATGGCTCCAATCGACAGGATTTAGGCCAAATAAGGGGTGTATTTTTATAAAACTCAATGAGAGGGTGTGAGGGATAATGATTATTAAATATAACAGGATAAGCAACTGTCAGGATGGCCCAATCGTCATTTTCATGCGTTAAAATGCTTATTTGGGTTTTATCATAAGGGATTATGCAAACATCGGGCAGTTTCCCTAGGACCTGTATGCTGGCTTTAAAGGCTTTATTTGCCACTGTAGCTACAGCTGTAGCATACGGGGTGATGACACGGCTAAGATTATGGGGTAGTTAAATCCATAGTAGGGGTCCTCCTTGCCATAAGGCCCCCGTGGGTGATCCAGGGGATGGAATAATTATGACACTTATAGGCTTTTCCGGGTCACATCTATCTGCTGCTGTTAAAGCTAGCCTGCTTTCAACTAACTGTAATGATTCAATAGCAGCTGGAGTGAGTACTCTTGGGGAGTCTAATGCAGGGTCCCCAGGCAGAATATCGAATAAAGGTTTCAGCTCTGCAGTAGTAATTTTTATGTATGGTCGAATCCAGTTAATGTCCCCTAAAAGTTTTTGGAAATCATTCAATGTATGCAAGTGATCTCTACGGATTTGAATTAGCTGAGGCTTTACTGACGTTTTAGAGAGCTGCATACCAAGGTAATTTTGTAGGCCGCCTGCTTGGATTTTTTCAGGGGATATAGTTAGACCCCATTTTGCTAACTGTTCCTGTAGGAAGGTTAGAGCTGAAGGAAGAGACCTCTCATTTGGCCCACAAATCAAGATATCATCCATATAATGATAACAAAGCAGGTCTGGAAATGCTTTTCGGAAAGGCTCTAGTGCTTGGCTTACATACAACTGACACAAGGTGGGGCTATTGGCCATCCCCTGAGGAAGTACTTTCCATTCATACCTTTGATCTGGCTCAGCATGATTAATTGATGGCAGAGTAAATGCAAAGCGCTCTATATCTGCAGGGTGTAGTGGAATGGAAAAGAAACAGTCTTTGATGTCAATTACAATAGAAGGCCAGTTTCTTGGCAACGCCCTCACGACTGGGAGCCCTAACTGAATGGGTCCCATGACCTGCATTTGATCATTAATCTGTCGTAGGTCATGTAGCAATCGCCAGTTGCCTGATTTCTTTCTTATTACAAATATGGGTGTATTCCATGGGGATGTGGATTTTTGAATATGTCCTGCTTTGAGTTGTTCTTGAACTAGCTCTTTTGCCGCTTGTAATTTTTCTTTTGTTAAAGGCCACTGAGGCACCCAGCGTGGCTCTGGTGTTTTCCAAGTTATGCGAATTGCCTCAGTGGCCGCTAGGAAAAAACCTGACCCCCCATAGAAGGCGGATTGGGATCTCCCTGGCCCTTGGTCCCAAGCCCTTGGCCAGGCTTATATTCCATGTTTCTCATCATGCTTTGGGAGGCCTCACTGTATAACTTTTCTGTAGTAAGTTTGATATTCATTTGCTCCAGCACATCGCGCCCCCACAAAGAAACAGGGGTGGAACAGACATATGGTTGGAAAATGCCTTTATGTCCTTCCTCATCCTCCCAGTCCAAAGATGCAGCACTAATATCAGGACTGGTAGCTATCCCTAGTCCCCGGAGGGTCTGGCTGGCTTTAACTAGAGCCCAGGCTTTAGGCCAATCTAGACAATTTATAATGCTTTTGTCTGCTCCTGTATCTAGGAGTCCCCAGAATAGTTTACCTCTAATCTTTAATTTAAGCATAGGTCTCTCTTTCATGCTCATAGTAAGGCATGCGAGGGAGGATCCCGTGGATCCGAAACCTCCTTTTCTAGTCTGGCCTGTAGAGGGATATTTTTCATGATTACTAGGCAAAATCAAAAGCTGTGCAATTCTGTCCCCTGGATTTATAATATTAATTCCCTTAGGAGATGATATCAGAATTTTAACTTCCCCTTCAAAATCAGGATCAATCACTCCCGGATGGACCTGAAGCCCTCGTAAAGTACAAGAACTTCTGCCAAGAAGGAGTCCCACCGTTCCTTTTGGAGGCCCTCCAGACAGGTCAGATGGCACAGCCTGCACCCCCATCTCAGGTGTTAAGACCATTCGGGTGGTGGCACAGACGTCAAGTCCGGCGGAGCCTGTTGTGGCTCCCCGGGGCCCTGCAGGAATTGACTCCCCTGATCGGTGGGTGGGTACAGCCATCGTGGCTTGACTGGCAGGGACATCGCCACCCCGTACATTTGATTCGGGCCCCGGGGGCTGGGGCCCTGCCCCTCGTTTTTTGGACTCCCCCAATTATTAGGTGGTAACGGATTTCCTTGTATATCCGCCACAGATCGGCATTCTTGTGCCCAATGATTTCCTTTTCTACATCGTGGACACAGTTGAGGTTTTTTCCTTGCCGGCTTATTCGGGGAGGCTTTTCCAAATGGAACTCATCTTTGGGGGCAGTCTCTTTTTAGATGGCCCTCCTGTCTGCACTGGAAACATTTCCGGGGGTGGGCTCCTTGCTGTCCTTGCATAGCCTGAGCAAAGGCTGCAGCCATAACCTGCCCCTGAATTACTGGCCCTGTAATGTCTCTGCAGACCTTGATATAGGCAGAAAGATCTTTAGCCCTCCATGGCCTAATGGCTTCACGGCACCATTTATTAGCATTTTCATAGGCTAATTGTTTAATTAAAGGCATAGCAGAGTCAGTATCTCCAAACATCCTGCCCGCAACCTGCATCAGCCTGTCCACAAAATCAGCATAGGGCTCATTTGGCCCCTGTAATACTCTAGACAGTTGTCCTTGCAAATCATTTACACCCCTCAATGTTTTCCAGGCCCTAACGGCCGCTGTAGCAATCTGTTGAAATACGGCAGGGGGGTAGGTGGCCTGTACCTGAGCCTCGAGATATGGTCCAGTGCCTGTCAGCATTTCTGAGTTCCACTGGGGATTTCCCGTAGCTGCATTTCTCCGCGCTGTATCCTGGCAATTATCCTGATTTTGAATTTTCCATTCCAGATATTGCCCTCCGCTCAAAACTGCTCTAGCTAAATTGCTCCAATCCTCAGGAGTGAGGGTGAGCGCTCCCAGCGATTCCACAAGGGAGACAGTAAAGGCTGCCTGGGGTCCGTAGGCACTAAGTGCTTCCTTAAGTTGTTTCACCAGTTTAAAATCTAGCGGCTGATGATATCTCTGCTGATTTTGATCTTCCAGTACTGGGAAAAACCCTTTTCCTGGACCTAAGACCTCTCTCCAGTTAGCCGCGGTGCAGTCTGAGCAATGGCAGACTTTTGCACAGCCTGACCGATATGGTGGGGGCCATTCATAAGGTGGCGCCGTGGGGCTGGAATGAGGAGTCGGCGCACGGTCTATTTCTGCTTCTGGTTGTTTCACAGCTATGGGTTTTGCCTCTGTTGGTAAGCCTAAAGCCTCTGGATTCTTTTTCTCCTTACCCCCTTTTTGATTTTGAGTTAGTTCATCTGGAAGTCCCTCTGAACTCTCACTATCCGCCTCAGAGCCCTGGGAGGAGCCCTTATAGGATTCCTCCTTTAATTGTTCTAATATTTCCCCTCCTTGCTGAATCACCTGTTTTAGCCGCTCCCGAGATGACTACAAACATACTTTCACAAGGGACCACACGGCAAGAGTGCCGGCGTTCACGGTGGGGTTCTGCCTTAAATCCTCTCCTAGATGTTCCCACTGAGGCACATTCAGAAGTCCCTCCTCTATAAACCAAGGGGTGATTTCTCCTACTTCCTTTAAAAAGGCACGATCTGTTTTTGATTTTAAAGACGTGCCATTTGCTTTGAGAATGTCCTTTAAAAGACCTTGCATCCTATATCTAGTAAGCTCGTTTCCCAATCTGGAAATCTTTTGCTATCCAGGTCTCCGTGAACTTTTAAAACTACAGCTATACTCGTCCAGAGACCTGTCCTGTCCGTAGACAGAGATGGTGGCCAACTTCCCCATTTGTTGCTCTTACCCCAATCCTCGTTCTGCGCTCGGCGTCGGGTCCCGGGTTTTCGGCACCAGATGTCGCTCTCGACCCGCAAGAACGACCCACAGTCGAGGTGGGTGGCAAACTTCTTTATTCAATCTTCAGCCGCAGGACCCCGTACACCGATTATAGCCCCAAGTTATAGTACACAGTGGATAGAAAGCAACCAATCACCACATAACACAACTACTATAACATCCAATCAGAAGGGATACAGATAACTTCAATCCAGATCATGCGGGGAGCTCGTGCCTACTGACGTGAACCCCGAAACTTATTGTTCACTCTTTTTTTGTGCCGTTCCCATGGTCCCTGGTTAATCTTATACTAGTCCCGATACTTCAGTACAGGTTGTGCGTTGCCTGGAGCGCTCCCACATAAACATTCACCTGCCCTTCTCCTCAAGCCTCGCCTAGTACGTGACTCCCAGCTTCTGCTGCATGGCTCTCCTCAAGGTCTGTTTGGACAGTTGTCTGAAAACACAAACTTGGCTTATGTTTCAGGTCATAGGTATGGCAGGACTTATCTACAGACCATGAGGAGAACATTTCGGGATTTGAGAAAAGGGCGAGTGTGAGGCTCTTGCTCAAGTATTTGTCTCTGGATATCGTGTCACTCATTGTCGTGAAATATCTGGGTGACTTCATGGAAATGGACAAGTCTTACTCCCTGGTGGTTTGGCCCAGTCCAAAGCGTTTGGGGTCACTCTGTGGGATGGAAGAAGTCCGGTTTTTTTTTTTTTATGTTGTTTTCTTTTTAACCTCAGGGGTCCCACCAAATGAGGGATTCCAGAGTAGAGCCTTGGGGGGGATGACTGGACAATCAGAAATCTGGTTAAAAATTGGCGCCTAGGGACATATCAAACCCATTATGACATCTAATGGTCCAGTCACTGAGAGGACTTACTAGAGGACAGGACTCATGAGGGTCACAATGCGTGTTTATGCGCTTGTCGAACTCAAGAATGGGCGGGGCCTCAGGGTGAATGCTGGTTTCTCCTACACTGAACGTTGGACGACGTGCCAACCACAAGGTTTCTTACCATGGGTAAGGAGGTGTTCTGATTTCTGCATCACACTCACCCCTGGGCAGTGATTGGAGATAATGTCTCGGTTCTGAGGCCTGAAAACTGAGGTAGGGAAGAGAGGATGCCTAAGGCCATGGCGGGTTTTATGTGCTCAGTGTGCGGTCTGCTTTCCGGGTTTGGTCAGGAGGTCCGGGCTCAGGTTGTGTCCGACAGTGCATTAGTGCCCAGGTTAGACTATATAATTTGGGTGAAGTCGAGTGCTGTAGAGGTTTATCCTCATTGAAGGTGTCTGGGAAGCTCATGAGGAAACAATTTTTTTCTAGAGGGCAGGCAGAGTGCTGCATTGTGGGTCCGGAATTGCCAAACTTGAGGGCTTCGGGGCCAGGAGTGTGAGGACGGAAGTCTGAGAAGACAAACTAGACTTCGGTTTCAGGGCGAGGGCTACGGCAGGTACCCCCTACAGATCTGAACCAATACTCATGCATCTGAAGTCAGGGCGAGGATCAGACGTTGGCTCAGGTTGGAGTTTCCGTGCATGACGGCCACTTCATGAAGGGAGCGGAATCTCAAGGCCATTGAGGTTTTCCCACGTTGGGAGTTGTGGGATGCACCCTTCAAGGATTCCTTCTGCGCAACAATTGAGACCTGTTGGACAGCTCCAGGACATCCCATATGGAATGACTCCAGAACACCGTTCGAGGATGGATGCCTGGGAAGCCCGCCTCGCATTCCAATTGTCTCCTAGCAACAAGACAGTTTAGATCTGATGGCTCTGCGGGAGCAACCGGGGTGGCTGAGTTGAAATGGACTTTCCTGAGGATGGGTCCTAATGTGTTTTTGTGCCCATGAGGGCCTTGGAATGGGGTGGTGGCCCGGGACCCTGAAGAACCCTATGCTTTGGACATGGCTCCCATGCACAGGTTTCCTTTTGGAGACGAGATGAGTTCTGCTGGTTGCCTCAGCAAAACCCCTATGCTCGTATTGGATTCAGGCTTTTGAGGAGACATGCCTGTAAACCAAGGCAATGGATCCTATTATGGCCTAGGGTCCTGTCTGGTTCAATCTTCTCCTCTGGGGACATCCATTTATGGTATGAGTGGAGGTAGATTATCATCTGGTGTCAGACAGCCCTTGTTTGTTCCGGGCGACCTACACTATTGGGATGGCCTCAGGGACTTTGGAGGTTTCTCCTAATTTATACGATTTTGGACAATGGAATGGGCAGATTTCCCATGGATTGGTAGGCACAGTCCTAATGTGTGGCTCCAGGGGCCCCAGCCTGGAGGGTGTGGGGCACAGGACTTTGAGGACAGAAGTCTGAAAACACAAACTCAGCTTAGGTTTGGGGACGTAGGTATGGCAGGCCCGATCTACAAACAATGAGAAGAACTCTTCAGGATATGAAGAAAGTGCGAGTCTGAGGCGCTTGCTCAGGTTTTTGTATCTGGATTTTGTATCAGCGATGGCACAATCTACAGACCTGTATCGAGATCTCGTGCATCTGAAGTCAGGGCGAGGATCAGACTACCGCTTAAGTTGGTGTTTCTGTCCCTAATGGCCCCTTCACGAAAGGGCGGCATCACGAGGCCATGGGGGTTTTCCCAAGATGGGATTTGTGAGAAGCTCCAAACTGCAAAGTGTCTTCTGCAGGACAATTGAGACCTGTTGTTTGGCTCCAGGCCAATGATTCTGAGCAGGGTTCTAAGGATGCATGGCTGGCTAGCCCACCTCGCATTCCAATTGTCTCCTAGAAACAAGACAGGTTAGATCTGCTGGATCTGGGGGAGCAACCGAGGATGCTGAGTTGAAATGGACACCCCTGGGGATGGGTCCTAATGTGCTTTTGTGTCTATGGAGACCTTGGAATGAAGCGGTGGCACTGGGGCCCTGAAGGGTTCTCCTAAACAGAGGCTTTGACACAGCTCCAACGTGCAAGTTTCCCATGTGTAGATGAGATGTTTTCTGATGGGTGAGTAAAGAAACAGCCATATGCTGGTTTTGAATTCCAGGCCTCTGAGGAGAGATGCCTGGAAACCAAAGCAATGGATATGATTAGTGCCTAGGGGCCTGTTCTTTCCTTTTTACCTCTGGGGACATCTGTCTATGGGTCTGAGTACAGGTAGTTGCTCAGATGGGCTCAGATTGCCCCTGTTTTACCTGGGAAGCCACCACTAATGAGATGGATCAGCGACTTTGGAGTTTTATCCTATTAGAAGCGATGTGGCCATTGGAATGGGCACACACAATTCCCTTGGAGAGGGCAAGTACAGTCCTCAGGTTTTGCTCCAGGGGCCTGAGCCTGCAGGTTGTGTAGGCCAGGGCTGTTTGGACAGTTTTCTGAAAACACAAACTTGGCTTATGTTTCAGGTCATAGGTATGGCAGGACTTATCTACAGACCATGAGGAGAACTTTTCGGGATTTGAGAAAAGGGCGAGTGTGAGGCTCTTGCTCAAGTTTTTGTCTCTGGATATCGTGTTACTCATGGTCGTGAAATTTCTGGGTGACTTCATGGGAAATGGACGAGTCTTACTCCCTGGTGGTTTGGCCCAGTCCAAAGCGTTTGGGGTCATTCTGTGGGATGGAAGAAGTCCGTTTTTGTTTTTTTTTTGATGTTGTTTTCTTTTTAACCTCAGGTGTCCCACCAAATGAGGGATTACAGAGTAGAGCCCTGGGGGGTGGTGACTGGACAGTCAGAAATCTGGTTAAAAATTGGGGCCTAGGGACATATCAAGCCCATTATGACATCTAATGGTCCAGTAACTGAGAGGACTTACTAGAGTACAGGACTCATGCTGAGGGTCACAATGCGTGTGTATGCCCTTGTCGCACTCAAGAATGGGCGAGGCCTCAGGGTGAATGCTGGTTTCTCCTACACTGAACATTGCACGACGTGCCAACCACAAGTTTTCTTACTATGGGTAAGGAGGTATTCTGATTTCTGCATCACACTCACCCCTGGGCAGTGATTGGAGATAATGTCTCGGTTCTGAGACCTGAAAACTGAGGTAGGGTAGAGATGATGACCTAAGGCCATGGCGGGTCTTATGTGCTCAGTGTGCGGTCTGCTTTCCGGGTGTTGGTCAGGAGGTCCGGGCTCAGGTTGTGTCCGACAGTGCATTAGTGCCCAGGTTAGACTATATAATTTGGGTGAAGTCGACTGCTGTGGAGGTTTATCCTCATTGAAGGTGCCTGGGCAGCTCATGAGGCAATAATTTTTTTCTAGAGGGCAGGCGGAGTGCTGCATTGTGGGTCCGGAATTGCCAAACTTGAGGGCTTCAGGGCCAGGAGTGTGAGGACGGAAGTCTGAGAAGACAAGCTAGACTTGGGTTTCAGGGCGAGGGCACGGCAGGTACCCCCTGCAGATCTAAACCAATACTCATGCATCTGAAGTCAGGGCAAGGATCAGACGTTGGCTCAGGTTGGAGTTTCCGTGCATGACGGCCGTTCATGAAGGGAGCGGAATCTCGAGGCCATTGAGGTTTTCGCACGTTGGGAGTTGTGAGATGCCCTCTTCAAGGATTCCTTCTGCTGGACAATTGAGACCAGTTGGACAGCTCCAGGACATCCCATATGGAATGACTCCAGAGCACCGTTCGAAAATGGAGCCTGGGAAGCCAGCCTCGCATTCCAATTGTCTCCTAGCAACAAGACAGTTTATATCTGATGGCTCTGCGGGAGCAACCGGGGTGGCTGAGTTGAAATGGACTTTCCTGAGGATGGGTCCTAATGTGTTTTTGTGTCCATGAGGGCCTTGGAATGGGGCGGTGGCACCGGGACCCCGAAAAACTCTCCTATGCTTTGGACATGGCTCCCATGCACAGGTTTCCTTGTGGAGACGAGATTTGTTCTGATGGGTGCCTCAGGAAACCACTTATGCTGGTATTGGAATCCAGGCTTTTGAGGAGACATGCCTGTAAACCAAAGCAATGGATCCGATTATGGCCTAGGGTCCTGTCTGGTTCAATCTTCTTCTCTGGCGATATCCCTCTATGGAATGAGTGGAGGTAGATGCTCAACTGGTGTCAGACCGCCCTTGTTGTACCCGGATACCTACACTATTGGGATTGCCTCGGGTACTTTGGAGAGTTCTCCTAATTTGTACGATTTTGGACATCGGAATGGGCAGAAAATCCATGGATTGGGTAGGCACTGTCCTAATGTGTGTCTCCAGGGGCCCCAGCATGGAGGGTGTGTGGCCCAGGACTTTGAGGATAGAAGTCTGAAAACACAAACTCAGCTTAGGTTTGGGGACGTAGGTATGGCAGGCCCAATCACAAACCATGAGAAGAACTCTTAAGGATATGAAGAAAGAGCGAGTCTGAGGCGCTTGCTCAGGATTTTGTCTCTGGATTTTGTATCAACGATGTCCGTGGAATGTGGGGAGGCCTCATGGGCCATGAACGAAACTTCCTCTCTGTGGATATGGCCCAGTCCAAATTGTTTTTCGTCAATCTGTGGGATGTGAGATCTCCTTTCAGGTTTGTTACGTCAGGTGTCCCAACTAAGAGGAATTCCAAGGGAGAGCCCCGGGGAAGAGTGAAGGGACAACCCAAACTTGGTTAAAAATTGGGGCCTAGGTGCATGCAGTCCCAATAGCTGTCTCTTTTCTAGCCACTGAGAGGCCTTACTTGAGGACTGGGCTCAGGCTGAGGGTTAAAATGTGTGTTTGTGACCAATGTGCCCCGCGAGCATGGGCCACAATGGTTTCAACTACACTGAACTTTGGACAACATGCCAATCATAAGGATTCTTGCCATGGGGAATGAGTTCTGATTTCTGCATCATTTTCAACCCTGGGCAGTGTTTGGAGATAAGGTCTAGGTTGTAATGTCTGAAAATTACCGTTGGGAAGAGATGGCGACCTAAGTCCATGGCGGGTCTGATGTGCTCAGTGTGCGGTCAGCTGCCTGGGTGTTGGTCAGAAAGTTCGAGCTCAGGTTGTGTCAGACAGTGCATTAGTGCCCAGGTTAGACTGTATAATTTGGGTACAGTTGAGTGCCGTGTAGGTTTTCCGCCTTTGAGGTGCCTGGGCAGATCATTAGGCAAGATATTTTTCTAGAGGGCAGGCAAGGTGCTGCATTGTGTGTCCGGAATTGCCAAACGTGAGGGCTTCTGGGCCACGAGTGTGAGGACATAAGTCTGAGAACACAAGCTAGACATTGGCTTCAGGCCGAGGGCACGGCAGGTACCCCCTGCACATCTGAATTACATCTCATGAATCTGAAGTCACGGCGAGGATCAGACGTTGGCTCAGCTTAGAGTTTCTGTGCATGACTGCCCCTTCATGAACGGAGGGGAATCTCAAGGACATGGAGGTTTTCCCATGTTGGGAGTTGTGGGATGCCCCCTTCAAGGATTCCTTCTGAGGCACAATTGAGATCTGTTTGGCAGCTCCAGGACATCCCATATGGAATGAATCCAGAGCACCGTTCGAGGATGGATGCCAGGGAAGCCCGGCTCGCATTCCAATTGTCTCCTAGCAACAAGACAGTTGAGATCGGAATCTCAGCGGGAGTAACCGCGGTGGCTGAGTTAAAATGGATTTTCTTGAGGATGGGGCTTAATGTGTGTTTGTGTTCATGAGGGCCTTGGAATGGGGCGGTGGCACCGGGACCCCGAAGTATTCTCCTAAGCTTTTGACATAGCTCCCAGCACAAGTTTCCTTGTGGAGCCGAGATTTGTTCTGATGTGTGTCTCACGAAACCCCCTATGCTGGTCTTGGAATCCAGGCTTTTGAGGAGACATGCCTGTAAACCAAATCAATGGATCCGATTATAGCCTACGGTCCTGTCTGGTTCCATCTTCTTCTCTGGGGACATCCATCTATGGTATGTGGAGGTAGATGCTCTGTTGGTGTCAGACCGCCCTTGTTTGACCCGGGAGACCTACACTATTGGTATGGCCTCAGGGAATTTGGAGCTTTCTCCTAATTTGTACGATTTTGGACAATGGATGGGCAGGTTTCCTATGCATTCGGTAGGAAAAGTCCTAACGTCTGGATTCAGGGGCCCCAGCCTGGATGGTGTGTGGCCCAGGACTTTGAGGACAGAAGTCTGAATACACAAACTCAACTTAGGTTTTGGGGACGTAGGTATGGCAGGCCCAATCTACAAACCATGAGAAGAACTCTTCAGGATATGAAGAAAGAGCGAGTCTGAGGCACTTGCTCAGGCTTTTGTCTCTGGATTTTGTATCAATGATGGCTGTGGTATGTGGTGAGGCTTCAAGGGCCATGGACGAATCTTTGTCTCTGTGTATTTGGCCCGGTCCCAATTGTTTTTCGTCAATCTGTGGGATGGGAGGTGTTCTTTCAGTTCTATTTCCTCTGGTGTTCCAACCAAAGAAGAATTCCAAAGCAGAACCCTTGGAGATTGAAGGGACAACACAAAATATGTTTAAAAATTGAGGCCTAAGGTCATGGCAGGCCCAATATGCTGTCTCTTCATCCAGCCACTAAGAGGCCTTACTTGAGGACTGGGCTCAGGCCGAGGGTCACAATTTGTGTTTATGACCAATGTGGCCTACGAGCATGGGCGGGGCCTCATGGGCCAATCTGGTTTCAAGTACACTGAACTTTGGACAACATGCCAATCATAAGGTTTCTTGCCATGGGGATGGAGTTCTTATTTCTGCATCATTTTCAACCCTGGGCAGTGGTTGGAGATAAGGTCTAGGTTGGAAGCCTGAAAACCGCCTTTGGGAAGAGATGACGACCTAAGGCCATGGCAGGTCTGATGTGCGCAGTATGCGGTCAGCTGCCTGGGTGTTGGTCAGGAAGTTCGGGCTCAGGTTGTGTCACACAGTGCATTAGTGCCCAGGTTAGACTGTATAATTTGGATGCAGTCGAGTTCAGTGTATGGTGTTCCGCAATGAGGAGCCTGGGCAGCTCATTAGGCAAGATATTTTTCTAGAGGGCAGGCAGAGTGCTGCATTGTGGGTCCGGAATTGCCAAACTTGAGGGCTTCTGGGCCAGGAGTGTGAGGACAGAAGTCTGAGACCACAAGCTAGATTTGGGCTTCAGGCCGAGGGCACGGCAGGTACCCCCTGCAAATCTGAAACGATATCTCATGCATCAGAAGTCACGGCGAGGATCAGACGTAAGCTCTGGTTGGAGTTTCTGTGCATGACTGCCCCTTCATGAACGGAGCGGAATCTCAAGGCCATGGAGGTTTTCCCACGTTGGGAGTTGTGGGATGCCCCCTTCAAGCATTCCTTCTGCGGGACAATTGAGAATTGTTAGGCAGCTGCAAAACAGCCCATATGGAATGACTCCAGAGCACCGTTCGAGGATGGATGCCAGGTAAGCCTGCCTCGCTTTCCAATTGTCTCCTAGCAACAAGACAGTTGAGATAGGATGGCTCTGCGGGATCAATCGGGGTGGCTGAGTTGAAATGGACTTTCCAGAGGATGGGGCCTAATGTGTGTTTTTGTCCATGAGGGCCTTGGAATGGGGCGGTGGCACCGGGACCCTGAAGTATTCTCCTAAGCTTTTGACATAGGTCCCATGCACAGTTTCCTTGTGGAGACGAGATTTGTTCTGATGGGTGCCTCAGGAAACCCCCTATGCTGGTCTTCGAATCCAGGCATTTGAGGAGACATGCCTGTAAACCAAAGCAATAGATCCGATTTTGGCCTAGGGTCCTGTCTGTTTCCATCTCCTTCTCTGGGGACATCCATCTATGGTATGAGTGGATGTAGATGCTCACCTGGTGTCAGACCGCCCTTGTTTGTCCCGGGAAACGTACACTATAGGGATGGCCTCGGGGACTTTGGAGGGTTATCCTAATTTGTACGATTTTGGACAATGAATGGGCAGAATTCCTATTCATTGGGTAGGCACAATCCTAATGGGTGGCTTCAGGGGCCCCAGCCTGGATGGTGTGTGGCCCAGGACTTTGAGGACAGATCTGAAAACACAAACTCAGCTTAGGTTTTGGGACGTAGGTATGGCAGGCCCAATCTACAAACCATGAGAAGAACTCTTCAGGATATGAAGAAAGAGCGAGTCTGAGGCGCTTGCTCAGGGTATGGTCTCTGGATTTTGTGTCAAAGAAGGCCGTGGATTGTGGGGAGGCCTCATGGGCCATGGACGAATCTTCTTCTCTGTGGATTTGGCCCGGTCCCAATTGTTTTTCGTCAATCTGTGGGATGGGAGGTCTCCTTTCAGGTTTGTTACCTCAGGTGTCCCAACCAAAGAGGAATTCCAAAGCAGAGCCCTGGGGAAGAGTGAAGGGACAACCCAAAATATGGTTAAAAATTGGGGCCAAGGGGCATGACTGGCCAAATATGCTGTCTCTTCATCGAGCCACTGAGAGGCCTGTGTTCAGGCTGAGGGTCACAATGTGTGTTTGTGACCAATGTGGCCCGCGAGCATGGGCGGGGCCTCATGGGCCACACTGGTTTCAACTACACTGAACTTAGGACAACATGCCAATCATAAGGATTCTTGCCATGGTGAAGGAGTTCTGATTTCTGCATCATTTTCAACCCTGGGCAGTGGTTGGAGATAAGGTCTAGGTTCTGAAGCCTGAAAAGCAATTGGGAAGAGATGACGACCTAAGGCGATGGCAGGTTTGTTGTGCTCAAGGTGCGGTCACCTGCCTTGGTGTTGGTCAGGAAGTTCGGGCTCATTTTGTGTTATTAGGTGCATTAGTGCCCAGTTTAGACTGTATAATTTGGGTACAGTCGAGTGCCTGTAGGTTGTTCCGCATTTGAGGAGCCTGGGCAGCTCATTAGGCAAGATATTTTTCTAGAGGTCAGGCAGAGTGCTGCATTGTGGGTCCTGAATTGCCAAACTTGAGGGTTTCTGGGCCAGGAGTGTGAGGACAGAAGTCTGAGAACACAAGCTAGACTTGGGCTTCAGGCCGAGGGCACGGCAGGTACCCCCTGCACATCTGAAACGATATCTCATGCATCAGATGTCACTGCGAGGATCAGGCGTTGGCTCTGGTTGGAGTTTCTGTGCATGACTCCCCCTTCATGAATGGAGCGGAATCTCAAGGCCATGGAAGTTTGCCCACGTTGGGAGTTGTGGGATGCCCCCTTCAAGGATTCCTTTTGCGGGACAATTGAGACCTGTTGGGCAGCTCCAAAACATCCCATATGGAATGACTCTAGAGCACCGTTCGAGGATGGATGCCGGGGAAGCCCGCCTCGCATTCCAAATGTCTCCTAGCAACAAGACAGTTGAGATCGGATGGCTCTGCGGGAGCAACCGGGGTGGCTGAGTTGAAATGGACTTTCCTGAGCATGGGGCCTAATGTGTGTTTGTGTCCATGAGGACCTTGGAATGGGGAGGTGGCACTGGGACTCTGAAGTATTCTCCTAAGGTTTTGACATAGGTCCCATGCTCAAGTCTCCTCGTGGAGACGAGATTTTTTCTGATGGGTGCCTCAGGAAACCTCCTAAGCTGGTATTGGTATCCAGGATTTTGAGGAGACAGGTCTGTAAACCAAAGCAATGGATCCGATTATGGCCTAGGGTCCTGTCAGGTTCCATCTCCTTCTCTGGGGACATCCATCTATGGTCTGAGTGGAGGTAGATGCTCAGCTGGTGTCAGACCCCCCCTTGTTTGTCCACAGAAACCTACATATTGGGATGGCCTCGGGGACTTTGGAGGGTTCTCCTAATTTGTACGATTTTGGACTAGGAATGGGAAGAATTCCCATGAATGGGGTAGGCACAGTCCTAATGTGTGGCTCCAGGGGCCCCAGCCTGGAGGGTGTGGGGCCCAGGACTTTGAGGACAGAAGTCTGAAAACACAAACTCAGCTTAGGTTTGGGGACGTAGGTATGGCAGGCCCAATCTACAAACCATGAGAAGAACTCTTCAGGATATGAAGAAAGAGCGAGTCTGAGGCGCTTGCTAAGGTTTTGGTCTCTGGATTTTGTGTCAAAGATGGCCGTGGATTGTGGGGAAGCCTCATGGGCCATGGACGAATCTTCTTCTCTGTGGATTTGGCCCGGTCCCAATTGTTTTTCGTCAATCTGTGGGATGGGAGGTCTCCTTTCAGGTTTGTTACCTCAGGTGTCCCAACCAAAGAGGAATTCCAAAGCAGAGCCCTGGGGAAGAGTGAAGGGACAACCCAAACTATGGTTAAAATTTGGGGCCTACGGGCATGGCAGGCCCCATAGGCTGTCTCTTCATCCAGCCACTAAGAGGCCATATATGAGGACTGGGCTCAGGCTGAGGGTCACAATGTGTGTTTGTGACCAATGTGGACCGCGACCATGGGCAGGGACTCATGGGCCACACTGGTTTCAACTACACTGAACTTGGACAACATGCCAATCACAAGGTCTGTTGCCATGGGGAAGGAGTGCTGATTTCTGCATCATTTTCAACCCTGGGCAGTGTTTGGAGATAAGGTCTAGGTTCGGAAGCCTGAAAACCACAGTTGGCAAGAGATGATGACCTAAGGCCATGGTGGGTCTGATGTGCTCAGTGTGCGGTCAGCTGCCTGTTTGTTGGTCAGGAGTTTCGGGCTCAGGTTGTGTCAGACAGTGCATTAGTGCCCAGGTTAGGCTATATAATTTGGGTACAGTCGAGTTCCGTGTATATTGATCCTCATTTGAGGTGACTGGGCAGCTCAAAAGGCAAGATATTTTTTCTAAGGGCAGGCAGAGTGCTGCATTGTGGGTCTGGAATTACCAAACTTGAAGGCTTCTGGGCTAGTAGTGTGAGGACAGAAGTCTGAGAACACAAGCTAGACTTGGGCTTCAGGCCGAGAGCAAGGCAGGTACCCCTTGCACATCTGAACCAATATCTCATGCATCTGAAGTCACGGAGAGGATCAGACGTTGGCTCAGGTTGTAGTTTCTGTGCATGACTGCCCCTTCATGAACGGAGAGGAATTTCAAGGCCAAGGAGGTTTTCCCACGTGGGAGTTGTGGTTTGCCCCCTTCAAGGATTCCTTCTGCGGGACAATTGAGACCTGTTGTGCAGCTTAAAAACTGTCCATATGGAATGACTCCAGAGGACTGTTCGAGGATGGATGCCAGGGAAGCCCGCCTCGCATTCCATTTGTCTCCTAGCAACATAACAGTTGAGATCGGATGGCTCTGTGGGAGCAACCAGGGTGGCTGTGTTGAAATGGACTTTCCTGAGCATGGGGCCTAATGTGTGTTTGTGTCCATGAGGACCTTGGAATGGGGCGGTGGCACCGGGAATCTGAAGTATTCTCCTAAGATTTTGACATAGGTCCCATGCAAAAGTTTCCTCCTGGTGAAGATTTTTTCTGATGGGTGCCTCAGGAAACCCCCTATGCTGATATTGGAATCCAGGATTTTGAGGAGACATGTCTGTAAACAAAAGCAATGGATCCGATTATGGCCTAGGGTCCTGTCTGGTTCCATCTCCAACTCTGGGGACGTCCATCTATGGTATGAGTGGAGGTAGATGCTCAGCAGGTGTCAGACCGCCCTTGTTTGTCCACAGAGACCTACATATTGGGATGGCCTCAGGGAATTTGGAGGGTTCTCCTAATTTGTACAATTTTGGACAATGGAATGGGCAGGATTCCCATGCATGGGGTAGGCACAGTCCTAATGTGTGGCTCCAGGGGCCCCAGCCTGGAGGGTGTGTGGCCCAGGAATTTGAGGACAGAAGTCGGAAAACACAAACTCAGCTTAGGTTTGGGGACATAGGTATGGCAGGCCCAATCTACAAACCATGAGAAGAACTCTTCAGGATATGAAGAAAGAGCGAATCTGAGGCGCTTGCTCAGGCTTTGGTCTCTGGATTTTGTGTCAACAATGGCCGTGGAATGTGGGGAGGCCTCATGGGACATGGACGTATCTTCCTCTCTGTGGATTTGGCCCGGTCCCAATAGTTTTTCGTCAATCTGTGTGATGGGAGGTCTCCTTTCAGGTTTGTTACCTCAGGTGTACCAACCAAAGAGGAATTCCAAAGCAGAGCCCTGGGGAAGAGTGAAGGGACAACCCAAATTATGGTTAAAATTTGGGGCCTAGGGGCATGGCAGGTCCCATATGCTGTCTCTTCATCCAGCCACTGAGAGGCATTCCTTGAGGACTGGGTTCAGGCTGAGGGTCACAATGTGTGTTTGTGACCAATGTGGCCCGCGAGCATGGGCGGGGCCTCTTGGGCCACACTGGTTTAAACTACACTGAAGTTTGGACAACATGCCAATCACAAGGTCTCTTGCCATGGGGAAAGAGTTCTGATTTCTGCATCATTTTCAATCCTGGGCAGTGGTTGGAGATAAGGTCTAGGTTCTGAATACTGAAAACCGCTGTTGGGAAGAGATGATGACCTAAGGCCATGGCGGGTCTGATGTGCTAAATGTGCGGTCAGCTGCCTGGTTGATGGTCAGGAATTTCGGGCTCAGGTTGAGTCAGACAGTGCATTAGTGCTCAGGTTAGACTATATAATTTGGGTACAGTCGAGTGCCGTATAGGTTGATCCTTATTTGAGGTGCCCGGGCAGTTCATTAGGCAAGATATTTTTTCTAGAGGGCAGGCAGAGTGCTGCATTTTGGGTCCGGAATTGCCAAACGTGAGGGCTTCTGGGCCAGTAGTGTGAGGACAGAAGTCTGAGACCACAAGCTAGATTTGGGCTTCAGGCCGAGGGCAAGGCAGGTACGCCCTGCACATCTGAACCAATATCTCATGCATCTGAAGTCACGGCGAGGATCAGACGTTGGCTCAGGTTGTAGTTTCTGTGCATGACTGCCCCTTCATGAACAGAGAGGAATCTCAAGGCCATGGAGGTTTTCCCTCGTTGGGAGTTGTGGGATGCCCCCTTCAAGGATTCCTACTGCGACACAATTGAGACCTGTTGGGCAGCTCCAAAACATCCCACATGGAATGACTCCAGAGCACCGTTCAAGGATGGATGCCAGGGAAGCCCTCCTCGCATTCCAATTGCCTCTAGCAACAAGAGAGTTGAGATCGGATGGCTCTGGGGGAGTAACCGGGGTGGCTGAGTTGAAATGGACGTTCGTGAGTATGGGGCCTAATATGTGTTTGTGTCCATGAGGACCTTGGAATGGGGCGGTGGCACCGGGACTCTGAAGTATTTTCCTAAGGTTTTGACATAGGTCCCATGCACAAGTTTCCTCGTGGAGGCGAGATTTTTTCTGATGGGTGCCTCAGAAACCCCCTATACTGGTATTGGAATCCAGGCTTTTGAGGAGAATGCCTGTAAACCAAAGCAATGGATCCGATTATGGTCTAGGATCCTGTCTGGTACCATCTCCTTCTCTGGGGACGTCCATCTATGGTATGTGTGGAGGTAGATGCTCTGCTGGTGTCACACCGCCATTGTTTGTCCACAGAGACCTACATATTGGGATGGCCTCGGGGACTTTGGAGGGTTCTTTTAATTTGTACAATTTTGGACAATGGAATGGGCAGAATTCCCATGTGGTGTAGGCACAGTCCTAATGTGTGGCTCCAGAGGCCCCAGCCTTGAGGGTGTGTGGCCCAGGACTTTGAGGACAGAAGTCTGAAAACACAGACTCAGCTTAGGTTTGGGGACATAGGTATGGCAGACCCAATCTACAAACCATGAGAAGAACTCTTCAGGATATGAAGAAAGAGCGAGTCTGAGGCGCTTGCTCAGGCTTTGGTCTCCGGATTTTGTGTCAACGATGTCCGTGGAATGAGGGGAGGCCTCATGGGCAATGGACGAATCTTCCTCTCTGTGGATTTGGCCCATTCCCAATTGTTTTTCGTCAATCTGTGGGATGGGAGGTCTCCTTTCAGGTTTGTTACCTCAGGTGTCCCAATCAAAGAGGAATTCCAAAGCAGAGCCCTGGCAAGAGTGAAGGGAAAACCCAAACTATGGTTAAATTTTGGGGCCTAGGGGCATGGCAGGCCCCATATGCTGTCTCTTCATCCAGCCACTGAGAGGCCTTACTTGAGGACTGGGATCAGGCTGAGGGTCACAATGTGTGTTTGTGACCAATGTGGCTCGCGAGCATGGGCGGGTCCTAATGGGCCACACTGGTTTCAAGTACACTGAAGTTTGGACAACATGCCAATCAAAAGGTCTCTTGCCTTGGGGAAGGAGTTCTGATTTCTGCATCATTTTCAACCCTGGGCAGTGGTTGGAGATAAGGTCTAGGTTCGGAAGCCTGAAAACCGCAGTTGGGAGGAGAAGATGACCTAAGGCCATGGTGGGTCTGATGTGCTAAGTGTTCGGTCAGCTGCCTGGTTCTTGGTCAGGAGGTTCGGGCTCAGTTTGTGTTAGACAGTGCTAGTGCCCAGGTTAGACTATATAATTTGGGTACAGTCGAGTGCCCTGTAGGTTGATCCTCATTTGAGGTGCCTGGGCAGCTCATTAGGCAAGATATTTTCTCTAGAGGGCAGGCACAGTGCTGCATTGTGGGTCGGGAATTGCCAAACTTGAGGGCTTCTGGGCCAGTAGTGTGAGGACAGAAGTCTGAGAACACAAGCTAGACTTGGGCTTCAGGCCGAGGGCAAGGCAGGTACCCCCTGCACATCTGAACCAATATCTCATGCATCTGAAGTCACGGAGAGGATCAGACGTTGTCTCAGGTTGTAGTTTCTGTGCATGACTGCCCCTTCATGAACGGAGAGGAATCTCAAGGCCATGGAGATTTTCCCACGTTGGGAGTTGTGGGATGCCCCCTTCAAAGATTCCTTCTGCGGCACAATTGAGACCTGTTGGGCACCACCACCACATCCCTTATGGAATGACTCCAGAGTACCGTGCGAGGATGGATGACAGGGAAGCCCTCCTCGCATTCCAATTGTCTCCTAGCTACAAGACAGTTGAGATCGGATGGCTCTGCGGGAGCAACCGGGGTGTCTGAGTTGATATGGACTTTCCTGAGCATGGGGCCTAATGTGTGTTTGTGTCCATGAGGACCTTGGAATGGGGCGGTGGCACCAGGACTCTGAAGTATTCTCCTAAGATTTTGACATAGGTCCCATGCACAAGTTTTTCGTGGAGACGAGATTTTTCCTGATGGGTGCCTCAGGAAACCCCCTATGCTGGTATTGGAATCCAGGATTTTGAGGAGACATGCCTGTAAACCAAATGAAATGGATCCGATTATGGCCTACAGTCCTGTCTGGTACCATATCCTTTTCTTGGGACATCCATCTATGGTATGAGTGGAGGTAGATGCTAAGCTGTTGTCAGTCCGCCTTTGTTTGTCCACAGAGACCTAGATATTGGGATGGCCTCGGGGACTTTGGAGGGTTCTCCTAATTTGTACAATTTTGGACAATGGAAGGGGCAGAATTCCCATGCATGGGGTAGACACAGTCCTAATGTGTGGCTCCAGGGTCCTCAGCCTGGAGGGTTTGTGGTTCAGGACTTTGAGGACAGAAGTCTGAATACAGACTCAGCTAGGTTTGGGGACGTAGGTATGGCAGGCCCAATCTACAAACCATGAGAAGAACTCTTCAGGACATGAAGAAAGAGCGAGTCTCAGGTGCATGCTCAGGCTTTGGTCTGGATTTTGTGTCAACGATGGCCGTGGAATGTGGGGAGACCTCATGGGCCATGGACGAATCTTCCTCTCTGTGGATTTGGACTGGTCCCAATTGTTTTTCGTCAATCTGTGGGATGGGAGGTCTCCTTTCAGGTTTGTTACCTCAGGTGTCCCAACCAAAGAGGAATTACAAAGCAGAGACCTGGGGAAGAGTGAAGAGACAACCCAAACTATGGTTAAATTTTGGGGCCTAGGGGCATGGCAGGCCCCATATGCTGTCTCTTCATCCAGCCACTGGGAGGCCTTACTTGAGGACTGGGCTCAGGCTGAGGGTTACAATGTGTGTTTGTGACCAATGTAGCTCACGAGCATGGGCGGGGCCTCATGGGCCACACTGGTTTCATCTACACTGAACTTTGGACAACATGCCAATCACAAGGTCTCTTGTCATGGTGAAGGAGTTTTGATTTCTGCATCATTTTCAACCCTGGGCAGTGTTTGGAGATAAGGTCTAGGTTCGGAAGCCTGAAAACCGCAGTTGGGAAGAGATGATGACCTAAGGCCATGGTGGGTCTGATGTGCTCAGTGTGCGGTCAGCTGCCCGGTTGTTGGTCAGGAGGTTCGGGCTCAGGTTGTGTCAGACAGTGCATTAGTGCCCAGGTTAGACTTTATAATTTGGGTACAGTCGAGTGCCGTGTAAGTTGATTCTCATTTGAGGTGCCCTGGCAGCTCATTGGGCAAGATATTTTTTTCTAGATCGCAGGCAGAGTGCTGCATTGTGGGTCCAGAATTGCCAAACGAGAGGGCTTCTGGGTCAGTAGTGTGAGGACAGAAGTCTGAGAACACAAGCTAGACTTGGGCTTCAGGCCGAGGGCAAGGCAGGTACCCCCTGCACATCTGAACCCATATCTCATGCATCTGAAGTCACGGCGAGGATCAGACGTTGGCTCAGGTTGAAGTTTCTTTGCATGACTGCCCCTTCATGAACGGAGAGGAATCTAAAGGCCATGGAGTTTTTCCCACGTTGGGAGTTGTGGGATGCCCCCTTCAAGGATTCCTTCTGCGGGACAATTGAGACCTGTTGGGCAGCTCCAAAACATCCCATATGGAATGACTCCAGAGCACCGTTCGAGGATGGATGCCAGGGAAGCCCGCCTCACATTCACATTGTCTCCTAGCAACAAGACAGTTGAGATCGGATGGCTCTGCGGGAGCAACCAGGGTGGCTGAGTTGAAATGGACTTTCCTGAGCATGGGGCCTAATGTGTGCTTGTGTCCATGAGGACCTTGGAATGGGGCGGTGGCACCGGGACTCTGAAGTATTCTCCTAAGATTTTGACATAGGTCCCATGCACAACTTTCCTCGTGGAGACGAGATATTTTCTGATGGGTGCCTCAGGAAACCCCCTATGCTGGTATTGGAATCCAGGCTTTTGAGGAGACATGCTTTTAAACCAAAGCAATGGATCCGATTATGGCCTAGGGTCCTCTCTGGTTCCATCTCCTTCTCTGGGGACATCCATCTATAGTATGAGTGGAGGTAGATGCTAAGCTGGTGTCAGACCGCCCTTGTTTGACCACAGAGACCTAGATATTGGGATGGCCTCGGGGACTTTGGAGGGTTCTCCTAATTTGTACAATTTTGGACAATGGAAGGGGCAGAATTCCCATGCATGGGGTAGGCACAGTCCTAATGTGTGGCTCCAGGGGCCCCAGCCTGGAGGGAGTGTGGCCCAGTACTTGAGGACAGAAGTCTGAAAACACAGACTCAGCTTAGGTTTGGGGACGTAGGTATGGCAGGCCCAATCTACAAACCATGAGAAGAACTCTTCACGATATGAAGAAAGAGCGAGTCTGAGGCGTTGCTCAGGCTTTTGTGTCTGGATTTTGTATCAACGATGGCCGTGGAATTTGGGGAGGCCTCATGGGCCAAGGACGAATCTTCCTTTCTGTGGATTTGGCCCAGTCCGAATTGTTTTTCGTCAATCTGTGGGATGGGAGGTCTCCTTTCAGGTTTGTTACCTCAGGTGTCCCAACCAAAGAGGAATTCCAAAGCAGAGCCCTGGGGAAGAGTGAAGGGACAACCCAAATATGGTTAAAAATTGGGGCCTATGGGCATGACAGGCCAAATATGCTGTCTCTTAATCGAGCCACTGAGAGTCCTTGGTTCAGGCTGAGGGTCACAATGTGTGTTTGTGACCAATGTGGCCCGCGAGCATTGGCGGGGCCTCATGGCCACACTGGTTTCAACTACACTGAACTTTGGACAACATGCCAATCATAAGGATTCTTGCCATGGGGAAGGAGTTCTGATTCTGCATCATTTTCAACCCTGGGCAGTGGTTGGAGATAAGGTCTAGGTTCTGAAGCCTGAAAAGCAATTGGGAAGAGATGACGACCTAAGGCCATGGCAGGTCTGTTGTGCTCAGTGTGCGGTCAGCTGCCTGGATGTTGGTCAGGAAGTTCGGGCTCATGTTTTGTTAGACAGTGCATTAGTGCCCAGTTTAGACTGTATAATTTGGGTACAGTCGAGTGCCTGTAGGTTGTTCCGCATTTGAGGAGCCTGGGCAGCTCATTAGGCAAGATATTTTTCTAGAGGTCAGGCAGAGTGCTGCATTGTGGGTCCGGAATTGCCAAACTTGAGGGCTTCTGGGCCAGGAGTGTGAGGACAGAAGTCTGAGAACACAAGCTAGACTTGGGCTTCAGGCCGAGGGCACGGCAGGTACCCCCTGCACATCTGAAACGATATCTCATGCATCAGAAGTCACGGCGAGGATCAGGCGTTGGCTCTGGTTGGAGTTTCTGAGCATGACTCCCCCTTCATGAATGGAGCGGAATCTCAAGGCCATGGAGGTTTTCCCAAGTTGGGAGTTGTGGGATGCCCCCTTCAAGAATTCCTTTTGCGGGACAATTGAGACCTGTTGGGCAGCTCCAAAACATCCCATATGGAATGACTCTAGAGCACCGTTCGAGCATGGATGCCGGGGAAGCCAGCCTCGCATTCCAATTGTCTACTAGCAACAAGACAGTTGAGATCGGATGGCTCTGCGGGAGCAACCGGGGTGTCTGAGTTGAAATGGACTTTCCTGAGCATGGGGCCTAATGTGTGTTTGTGTCCATGAGTACCTTGGAATGGGGCGGTGGCACTGGGACTCTGAAGTATTCTCCTAAGGTTTTGACATAGGTCCCATGCACAAGTCTCCTCGTGGAGACGAGATTTTTTCTGATGGGTGCCTCAGGAAACCCCCTAAGCTGGTATTGGTATCCAGGATTTTGAGGAGACAGGCCTGTAAACCAAAGCAATGGATCCGATTATGGCCTAGGGTCCTGTCAGGTTCCATCTCCTTCTCTGGGTACATCCATCTATGGTCTGATTGGAGGTAGATGCTCAGCTGGTGTCAGACCCCCCTTGTTTGTCCACAGAAACCTACATATTTGGATGGCCTCGGGGACTTTGGAGGGTTCTCCTAATTTGTACAATTTTGGACAATGGAATGGGCAGAATTCCCATGCATGGGGTAGGCACAGTTCTAATGTGTGTCTCCAGGGGCCCCAGCCTGGAGGGTGTGTGGCCCAGGAATTTGAGGACAGAAGTCTGAAAACACAGACTCAGCTTAGGTTTGGGGACGTAGGTATGGCAGGCCCAATCTACAAACCATGAGAAGAACTCTTCACGATATGAAGAAAGAGCGAGTCTGAGGCGTTGCTCAGGCTTTTGTGTCTGGATTTTGTATCAACGATGGCCGTGGAATGTGGGGAGGCCTCATGGGCCATGGACGAATCTTCTTCTCTGTGGATTTGGCCCGGTCCCAATTGTTTTTCGTCAATCTGTGGGATGGGAGGTCTCCTTTCAGGTTTGTTACCTCAGGTGTCCCAACCAAAGAGGAATTCCAAAGCAGAGCCCTGGGGAAGAGTGAAGGGACAACCCAAACTATGGTTAAAATTTGGGGCCTACGGGCATGGCAGGCCCCATAGGCTGTCTCTTCAACCAGCCACTAAGAGGCCATACTTGAGGACTGGGCTCAGGCTGAGGGTCACAATGTGTGTTTGTGACCAATGTGGACCGCGACCATGGGCCGGGACTCATGGGCCACACTGGTTTCAACTACACGAACTTTGGACAACATGCCAATCACAAGGTCTGTTGCCATGGGGAACGAGTGCTGATTTCTGCATCATTTTCAACCCTGGGCAGTGTTTGGAGATAAGGTCTAGGTTCGGAAGCCTGAAAACCACAGTTGGCAAGAGATGATGACCTAAGGCCATGGTGGGTCTGATGTGCTCAGTGTGCGGTCAGCTGCCTGTTTGTTGGTCAGGAGTTTCGGGCTCAGGTTGTGTCAGACAGTGCATTAGTGCCCAGGTTAGGCTATATAATTTGGGTACAGTCGAGTGCCGTGTATATTGATCCTCATTTGAGGTGACTGGGCAGCTCAATAGGGAAGATATTTTTTCTAAGGGCAGGCAGAGTGCTGCATTGTGGGTCCGGAATTACCAAACTTGAGGGCTTCTGGGCTAGTAGTGTGAGGACAGAAGTCTGAGAACACAAGCTAGACTTGGGCTTCAGGCCGAGAGCAAGGCAGGTACCCCTTGCACATCTGAACCAATATCTCATGCATCTGAAGTCACGGAGAGGATCAGACGTTGGCTCAGGTTGTAGTTTCTGTGCATGACTGCCCCTTCATGAACGGAGAGGAATTTCAAGGCAAAGGAGGTTTTCCCACGTGGGAGTTGTGGGTTGCCCCCTTCAAGGATTCCTTCTGCGGGAAAATTGAGACCTGTTGTGCAGCTTAAAATCTATCCATATGGAATGACTCCAGAGGACTGTTCGAGGATGGATGCCAGGGAAGCCCGCCTCGCATTCCATTTGTCTCCTAGCAACATGACAGTTGAGACCGGATGGCTCTGTGGGAGCAACCGGGGTGGCTGTGTTGAAATGGACATTCCTGAGCATGGGGCCTAATGTGTGTTTGTGTCCATGAGGACCTTGGAATGGGGCGGTGGCACCGGGACTCTGAAGTATTCTCCTAAGATTTTGTCATAGGTCCCATGCACAAGTTTCCTCCTGGTGAAGATTTTTTCTGATGGGTGCCTCAAGAAACCCCCTATGCTGATATTGGAATCCAGGATTTTGAGGAGCCATGCCTGTAAACCAAAGCAATGGATCCGATTATGGCCTAGGGTCCTGTCTGGTTCCATCTCCTTCTCTGGGGACGTCCATCAATGGTATGAGTGGAGGTAGATGCTCAGCAGGTGTCAGACCGCCCTTGTTTGTCCACAGAGACCTACATATTGGGATGGCCTCAGGGAATTTGGAGGGTTCTCCTAATTTGTACAATTTTGGACAATGGAATGGGCAGGATTCCCATGCATGGGGTAAGCACAGTCCTAATGTGTGGCTCCAGGGGCCCCAGCCTGGAGGGTGTGTGGCCCAGGAATTTGAGGACAGAAGTCGGAAAACACAAACTCAGCTTAGGTTTGGGGACATAGGTATGGCAGGCCCAATCTCAAACCATAAGAAGAACTCTTCAGGATATGAAGAAAGAGCGAATCTGAGGCGCTTGCTCAGGTTTTGGTCTCTGGATTTTGTGTCAACGATGGCCGTGGAATGTGGGGAGGCCTCATGGGACATGGACGTATCTTCCTCTCTGTGGATTTGGCCCGGTCCCAATAGTTTTTCGTCAATCTGTGTGATGGGAGGTCTCCTTTCAGGTTTGTTACCTCAGGTGTACCAACCAAAGAGGAATTCCAAAGCAGAGCCCTGGGGAAGAGTGAAGGGACAACCCAAATTATGGTTAAAATTTGGGGCCTAGGGGCATGGCAGGTCCCATATGCTGTCTCTTCATCCAGCCACTGAGAGGCATTCCTTGAGGACTGGGCTCAGGCTGAGGGTCACAATGTGTGTTTGTGACCAATGTGGCCCGCGAGCATGGGCGGGGCCTCATGGGCCACACTGGTTTAAACTACACTGAAGTTTGGACAACATGCCAATCACAAGGTCTCTTGCCATGGGGAAAGAGTTCTGATTTCTGCATCATTTTCAATCCTGGGCAGTGGTTGGAGATAAGGTCTAGGTTCTGAATACTGAAAACCGCAGTTGGGAAGAGATGATGACCTAAGGCCATGGCGGGTCTGATGTGCTAAATGTGCGGTCAGCTGCCTGATTGATGGTTAGGAATTTCGGGCTCAGGTTGAGTCAGACAGTGCATTAGTGCTCAGGTTAGACTATATAATTTGGGTACAGTCGAGTGCCGTATAGGTTGATCCTTATTTGAGGTGCCCGGGCAGTTCATTAGGCAAGATATTTTTTCTAGAGGGCAGGCAGAGTGCTGCATTTTGGGTCCGGAATTGCCAAACGTGAGGGCTTCTGGGCCAGTAGTGTGAGGACAGAAGTCTGAGACCACAAGCTAGATTTGGGCTTCAGGCCGAGGGCAAGGCAGGTACGCCCTGCACATCTGAACCAATATCTCATGCATCTGAAGTCACGGCGAGGATCAGACGTTGGCTCAGGTTGTAGTTTCTGTGCATGACTGCCCCTTCATGAACAGAGAGGAATCTCAAGGCCATGGAGGTTTTCCCTCGTTGGGAGTTGTGGGATGCCCCCTTCAAGGATTCCTTCTGCGACACAATTGAGACCTGTTGGGCAGCTCCAAAACATCCCACATGGAATGACTCCAGAGCACCGTTCAAGGATGGATGCCAGGGAAGCCCTCCTCGCATTCCAATTGCCTCTAGCAACAAGAGAGTTGAGATCGGATGGCTCTGGGGGAGTAACCGGGGTGGCTGAGTTGAAATGGACGTTCGTGAGTATGGGGCCTAATGTGTGTTTGTGTCCATGAGGACATTGGAATGGGGCGGTGGCACCGGGACTCTGAAGTATTTTCCTAAGGTTTTGACATAGGTCC
Organism: Mustela nivalis; assembly: GCF_964662115.1. Classification (NCBI taxonomy): domain Eukaryota; kingdom Metazoa; phylum Chordata; class Mammalia; order Carnivora; family Mustelidae; genus Mustela; species Mustela nivalis. The sequence goes on along the minus strand of NW_028136485.1, from coordinate 1,359,711 downwards.
CATGCACAAGTTTCCTCATGGAGGCGAGATTTTTTCTGATGGGTGCCTCAGGAAACCCCCTATAGTGGTATTGGAATCCAGGCTTTTGAGGAGAATGCCTGTAAACCAAAGCAATGGATCCGATTATGGTCTAGGATCCTGTCTGGTACCATCTCCTTCTCTGGGGACGTCCATCTATGGTATGAGTGGAGGTAGATGCTCAGCTGGTGTCACACCGCCCTTGTTTGTCCACAGAGACCTACATATTGGAATGGCCTCGGGGACTTTGGAGGGTTCTTTTAATTTGTACAATTTTGGACAATGGAATGGGCAGTATTCCCATGCATGGGGTAGGCACAGTCCTAATGTGTGGCTCCAGAGGCCCCAGCCTGGAGGGTGTGTGGCCCAGGACTTTGAGGACAGAAGTCTGAAAACACAGACTCAGCTTAGGTTTGGGGACATAGGTATGGCAGACCCAATCTACAAACCATGAGAAGAAGTCTTCAGGATATGAAGAAAGAGCGAGTCTGAGGCGCTTGCTCAGGCTTTGGTCTCCGGATTTTGTGTCAACGATGTCCGTGGAATGAGGGGAGGCCTCATGGGCAATGGACGAATCTTCCTCTCTGTGGATTTGGCCCATTCCCAATTGTTTTTCTTCAATCTGTGGGATGGGAGGTCTCCTTTCAGGTTTGTTACCTCAGGTGTCCCAACCAAAGAGGAATTCCAAAGCAGAGCCCTGGCAAGAGTGAAGGAACAACCCAAACTATGGTTAAAATTTGGGGCCTACGGGCATGGCAGGCCCCATATGCTGTCTCTTCATCCAGCCACTGAGAGGCCTTACTTGAGGACTGGGATCAGGCTGAGGGTCACAATGTGTGTTTGTGACCAATGTGGCTCGTGAGCATGGGCGGGTCCTCATGGGCCACACTGGATTCAAAAACACTGAAGTTTGGACAACATGCCAATCAAAAGGTCTCTTGCCTTGGGGAAGGAGTTCTGATTTCTGCATCATTTTCCACCCTGGGCAGTGGTTGGAGATAAGGTCTAGGTTCGGAAGCCTGAAAACCGCAGTTGGGAGGAGAAGATGACCTAAGGCCATGGTGGGTCTGATGTGCTCAGTGTTCGGTCAGCTGCCTGGTTGTTGGTCAGGAGGTTCGGGCTCAGTTTGTGTTAGACAGTGCTAATGCCCAGGTTAGACTATATAATTTGGGTACAGTCGAGTGCCCTGTAGGTTGATCCTCATTTGAGGTGCCTGGGCAGCTCATTAGGCAAGATATTTTTTCTAGAGGGCAGGCACAGTGCTGCATTGTGGGTCGGGAATTGCCAATCTTGAAGGCTTCTGGGCCAGTAGTGTGAGAACAGAAGTCTGAGAACACAAGCTAGACATGGGCTTCAGGCCGAGGGCAAGGCAGGTACCCCCTGCACATCTGAACCAATATCTCATGCATCTGAAGTCACGGAGAGGATCAGACGTTGTCTCAGGTTGTAGTTTCTGTGCATGACTGCCCCTTCATGTACGGAGAGGAATCTCAAGGCCATGGAGATTTTCCCACGTTGGGAGTTGTGGGATGCCCCCTTCAAAGATTCCTTCTGCGGCACAATTGAGACCTGTTGGGCACCACCACCACATCCCTTATGGAATGACTCCAGAGTACCGTGCGAGGATGGATGACAGGGAAGTCCTCCTCGCATTCCAATTGACTCCTAGCTACAAGACAGTTGAGATCGGATGGCTCTGCGGTAGCAACCGGGGTGTCTGAGTTGATATGGACTTTCCTGAGCATGGGGCCTAATGTGTGTTTTTGTCCATGAGGACCTTGGAATGGGGCGGTGGCACCAGGACTCTGAAGTATTCTCCTAAGATTTTGACATAGGTCCCATGCACAAGTTTTTCGTGGAGACGAGATTTTTTCTGATGGGTGCCTCAGGAAACCCCCTATGCTGGTATTGGAATCCAGGATTTTGAGGAGACATGCCTGTAAACCAAAGCAATGGATCCGATTATGGCCTACGGTCCTGTCTGGTACCATATCCTTTTCTTGGGATATCCATCTATGGTATGAGTGGAGGTAGATGCTAAGCTGGTGTCAGTCCACCTTTGTTTGTCCACAGAGACCTAGATATTTGGATGGCCTCGGGGACTTTGGAGGGTTCTCCTAATTTGTACAATTTTGGACAATGGAAGGGGCAGAATTCCCATGCATGGGGTAGACACAGTCCTAATGTGTGGCTCCAGGGTCCTCAGCCTGGAGGGTTTGTGGTTCAGGACTTTGAGGACAGAAGTCTGAAAACAGACTCAGCTAGGTTTGGGGACATAGGTATGGCAGGCCCAATCTACAAACCATGAGAAGAACTCTTCAGGACATGAAGAAAGAGCGAGTCTCAGGTGCTTGCTCAGGCTTTGGTCTGGATTTTGTGTCAACGATGGCCGTGGAATGTGGGGAGACCTCATGGGCCATGGACGAATCTTCCTCTCTGTGGATTTGGCCCAGTCCCAATTGTTTTTCGTCAATCTGTGGGATGGGAGGTCTCCTTTCAGGTTTGTTACCTCAGGTGTCCCAACCAAAGAGGAATTACAAAGCAGAGACCTGGGGAAGAGTGAAGGGACAACCCAAACTATGGTTAAATTTTGGGGCCTAGGGGCATGGCAGGCCCCATATGCTGTCTCTTCATCCAGCCACTGAGAGGCCTTACTTGAGGACTGGGCTCAGGCAAGGGGTTACAATGTGTGTTTTTGACCAATGTAGCTCACGAGCATGGGCGGGGCCTCATGGGCCACACTGGTTTCATCTACACTGAACTTTGGACAACATGCCAATCACAAGGTCTCTTGTCATGGTGAAGGAGTTTTGATTTCTGCATCATTTTCAACCCTGGGCAGTGTTTGGAGATAAGGTCTAGGTTCGGAAGCCTGAAAACCGCAGTTGGGAAGAGATGATGACCTAAGGCCATGGTGGGTCTGATGTGCTCAGTGTGTGGTCAGCTGCCCGGTTGTTGGTCAGGAGGTTCGGGCTCAGGTTGTGTCAGACAGTGCATTAGTGCCCAGGTTAGACTTTATAATTTGGGTACAGTCGAGTGCCGTGTAAGTTGATTCTCATGTGAGGTGCCCTGGCAGCTCATTGGGCAAGATATTTTTTTCTAGATCGCAGGCAGAGTGCTGCATTGTGGGTCCAGAATTGCCAAACGTGAGGGCTTCTGGGCCAGTAGTGTGAGGACAGAAGTCTGAGAACACAAGCTAGACTTGGGCTTCAGGCCGAGGGCAAGGCAGGTACCCCCTGCACATCTGAACCCATATCTCATGCATCTGAAGTCACGGCGAGGATCAGACGTTGGCTCAGGTTGAAGTTTCTTTGCATGACTGCCCCTTCATGAACGGAGAGGAATCTAAAGGCCATGGAGTTTTTCCCACGTTGGGAGTTGTGGGATGCCCCCTTCAAGGATTCCTTCTGCGGGACAATTGAGACCTGTTGGGCAGCTCCAAAACATCCCATATGGAATGACTCCAGAGCACCGTTCGAGGATGGATGCCAGGGAAGCCCGCCTCACATTCACATTGTCTCCTAGCAACAAGACAGTTGAGATCGGATGGCTCTGCGGGAGCAACCAGGGTGGCTGAGTTGAAATGGACTTTCCTGAGCATGGGGCCTAATGTGTGCTTGTGTCCATGAGGACCTTGGAATGGGGCGGTGACACAGGGACTCTGAAGTATTCTCCTAAGATTTTGACATAGGTCCCATGCACAACTTTCCTCGTGGAGACGAGATATTTTCTGATGGGTGCCTCAGGAAACCCCCTATGCTGGTATTGGAATCCAGGCTTTTGAGGAGACATGCTTTTAAACCAAAGCAATGGATCCGATTATGGCCTAGGGTCCTCTCTGGTTCCATCTCCTTCTCTTGGGACATCCATCTATAGTATGAGTGGAGGTAGATGCTAAGCTGGTGTCAGACAGCCCTTGTTTGACCACAGAGACCTAGATATTGGGATGGCCTCGGGGACTTTGGAGTGTTCTCCTAATTTGTACAATTTTGGACAATGGAAGGGGCAGAATTCCCATGCATGGGGTAGGCACAGTCCTAATGTGTGGCTCCAGGGGCCCCAGCCTGGAGGGAGTGTGGCCCAGGACTTGAGGACAGAAGTCTGAAAACACAGACTCAGCTTAGGTTTGGGGACGTAGGTATGGCAGGCGCAATCTACAAACCATGAGAAGAACTCTTCACGATATGAAGAAAGAGCGAGTCTGAGGCGTTGCTCAGGCTTTTGTGTCTGGATTTTGTATCAACGATGGCCGTGGAATGTGGGGAGGCCTCATGGGCCAAGGACGAATCTTCCTCTCTGTGGATTTGGCCCAGTCCGAATTGTTTTTCGTCAATCTGTGGGATGCGAGGTCTCCTTTCAGGTTTGTTACCTCAGGTGTCCCAACCAAAGAGGAATTCCAAAGCAGAGCCCTGGGGAAGAGTGAAGGGACAACCCAAATATGGTTAAAAATTGGGGCCTATGGGCATGACAGGCCAAATATGCTGTCTCTTAATCGAGCCACTGAGAGTCCTGGGTTCAGGCTGAGGGTCACAATGTGTGTTTGTGACCAATGTGGCCCGCGAGCATTGGCGGGGCCTCATGGCCACACTGGTTTCAACTACACTGAACTTTGGACAACATGCCAATCATAAGGATTCTTGCCATGGGGAAGGAGTTCTGATTCTGCATCATTTTCAACCCTGGGCAGTGGTTGGAGATAAGGTCTAGGTTCTGAAGCCTGAAAAGCAATTGGGAAGAGATGACGACCTAAGGCCATGGCAGGTCTGTTGTGCTCAGTGTGCGGTCAGCTGCCTGGATGTTGGTCAGGAAGTTCGAGCTCATGTTGTGTTAGACAGTGCATTAGTGCCCAGTTTAGACTGTATAATTTGGGTACAGTCGAGTGCCTGTAGGTTGTTCCGCATTTGAGGAGCCTGGGCAGCTCATTAGGCAAGATATTTTTCTAGAGGTCAGGCAGAGTGCTGCATTGTGGGTCCGGAATTGCCAAACTTGAGGGCTTCTGGGCCAGGAGTGTGAGGAGCGAAGTCTGAGAACACAAGCTAGACTTGGGCTTCAGGCCGAGGGCACGGCAGGTACCCCCTGCACATCTGAAACGATATCTCATGCATCAGAAGTCACGGCGAGGATCAGGCGTCGGCTCTGGTTGGAGTTTCTGAGCATGACTCCCCCTTCATGAATGGAGCGGAATCTCAAGGCCATGGAGGTTTTCCCAAGTTGGGAGTTGTGGGATGCCCCCTTCAAGGATTCCTTTTGCGGGACAATTGAGACCTGTTGGGCAGCTCCAAAACATCCCATATGGAATGACTCTAGAGCACCGTTCGAGGATGGATGACGGGGAAGCCCGCCTCGAATTCCAATTGTCTCCTAGCAACAAGACAGTTGAGATCGGATGGCTCTGCGGGAGCAACCGGGGTGTCTGAGTTGAAATGGACTTTCCTGAGCATGGGGCCTAATGTGTGTTTGTGTCCATGAGTACCTTGGAATGGGGCGGTGGCACTGGGACTCTGAAGTATTCTCCTAAGGTTTTGACATAGGTCCCATGCACAAGTCTCCTCGTGGAGACGAGAATTTTTCTGATGGGTGCCTCAGGAAACCCCCTAAGCTGGTATTGGTATCCAGGCTTTTGAGGAGACATGCTTTTAAACCAAAGCAATGGATCCGATTATGGCCTAGGGTCCTGTCAGGTTCCATCTCCTTCTCTGGGGACATCCATCTATGGTCTGATTGGAGGTAGATGCTCAGCTGGTGTCAGACCCCCCTTGTTTGTCCACAGAAACCTACATATTGGGATGGCCTCGGGGACTTTGGAGGGTTCTCCTAATTTGTACGATTTTGGACAATGGAATGGGAAGAATTCCCATGCATGGGGTACGCACAGTCCTAATGTGTGTCTCCAGGGGCCCCAGCCTGGAGGGTGTGTGGCCCAGGACTTTGAGGACAGAAGTCTGAAAACACAAACTCAGCTTAGGTTTGGGGACGTAGGTATCCAGGCCCAATCTACAAACCATGAGAAGAACTCTTCAGGATATGAAGAAAGAGCGAATCTGAGGCGCTTGCTCAGGTTTTGGTCTCTGGATTTTGTGTCAAAGATGGCCGTGGATTGTGGGGAAGCCTCATGGGCCATGGACGAATCTTCCTCTCTGTGGATTTGGCCCGGTCCCAATTGTTTTTCGTCAATCTGTGGGATGGGAGGTCTCCTTTCAGGTTTGTTACCTCAGGTGTCCCAACCAAAGAGGAATTCCAAAGCAGAGCCCTGGGGAAGAGTGAAGGGACAACCCAAACTATGGTTAAAATTTGGGGCCTACGGGCATGGCAGGCCCCATAGGCTGTCTCTTCAACCAGCCACTAAGAGGCCATACTTGAGGACTGGGCTCAGGCTGAGGGTCACAATGTGTGTTTGTGACCAATGTGGACCGCGACCATGGGCCGGGACTCATGGGCCACACTGGTTTCAACTACACGAACTTTGGACAACATGCCAATCACAAGGTCTGTTGCCATGGGGAACGAGTGCTGATTTCTGCATCATTTTCAACCCTGGGCAGTGTTTGGAGATAAGGTCTAGGTTCGGAAGCCTGAAAACCACAGTTGGGAAGAGATGATGACCTAAGGCCATGGTGGGTCTGATGTGCTCAGTGTGCGGTCAGCTGCTTGTTTGTTGGTCAGGAGTTTCGGGCTCAGGTTGTGTCAGACAGTGCATTAGTGCCCAGGTTAGGCTATATAATTTGGGTACAGTCGAGTGCCGTGTATATTGATCCTCATTTGAGGTGACTGGGCAGCTCAATAGGCAAGATATTTTTTCTAAGGGCAGGCAGAGTGCTGCATTGTGGGTCCGGAATTACCAAACTTGAGGGCTTCTGGGCTAGTAGTGTGAGGACAGAAGTCTGAGAACACAAGCTAGACTTGGGCTTCAGGCCGAGGGCAAGGCAGGTACCCCTTGCACATCTGAACCAATATCTCATGCATCTGAAGTCACGGAGAGGATCAGACGTTGGCTCAGGTTGTAGTTTCTGTGCATGACTGCCCCTTCATGAACGGAGAGGAAGTTCAAGGCCAAGGAGGTTTTCCCACGTGGGAGTTGTGGGTTGCCCCCTTCAAGGATTCCTTCTGCGGGACAATTGAGACCTGTTGTGCAGCTTAAAATCTATCCATATGGAATGACTCCAGAGGACTGTTCGAGGATGGATGCCAGGGAAGCCCGCCTCGCATTCCATTTGTCTCCTAGCAACATGACAGTTGAGATCGGATGGCTCTGTGGGAGCAACCGGGGTGGCTGTGTTGAAATGGACATTCCTGAGCATGGGGCCTAATGTGTGTTTGTGTCCATGAGGACCTTGGAATGGGGCGGTGGCACCGGGACTCTGAAGTATTCTCCTAAGATTTTGTCATAGGTCCCATGCACAAGTTTCCTCCTGGTGAAGATTTTTTCTGATGGGTGCCTCAGGAAACCCCCTATGCTGATATTGGAATCCAGGATTTTGAGGAGCCATGCCTGTAAACCAAAGCAATGGATCCGATTATGGCCTAGGTTCCTGTCTGGTTCCATCTCCTTCTCTGGGGACGTCCATCAATGGTATGAGTGGAGGTAGATGCTCAGCAGATGTCAGACCGCCCTTGTTTGTCCACAGAGACCTACATATTGGGATGGCCTCAGGGAATTTGGAGGGTTCTCCTAATTTGTACAATTTTGGACAATGGAATGGGCAGAATTCCCATGCATGGGGTAGGCACAGTCCTAATGTGTGGCTCCAGGGGCCCCAGCCGGTAGGGTGTGTGGCCCAGGAATTTGAGGACAGAAGTCGGAAAACACAAACTCAGCTTAGGTTTGGGGACATAGGTATGGCAGGCCCAATCTCAAACCATAAGAAGAACTCTTCAGGATATGAAGAAAGAGCGAATCTGAGGCGCTTGCTCAGCTTTTGGTCTCTGGATTTTGTGTCAACGATGGCCGTGGAATGTGGGGAGGCCTCATGGGACATGGACGTATCTTCCTCTCTGTGGATTTGGCCCGGTCCCAATAGTTTTTCGTCAATCTGTGTGATGGGAGGTCTCCTTTCAGGTTTGTTACCTCAGGTGTACCAACCAAAGAGGAATTCCAAAGCAGAGCCCTGGGGAAGAGTGAAGGGACAACCCAAATTATGGTTAAAATTTGGGGCCTAGGGGCATGGCAGGTCCCATATGCTGTCTCTTCATCCAGCCACTGAGAGGCATTCCTTGAGGACTGGGCTCAGGCTGAGGGTCACAATGTGTGTTTGTGACCAATGTGGCCCGCAAGCATGGGCGGGGCCTCATGGGCCACACTGGTTTAAACTACACTGAAGTTTGGACAACATGCCAATCACAAGGTCTCTTGCCATGGGGAAAGAGTTCTGATTTCTGCTTCATTTTCAATCCTGGGCAGTGGTTGGATTTAAGGTCTAGGTTCTGAATACTGAAAACCGCAGTTGGGAAGAGATGATGACCTAAGGCCATGGCGGGTCTGATGTGCTAAATGTGCGGTCAGCTGCCTGGTTGATGGTTAGGAATTTCGGGCTCAGGTTGAGTCAGACAGTGCATTAGTGCTCAGGTTAGACTATATAATTTGGGTACAGTCGAGTGCCGTATAGGTTGATCCTTATTTGAGGTGCCCGGGCAGTTCATTAGGCAAGATATTTTTTCTAGAGGGCAGGCAGAGTGCTGCATTTTGGGTCCGGAATTGCCAAACGTGAGGGCTTCTGGGCCAGTAGTGTGAGGACAGAAGTCTGAGACCACAAGCTAGATTTGGGCTTCAGGCCGAGGGCAAGGCAGGTACTCCCTGCACATCTGAACCAATATCTCATGCATCTGAAGTCACGGCGAGGATCAGACGTTGGCTCAGGTTGTAGTTTCTGTGCATGACTGCCCCTTCATGAACAGAGAGGAATCTCAAGGCCATGGAGGTTTTCCCTCGTTGGGAGTTGTGGGATGCCCCCTTCAAGGATTCCTTCTGCGACACAATTGAGACCTGTTGGGCAGCTCCAAAACATCCCACATGGAATGACTCCAGAGCACCGTTCAAGTATGGATGCCAGGGAAGCCCTCCTCGCATTCCAATTGCCTCTAGCAACAAGACAGTTGAGATCGGATGGCTCTGGGGGAGTAACCGGGGTGGCTGAGTTGAAATGGACGTTCGTGAGTATGGGGCCTAATGTGTGTTTGTGTCCATGAGGACATTGGAATGGGGCGGTGGCACCGGGACTCTGAAGTATTTTCCTAAGGTTTTGACATAGGTCCCATGCACAAGTTTCCTCGTGGAGGCGAGATTTTTTCTGATGGGTGCCTCAGGAAACCCCCTATGCTGGTATTGGAATCCAAGGCTTTTGAGGAGAATGCCTGTAAACCAAAGCAATGGATCCGATTATGGTCTAGGATCCTGTCTGGTACCATCTCCTTCTCTGGGGACGTCCATCTATGGTATGAGTCGAGGTAGATGCTCAGCTGGTGTCACACCGCCCTTGTTTGTCCACAGAGACCTACATATTGGGATGGCCTCGGGGACTTTGGAGGGTTCTTTTAATTTGTACAATTTTGGACAATGGAATGGGCAGAATTCCCATGCATGGGGTAGGCACAGTCCTAATGTGTGGCTCCAGTGGCCCCAGCCTTGAGGGTGTGTGGCCCAGGACTTTGAGGACAGAAGTCTGAAAACACAGACTCAGCTTAGGTTTGGGGACATAGGTATGGCAGACCCAATCTACAAACCATGAGAAGAAGTCTTCAGGATATGAAGAAAGAGCGAGTCTGAGGCGCTTGCTCAGGCTTTGGTCTCCGGATTTTGTGTCAACGATGTCTGTGGAATGAGGGGAGGCCTCATGGGCAATGGACGAATCTTCCTCTCTGTGGATTTGGCCCATTCCCAATTGTTTTTCGTCAATCTGTGGGATGGGAGGTCTCCTTTCAGGTTTGTTACCTCAGGTGTCCCAACCAAAGAGGAATTCCAAAGCAGAGCCCTGGCAAGAGTGAAGGGACAACCCAAACTATGGTTAAAATTTGGGGCCTAGGGGCATGGCAGGCCCCATATGCTCTCTCTTCACCAGCCACTGAGAGGCCTTACTTGAGGACTGGGAACAGGCTGAGGGTTACAAAGTGTTTTTGTGACCAATGTGGCTCGCGAGCATGGGCGGGGCCTCATGGGCCACACTGGTCAAGTACACTCAAGTTTGGACAACATGCCAATCAAAAGGTCTCTTGCCATGGGTAAGGAGTTCTGATTTCTGCATAATTTTCAACCCTGGGCAGTGGTTGGAGATAAGGTCTAGGTTCGGAAGCCTGAAAACCGCAGTTGGGAGGAGAAGATGAACTAAGGCCATGGTGGGTGTGATGTGCTCAGTGCGGTCAGCTGCCTGGTTGTTGGTCAGGAGGTTCGGGCTCAGTTTGTGTTAGAAAGTGCTAGTGCCCAGGTTAACTATAAAATTTGGGTACAGTCGAGTGCCCTGTAGGTTGATCCTCATTTGAGGTGCCTGGGCAGCTCATTAGGCAAGATATTTTTTCTAGAGGGCAGGCACAGTGCTGCATTGTGGGTCCGGAATTGCCAAACTTGAGGGCTTCTGGGCCAGTAGTGTGAGGACAGAAGTCTGAGAACACAAGCTAGACTTGGGCTTCAGGCCGAGGGCAAGGCAGGTACCCCTTGCACATCTGAACCAATATCTCATGCATCTGAAGTCACGGAGAGGATCAGACGTTGGCTCAGGTTGTAGTTTCTGTGCATGACTGCCCCTTCATGAACGGAGAGGAAGTTCAAGGCCAAGGAGGTTTTCCCACGTGGGAGTTGTGGGTTGCCCCCTTCAAGGATTCCTTCTGCGGGACAATTGAGACCTGTTGTGCAGCTTAAAATCTATCCATATGGAATGACTCCAGAGGACTGTTCGAGGATGGATGCCAGGGAAGCCCGCCTCGCATTCCATTTGTCTCCTAGCAACATGACAGTTGAGATCGGATGGCTCTGTGGGAGCAACCGGGGTGGCTGTGTTGAAATGGACATTCCTGAGCATGGGGCCTAATGTGTGTTTGTGTCCATGAGGACCTTGGAATGGGGCGGTGGCACCGGGACTCTGAAGTATTCTCCTAAGATTTTTACATAGGTCCCATTCACAAGTTTCCTCCTGGTGAAGATTTTTTCTGATGGGTGCCTCAGGAAACCCCCTATGCTGATATTGGAATCCAGGATTTTGAGGAGCCATGCCTGTAAACCAAAGCAATGGATCCGATTATGGCCTAGGTTCCTGTCTGGTTCCATCTCCTTCTCTGGGGACGTCCATCAATGGTATGAGTGGAGGTAGATGCTCAGCAGATGTCAGACCGCCCTTGTTTGTCCACAGAGACCTACATATTGGGATGGCCTCAGGGAATTTGGAGGGTTCTCCTAATTTGTACAATTTTGGACAATGGAATGGGCAGAATTCCCATGCATGGGGTAGGCACAGTCCTAATGTGTGGCTCCAGGGGCCCCAGCCGGTAGGGTGTGTGGCCCAGGAATTTGAGGACAGAAGTCGGAAAACACAAACTCAGCTTAGGTTTGGGGACATAGGTATGGCAGGCCCAATCTCAAACCATAAGAAGAACTCTTCAGGATATGAAGAAAGAGCGAATCTGAGGCGCTTGCTCAGCTTTTGGTCTCTGGATTTTGTGTCAACGATGGCCGTGGAATGTGGGGAGGCCTCATGGGACATGGACGTATCTTCCTCTCTGTGGATTTGGCCCGGTCCCAATAGTTTTTCGTCAATCTGTGTGATGGGAGGTCTCCTTTCAGGTTTGTTACCTCAGGTGTACCAACCAAAGAGGAATTCCAAAGCAGAGCCCTGGGGAAGAGTGAAGGGACAACCCAAATTATGGTTAAAATTTGGGGCCTAGGGGCATGGCAGGTCCCATATGCTGTCTCTTCATCCAGCCACTGAGAGGCATTCCTTGAGGACTGGGCTCAGGCTGAGGGTCACAATGTGTGTTTGTGACCAATGTGGCCCGCAAGCATGGGCGGGGCCTCATGGGCCACACTGGTTTAAACTACACTGAAGTTTGGACAACATGCCAATCACAAGGTCTCTTGCCATGGGGAAAGAGTTCTGATTTCTGCATCATTTTCAATCCTGGGCAGTGGTTGGATTTAAGGTCTAGGTTCTGAATACTGAAAACCACAGTTGGGAAGAGATGATGACCTAAGGCCATGGCGGGTCTGATGTGCTAAATGTGCGGTCAGCTGCCTGGTTGATGGTTAGGAATTTTGGGCTCAGGTTGAGTCAGACAGTGCATTAGTGCTCAGGTTAGACTATATAATTTGGGTACAGTCGAGTGCCGTATAGGTTGATCCTTATTTGAGGTGCCCGGGCAGTTCATTAGGCAAGATATTTTTTCTAGAGGGCAGGCAGAGTGCTGCATTTTGGGTCCGGAATTGCCAAACGTGAGGGCTTCTGGGCCAGTAGTGTGAGGACAGAAGTCTGAGACCACAAGCTAGATTTGGGCTTCAGGCCGAGGGCAAGGCAGGTACTCCCTGCACATCTGAACCAATATCTCATGCATCTGAAGTCACGGCGAGGATCAGACGTTGGCTCAGGTTGTAGTTTCTGTGCATGACTGCCCCTTCATGAACAGAGAGGAATCTCAAGGCCATGGAGGTTTTCCCTCGTTGGGAGTTGTGGGATGCCCCCTTCAAGGATTCCTTCTGCGACACAATTGAGACCTGTTGGGCAGCTCCAAAACATCCCACATGGAATGACTCCAGAGCACCGTTCAAGGATGGATGCCAGGGAAGCCCTCCTCGCATTCCAATTGCCTCTAGCAACAAGAGAGTTGAGATCGGATGGCTCTGGGGGAGTAACCGGGGTGGCTGAGTTGAAATGGACGTTCGTGAGTATGGGGCCTAATGTGTGTTTGTGTCCATGAGGACATTGGAATGGGGCGGTGGCACCGGGACTCTGAAGTATTTTCCTAAGGTTTTGACATAGGTCCCATGCACAAGTTTCCTCGTGGAGGCGAGATTTTTTCTGATGGGTGCCTCAGGAAACCCCCTATACTGGTATTGGAATCCAGGCTTTTGAGGAGAATGCCTGTAAACCAAAGCAATGGATCCGATTATGGTCTAGGATCCTGTCTGGTACCATCTCCTTCTCTGGGGACGTCCATCTATGGTATGAGTCGAGGTAGATGCTCAGCTGGTGTCACACCGCCCTTGTTTGTCCACAGAGACCTACATATTGGGATGGCCTCGGGGACTTTGGAGGGTTCTTTTAATTTGTACAATTTTGGACAATGGAATGGGCAGAATTCCCATGCATGGGGTAGGCACAGTCCTAATGTGTGGCTCCAGAGGCCCCAGCCTTGAGGGTGTGTGGCCCAGGACTTTGAGGACAGAAGCCTGAAAACACAGACTCAGCTTAGGTTTGGGGACATAGGTATGGCAGACCCAATCTACAAACCATGAGAAGAACTCTTCAGGATATGAAGAAAGAGCGAGTCTGAGGCGCTTGCTCAGGCTTTGGTCTCCGGATTTTGTGTCAACGATGTCTGTGGAATGAGGGGAGGCCTCATGGGCAATGGACGAATCTTCCTCTCTGTGGATTTGGCCCATTCCCAATTGTTTTTCGTCAATCTGTGGGATGGGAGGTCTCCTTTCAGGTTTGTTACCTCAGGTGTCCCAACCAAAGAGGAATTCCAAAGCAGAGCCCTGGCAAGAGTGAAGGGACAACCCAAACTATGGTTAAAATTTGGGGCCTAGGGGCATGGCAGGCCCCATATGCTCTCTCTTCACCAGCCACTGAGAGGCCTTACTTGAGGATTGGGAACAGGCTGAGGGTTACAATGTGTTTTTGTGACCAATGTGGCTCGCGAGCATGGGCGGGGCCTCATGGGCCACACTGGTCAAGTACACTCAAGTTTGGACAACATGCCAATCAAAAGGTCTCTTGCCATGGGTAAGGAGTTCTGATTTCTGCATCATTTTCAACCCTGGGCAGTGGTTGGAGATAAGGTCTAGGTTCGGAAGCCTGAAAACCGCAGTTGGGAGGAGAAGATGAACTAAGGCCATGGTGGGTGTGATGTGCTCAGTGCGGTCAGCTGCCTGGTTGTTGGTCAGGAGGTTCGGGCTCAGTTTGTGTTAGACAGTGCTAGTGCCCAGGTTAGACTATATAATTTGGGTACAGTCGAGTGCCCTGTAGGTTGATCCTCATTTGAGGTGCCTGGGCAGCTCATTAGGCAAGATATTTTTTCTAGAGGGCAGGCACAGTGCTGCATTGTGGGTCGGGAATTGCCAAACTTGAGGGCTTCTGGGCCAGTAGTGTGAGGACAGAAATCTGAGAACACAAGCTAGACTTGGGCTTCAGGCCGAGGGCAAGGCAGGTACCCCCTGCACATCTGAAACAATATCTCATGCATCTGAAGTCACGGAGAGGATCAGACGTTGGCTCAGGTTGTAGTTTCTGTGCATGACTGCCCCTTCATGAACGGAGAGGAATCTCAAGGCCATGGAGGTTTTCCCACGTTGGGAGTTGTGGGATGCCCCCTTCAAAGATTCCTTCTGCGGCACAATTGAGACCTGTTGGGCAGCACCACCACATCCCTTATGGAATGTATCCAGAGCACCGTGCGAGGATGGATGCCAGGGAAGCCCTCCTCGCATTCCAATTGTCTCCTAGATACAAGACAGTTGAGATTGGATGGCTCTGCGGGAGCAACCGGGGTGGCTGAGTTGAAATGGACTTTCCTGAGCATGGGCCTAATGTGTGTTTGTGTCCATGAGGAACTTGGAATGGGGCGGTGGCGCCAGGACTCTGAAGTATTCTCCTAAGATTTTGACATAGGTCTTATGCACAAGTTTTTCGTTGAGAAGAGTATTTTTCTGATGGGTGCCTCAGGAAACCCCCTATGCTGGTATTGGAATCCAGGATTTTGAGGAGACATGCCTGTAAACCAAAGCAATGGATCCGATTATGGCCTACGGTCCTCTCTAGTAACATATCCTTTTCTTGGGACATCCATCTATGGTATTAGTGGAGGTAGATGCTAAGCTGGTGTCAGTCCGCTTTTGTTTGTCCACAGAGACCTAGATATTGGGATGGCCTCGGGGACTTTGGAGGGTTTTCCTAATTTGTACAATTTTGGACAAGGGAAGGGGCAGAATTCCCATGCATGGGGTAGACACAGTCCTAATGTGTGGCTCCTGGGTCCTCAGCCTGGAGGGTGTGTGGTTCAGGACTTTGAGGACAGAAGTCTGAAAACAGACTCAGCTAGGTTTGGGGACGTAGGTATGGCAGGCCCAATCTACAAACCATGAGAAGAACTCTTCAGGACATGAAGAAAGAGCGAGTCTCAGGTGCTTGCTCAGGCTTTGGTCTGGATTTTGTGTCAACGATGGCCGTGGAATGTGGGGAGACCTCATGGGCCATGGACGAATCTTCCTCTCTGTGGATTTGGACCGGGCCCAATTGTTTTTCGTCAATCTGTGGGATGGGAGGTCTCCTTTCAGGTTTGTTACCTCAGGTGTCCCAACCAAAGAGGAATTCCAAAGCAGAGCCCTGGGGAGAGTGAAGGGACAACCCAAACTATGGTTAAAATTTGGGGCCTAGGGGCATGGCAGGCCCCATATGCTGTCTCTTCACCAGCCACTGAGAGGCCTTACTTGAGTACTGGGCTCAGGCTGAGGGTTACAATGTGTGTTTGTGACCAATGTAGCTCACGAGCATGGGCGGGGCCTCATGGGCCACACTGGTTTCATCTACACTGAACTTTGGACAACATGCCATTCACAAGATCTCTTGTCATGGTGAAGGATTTTGATTTCTGCATCATTTTCAACCCTGGGCAGTGGTTGGAGATAAGGTCTAGGTTAGGAAGCCTGAAAACCGCAGTTGGGAAGAGATGATGAGCTAAGGCCATGGTGGGTCTGATGTGCTCAGTGTGCGGTCAGCTGCCCGGTTGTTGGTCAGGAGGTTCGGGCTCAGGTTGTGTCAGACAGTGCATTAGTGCCCAGGTTAGACTTTATAATTTGGGTACAGTCGAGTGCCGTGTAAGTTGATTCTCATTTGAGGTGCCCTGGCAGCTCATTGGGCAAGATATTTTTTTCTAGATCGCAGGCAGAGTGCTGCATTGTGGGTCCAGAATTGCCAAACGTGAGGGCTTCTGGGCCAGTAGTGTGAGGACAGAAGTCTGAGACCACAAGCTAGACTTGGGCTTCAGGCCGAGGGCAAGGAAGGTACCCCCTGCACATCTGAACCAATATCTCATGCATCTGAAGTCACGGCGAGGATCAGACGTTGGCTCAGGTTGAAGTTTCTTTGCATGACTGCCCCTTCATAAACGGAGAGGAATCTAAAGGCCATGGAGTTTTTCCCACGTTGGGAGTTGTGGGATGCCCCCTTCAAGGATTCCTTCTGCGGGACAATTGAGACCTGTTGGGCAGCTCCAAACATCCCATATGGAATGACTCCAGAGCACCGTTCGAGGATGGATGCCAGGGAAGCCCGCCTCACATTCACATTGTCTCCTAGCAACAAGTCAGTTGAGATCGGATGGCTCTGCGGGAGCAACCAGGGTGGCTGAGTTGAAATGGACTTTCCTGAGCATGGGGCCTAATGTGTGTTTGTGTCCATGAGGACCTTGGAATGGGGCGGTGGCACCGGGACTCTGAAGTATTCTCCTAAGATTTTGACATAGGTCCCATGCACAACTTTCCTCGTGGAGACGAGATATTTTCTGATGGGTGCCTCAGGAAACCCCCTATGCTGGTATTGGAATCCAGGCTTTTGAGGAGACATGCTTTTAAACCAAAGCAATGGATCCGATTATGGCCTAGGGTCCTCTGTGGTTCCATCTCCTTCTCTGGGGACATCCATCTATAGTATGAGTGGAGGTAGATGCTCAGCTGGTGTCAGACCGCCCTTGTCTGTCCACAGAGACCTAGATATTGGGATGGCCTCGGGGACTTTGGAGGGTTCTCCTAATTTGTACAATTTTGGACAATGGAATGGGCAGAATTCCCATGCATGGGGTAGGCACAGTCCTAATGTGTGGCTCCAGGGGCCCCAGACTGGAGGGTGTGTGGCCCAGGACTTTGAGGACAGAAGTCTGAAAACACAAACTCAGCTTAGGTTTGGGGTCGTAGGTATGGCAGGACCAATCTACAAACCGTGAGAAGAACTCTTCAGGATATGAAGAAAGAGCGAGTCTGAGGCGCTTGCTCAGGCTTTGGTCTCTGGATTTTGTGTCAACGATGGCCGTGGAATGTGGGGAGGCCTCATGGGCCATGGACGAATCTTCCTCTCTGTGGATTTGGTCCAGTCCCAATTGTTTTTCGTCAATCTGTGGGATGGGAGGTCTCCTTTCAGGTTTGTTACCTCAGGTGTCCCAACCAAAGTGGAATTCCAAAGCAGAGCCTGGGGAAGACTGAAGGGACAACCCGAACTATGGTTAAAATTTGGGGCCTAGGGGCATAGCAGGCCCCATATGCTGTCTCTTCATCCAGCCACTGAGAGGCCTTACTTGAGGACTGGGTTCAGGCTGAGGGTCACAATGTGTGTTTGTGACCAATGTGGCTTACAAGCATGGGCGGGGCCTCATGGGCCACACTGATTTCAACTACACTGAAGTTGGGACAACATGCCAATCACAAGGTCTCTTGCCATGGGGAAGGAGTGCTGATTTCTGCATCATTTTCAACCCTGGGCAGTGGTTGGAGATAAGGTCTAGGTTCGGAAGCCTGAAACCGCAGTTGGGAAGAGATGATGACCTAAGGACATGGTGGGTCTGAAGTGCTCAGTGTGCGGTTTGCTGCCTGGTTGTTGGTCAGCAGGTTCGGGCTCAGGTTGTGTCAGACAGTGCATTTGTGCCCAGGTTAGACTCTATAATTTGGGTACAGTCGAGTGCCTGTAGCTTGATCCTCATTTGAGGTGCCTGGGCAGCTCATTAGGCAAGATATTTTTTCTAGAGGGCAGGCACAGTGCTGCATTGTGGTTCGGGAATTGCCAAACTTGAGGGCTTCTGGGCCAGTAGTGTGAAAACAGAAGTCTGAGAACACAAGCTAGACTTGAGCTTCAGGCCGAGGGCAAGGCAGGTACCCCCTGCACATCTGAACCAATATCTCATTCATCTGAAGTCACCGCGAGGATCAGACGTTGGCTCAGGTTGTAGTTTCTGTGCATGACTGCCCCGTCATGAACGGAGAGGAATCTGAAGGCCATGGAGTTTTCCAACGATGGGAGTTGTGGGATGCCCCCTTCAAGGATTCCTTCTGTGGGACAATTGAGACCTGTGGGCAGCTCCAAAACATCGCATATGGAATGAATCCAGAGCACCGTTTGAGGATGGGTGCCAGGGAATCCCGCCTCACATTCCAATTGTCTCCTAGAAACAAGACAGTATAGATCGGATTGCTCTGTGGGAGCAACCGGGGTGGCTGAGTTGAAATGGACGTTCTCGAGAATGGGGCCTAATATGTGTTTGTGTCCATGAGGACCTTGAAATGGGGCGGTGGCACTGGGACTCTGAAGTATTCTCCTAAGATTTTGACATAGGTCCCATGCTCAAGTTTCCTCGTGGAGACGAGATTTTTTCTGATGGGTGCCTCAGGAAACCCCCTATGCTGGTATTAGAATCCAGGTTTTTGAGGAGACATGCCTGTAAACCAAAGCAATGGATCCGATTATGGCCTAGGGTCCTGACTGGTTCCATCTCCTTCTCTGGGGAATTCCATGTATGGTAGGAGTGGAGGTAGATGCTCAGCTGATGTCAGACTGCCCTTGTTTGTCCACAGAGACCTAGATATTGGGATGGCCTCAGGGACTTTGGAGGGTTCTCCTAAATTGTACAATTTTGGACAATGGAATGGGCAGTATTCACATGCATGGGTAAGGCACAGTCCTTATGTGTGGCTCCAGCGGCCCCGGCCTCGAGGGTGTGTGGCCCAGGACTTTGAGGACAGATCTGAAAACACAGACTCAGCTTAGGTTTGGGGATGTAGGTATGGCAGGCCCAATCTACAAACCATGTGAAGAACTCTTCAGGATATGAAGAAAGAGCGAGTCTGAGGCGCTTGCTCAGGCTTTGGTCTCTGGATTATGTGTCAACGATATCCGTGGAATGTGGGAAGACCTCTTGGGACATGGACGAATCTTCCTCTCTGTGGATTTGGCCCGCTCCCAATTGTTTTTCGTCAATCTGTGGGATGGGAGGTCTCCTTTCAGGTTTGTAACCTCAGGTGTCCCAACCAAAGAGGAATTCCAAAGCAGAGCCCTGGGGAAGAGTGAAGGGACAACCCAAACTATGGTTAAAATTTGGGGCCTAGGGGCATGTCAGGCCCCATATGCTGTCTCTTCACCAGCCACTGAGAGGCCTTACTTGAGAACTGGGCTCAGGCTGAGGGTCACAATGTGTGTTTGTGACCAATGTGGCCCACGAGCATGGGCGGGGCCTCATGGGCCACACTGGTTTCATCTACACTGAACTTTGGACAACATGCCAATCACAAGGTCTCTTGCCATGGTGAAGGAGTTCTGATTTCTGCATCATTTTCAAACCTGGGCAGTCGTTGGTGATAAGGTCTAGGTTCGGAAGCCCGAAAACTCTACTTGGGAAGAGATGATGACCTAAGGCCATGGTGGGTCTGATGTGCTCAGTGTGCGGTCAGCTGCCTGGTTGTTGGTCAGGAGGTTCGGGCTCAGGTTGTGTCAGACAGTGCATTAGTGCCCAGGTTAGACTATATAATTTGGATACATTCGATTGCCGTGTAGTTTGATCCTTATTTGAGGTGCCCGGTGTGTTCCATAGACAAGATATTTTTTCTAGAGAGCTGGCAGGGTGCTGCATTGTGGGCCCTGAATTGCCAAACGTGAGGTCTTCTGGGCCAGTAGTGTGAGGACCGAAGTCTGAGAACACAAGCTAGACTTGGGCTTCAGGCCGAGGGCAAGGCAGGTTCCCCATACACATCTGAACCAATATCTCATGCATCTGAAGTCACGGCGAGGATCAGACGTTGGCTCAGGTTGTAGTTTCTGTGCATGACTGCCCCTTCATGAACGGAAGGAATCTCAAGGCCATGGAGGTTTTCCCACGTTGAGGTTGTGGGATGCCCCCTTCAAGGATTCCTTCTGCGGGACAATTGAGACCTGTTGGGCAGCTCCAAAACATCCCATATGGAATGACTCTAGAGCATCAATCGAGGATGGATTCCAGGGAAGCCCGCCTCGCATTCCAATTGTCTCCTAGCAACAAGACAGTGCAGATCGGATGGCTCTGCGGGAGCAACCTGGTTGGCTCAGTTGATATGGACTTTCCTGAGCATGGGGCCTAATGTGTGTTTGTGTCCATGAGGACTTTGGAATGGGGCGGTGGCACTGGGACTCTGAAGTATTCTCCTAAGATTTTGACATAGGTCCCATGCACAAGTTTCCTCGTGGAGACGAGATTTTTTCTGATGGGTGCCTCAGGAAACCCCCTATTCTGGTATTGGAATACAGGATTTTGAGGATACATGCCTTTAAAACAAAGCAATGGATCTGATTAAGGCCTAGGGTCTTGTCTGGTACCATATCCTTCTCTGGGGACATCCATCTATGGTATGAGTGGAGGTAGATGCTCAGCTGGTGTCAGACCGCCCTTGTTGGTCCACAGAGACCTACATATTGGGATGACCTCGGGGACTTTGGAGGGTTCTCCTAATTTGTACAATTTTGGACAATGGAATGGGCAGTATTCCCATGCATGGGGTAGGCACAGTCGTAATGTGTGGTTCCAGGGGCCCCAGCCTGGAGGGTGTGTGGCCCAGGACTTTGAGGACAGAAGTCTGAAAGCACAAACTCAGCTTGGCTTTGGGGACGTATGTATGGCAGGCCCAATCTACAAACCATGAGAAGAAATCTTCAGGATATGAAGAAAGAGCGAGTCTGAGGCGCTTGCTCAGGCTTTGGTCTCTGGATTTTGTGTCAACGATGGCCGTGGAATGAGGGGAGGCCTCATGGGCCATGGACGAATCTTCCTCTCTGTGATTTGGCCCGGTCCCAATTGTTTTTTGTCAATCTGTGGGATGGGAGGTCTCCTTTCATGTTTGTAACCTCAGGTGTTCCACCAAAAGAGGAATTTCAAAGCAGAGCCCTGGGGAAGAGTGAAGGGACAACCCAAACTATGGTTAAAATTTGGGGCCTAGGGGCATGTCAGGCCCCATATGCTGTCTCTTCACCAGCCACTGAGCGGCCTTACTTGAGGACTGGGCTCAGGCTGAGGGTCACAATGTGTGTTTGTGACCAATGTGGCTCGCGAGCATGGGCGGGGCCTCATGGGCCACACTGGTTTCATCTACACTGAACTTTGGACAACATGCCAATCAAAAAGTCTCTTGCCATGGTGAAGGAGTTCTGATTTCTGCATCATTTTCAACCCTGGGCAGTCGTAGGAGATAAGGTCTAGGTTCGAAAGCCTGAAAACCGCAGTTGGGAAGAGATGATGACCTAAGGCCATGGTGGGTCTGATGTGCTCAGTGTGCGGTTAGCTGCCTGGTTGTTGGTCAGGAGGTTCGGGCTCAGGTTGTGTCAGACAGTGCATTAGTGCCCAGTTTAGACTATATAATTTGGATACATTTGATTGCCGTGTAGTTTGATCCTTATTTGAGGTGCCCGGTGTGTTCCATAGGCAAGATATTTTTTCTAGAGAGCAGGCAGAGTGCTGCATTGTGGGTCCGGAATTGCCAAACGTGAGGGCTTCTGGGCCAGTAGTGTGAGGACAGAACTCTGAGACCACAAGCTAGACTTGGGCTTCAGGCGGAGGGCAAGGCAGGTACCCCATGCACATCTGAAACAATATCTCATGCATCTGAAGTCACGGCGAGGATCAGACGTTGGCTCAGGTTGTAGTTTCTGTGCATGACTGCCCCTTCATGAACGAAGAGGAATCTCAAGGCCATGGAGGTTTTCCCACGTTGGGGTTGTGGGATGCCCCCTTCAAGGATTCCTTCTGCGGGACAATTGAGACCTTTTGGGCAGCTCCAAAACATCCCATATGGAATGACTCCAAAGCACCGTTCGAGGATGGACTCCAGGGAAGCCCGCCTCGCATTCCAATTGTCTCCTAGCAACAAGACAGTGCAGATCGGATGGCTCTGCGGGAGCAACCTGGTTGGCTGAGTTGATATGGACTTTCCTGAGCATGGGGCCTAATGTGTGTTTGTGTCCATGAGGACCTTGGAATGGGGCGGTGGCACTGGGATTCTGAAGTATTCTCCTAAGATTTTGACATAGGTCCCAAGCACAGTTTCCTCGTGGAGACGAGATTTTTTCTGATGGGTGTCTCAGGAAACCAACTATGCTGGTATTGGAATCCAGGATTTTGAGGAGACATGCCTTTAAACCAAAGCAATGGATCCGATTAAGGCCTAGGGTCCTGTCTGGTACCATATCCTTCTCTGGGGACATCCATCTATGGTATGAGTGGAGGTAGATGCTCAGCTGGTGTCAGCCCGCCCTTGTTTGTCCACCGAGACCTACATATTGGGATGACCTCGGGGACTTTGGAGGGTTCTCCTAATTTGTATAATTTTGGACAATGGAATGGGCAGTATTCCCATGCATGGGGTAGGCACAGTCCTAATGTGTGGCTCCAGGGGCCCCAGCCTGGAGGATGTGTGGCCCAGGACTTTGAGGACAGAAGTCTGAAAACACAAACTCAGCTTGGGTTTTGGGGACGTAGGTATGGCAGGCCCAATCTACAAACCATGAGAAGAAATCTTCAGGATACGAAGAAAGAGCGAGTCTGAGGCGCTTGCTCAGGCTTTGGTCTCTGAATTTTGTGTCAACGATGGCCGTGGAATGAGGGGAGGCCTCATGGGCCATGGACGAATCTTCCTCTCTGTGGATTTGGCCCAGTCCCAATTGTTTTTCGTCAATCTGTGGGATGGGAGGTCTCCTTTCACGTTTGTAACCTCAGATGTCCAAACCAAAGAGGAATTCCAAAGCAGAGCCCTGGGGAAGAGTGAAGGGACAACCCAAACTATGGTTAAAATTTGGGGCCTAGGGGCATGGCAGGCCCCATATGCTGTCTCTTCATCCAGCCACTGAGAGGCCTTACTTGAGTACTGGGCTCAGGCTGAGGGTCACAATGTGTGTTTGTGTCCAATGTGGCCCGTGAGCAGGGGCCGGGCCTCATGGGCCACACTGGTTTCAACTACACTGAACTTTGGACAACATGCCAATCACAAGGTCTCTTGCATGGTGAAGGACTTCTGATTTCTGCATCATTTTCAACGCTAGACAGTGGTTGGAGATAAGGTCTAGGTTCGGAAGCCTGAAAACCGCAGTTGGGAAGAGATGATGACCAAGGCCATGGAGGGTCTGATGTGCTCAGTGTGCGGTCAGCTGCCTGGATGTTGGTCAGGAGCTTCGGGCTCAGGTTGTGTCAGACAGTGCATTAGTGCCCAGGTAGACTATGTAATTTGGGTACAGTCGAGTGCCGTGTAGGTTGATCCTCATTTGAGGTGCCTGGGCCGCTCATTAGGGAAGATATTTTTTCTAGAGGGCAGGCAGAGTGCTGCATTGTGGGTCCGGAATTGCCAAAATGGGGCTTCTGGGCCAATAATATGAGGACAGAAGTCTGAGAACACAAGCTAGACTTGGGCTTCAGGCCGAGGGCAAGGAAGGTACCCCCTGCACATCTGAACCAATATCTCATTCATCTGATGTCACGGCATGGAAGACGTTGGCTCAGGTTGTAGTTTCTGTGCATGACTGCAACTTCATGAACGGAGAGGAATCTCAAGGCCATGGAGGTTTTCCCACGTTGGGAGCTGGATTCAAGGATTCCTTCTGCGGGACAATTGAGACCTGTTTGCCAGCTCCAAAACATCCCATAATCAATGACTCCAGATCATCGTTCGAGGATGGATGCCAGGGTAGCCCGCCTCGCAATCCAATTGTCTCCTAGCAACAAGACAGTGGAGATCGGATGGCTCTGCGGGAGCAATCGGGGTGGCTGAGTTGAAATGGACTTTCCTGAGCATGGGGCCTAATGTGTGTTTGTGTCCATGAGGACTTTGGAATGGGGCAGTGGCACCGGGACTCTGAAGTATTCTCCTAAGATTTTGACATAGGTCCCATGCACAAGTTTCCTCATGGAGACGAGATGTTTTCTGATGGGTGCCTCAGGAAACCCCCTATGCTGGTATTGGAATCCAGGATTTTAGGGAGACATGCCTGTAACGAAAGCAATGGATCCGATTATGGCCTAGGGTCCTTTCTGGTTCCATGTCCTTCTCTGGGGACATCCATCTATGGTTTGAGTGGAGCTAGTTGCTCAGCTGTTGTCAGACCGCCCTTGTTTCTCCAAAGAGACCTACATATTGGGATGGCCTCGGGGACTTTGGAGGGATCTCCTAATTTGTACAATTTTGGACAATGGAATGGGCAGAATTCCCATGCATGAAGTAGGCACATTCCTAATGTGTGGCTCCAGGGGCCGCAGCCTGGAGGGAGTGTGGCCCAGGACTTTGAGGACAGAAGTCGGAAAAAACAGAATCAGCTTAGCTTTGGGGACGTAGGTATGGCAGTCCCAATCTACAAACCATGAGAAAAACTCTTCAGGATATGAAGAATGAGCGAGTCTGAGGCGCTTGCTCAGGCTTTGGTCTCTGAATTTTGTGTCAACGATGGCCCTGTAATGTGGGGAAGCCTCATGGGCCATGGACGAAACTTCCTCTCTTGGGATTCGGCCCGGTCCCAATTGTTTTTCGTCAATCTGTGGGATGGGAGGTCTCCTTTCAGGTTAGAAACCTCAGGTGTCCCAACCAAAGAGGAATTCCAAAGCAGAGCCCTGGGGAAGAGTGAAGGGACAACCCAAACTATGGTTAAAATTTGGGGCCTAGGGTCATGGCAGGCCCCATATGCTGTCTCTTCATCCAGCCCCTGAGAGGCCTTACTTGAGGACTGGGCTCAGGCTGAGGGTCACAATGTGTGTTTGTGACCAATGTGGCTCGCGAGCATGGGCGGGGCCTCATGGGCCACACTGTTTTCAACTACACTGATGTTTGGACAACATGCCAATCACAAGGTCTCTTGCCATGGGGAAGGAGTTCTGATTTATGCATCATTTTCAACCATGGGCAGTGGTTGGAGATAAGGTCTAGGTTTGGAAGCCTGAAAAGCGCAGTTGGGAAGAGATGATGACCTCAGGCCATGGTGGGTCTGATGTGCTCAGTGTGAGGTCAGCTGCCTGGTTGTTGGTCAGGAGTTTCGGGCTCAGGTTGTGTCAGACAGTGCATTAGTGCCCAGGTTAGACTATATAATTTGGATACATTCGATTGCCGTGTAGGTTGATCCTTATTTGAGGTGCCGGGCAGTTCCTTAGGCAAGATATTTTTTCTAGAGAGCAGGCAGAGTGCTGCATTGTGGGTCCGGAATTGCCAAACGTGTGGGCTGCTGGGCCAGTAGTGTGAGGACAGAAGTCTGAGAACACAAGCTAGACTTGGGCTTCAGGCCGAGGGCAAGGCAGGTACCCCATGCACATCAGAACCAATATCTCATGCATCTGAAGTCACGGCGAGGATCAGACGTTGGCTCAGGTTGTAGTTTCTGTGCATGACTGCCCCTTCATGAACGGAGAGGAATCTCAAGGCCATGGAGGTTTTCCCACGTTGGGCTGTGGGATGCCCCCTTCACGGATTCCTTCTGCGGGACAATTGAGACATGTTGGGCAGCTCCAAAACATCACATATGGAATGAATCCAGGGCACCGTTCGAGGATGGATTCCAGGGAAGCCCGCCTCGCATTCTAATTGTCTCCTAGCAACAAGACAGTTAAGATCGGATGGCTCTGCGGAAGCAACCTGGTTGGCTGAGTTAATATGGACTTTTCTGAGCATGGGGCCTAATGTGTGTTTGTGTCCATGAGGACCTTGGAATGGGGCGGTGGCACTGGGACTCTGAAGTATTCTCCTAAGATTTTGACATAGGTCCTATGCACAAGTTTCTTCGTGGAGACGAGATGTTTTCTGATGGGTGTCTCAGGAAACCCCCTATGCTGGTATTGGAACCAGGATTTTGAGGAGACATGCCTTTAAACCAAAGCAATGGATCCAATTATGGCCTAGGGTCCTGTCTGGTTACAAACCTTCTCTGGGGACATCCATCTATGGTATGAGTTGAGGTAGAAGCTTAGCTGGTGTCAGACCGCCCTTGTTTGTCCACAGAGACCTACATATTGGGATGGCCTCGGGGACTTTTGGGGTTATCCTAATTTGTACAATTTTGGACAATGGAATGGGCAGAATTACCATGCATGGGTTAGTCACCGTCCTAATGTGTGGCTCCAGGGGCCCTAGCCTGGAGGGTGTGTGGCCCAGGACATTGAGGACAGAAGTCTGAAAACACAAACTCAGCTTAGGTTTGGGGACGTACGTATTGCAGTCCCGATCTACAAACCATGAGAAGAACTCTTCATGATTAAATACAGAGCGAGACTGAGGCGCTTGCTCAGGCTTTGGTCTCTGGATTTTGTGTCAACAATGGCTGTGGAATGTTGGGAAGCCTCATGGGCCATGGACGTATATTCCTCTCGGTGGATTTGGCACCTTCCCAATTGTTTTTCGTCAATCTGTGGGATGGGAGGTCTCCTTTCAGGTTTGTTACCTCAGGTGTCCCAACCAAAGAGTAATTCCAAAGCAGAGCCCTGGGAAAGAGTGAAGGGACAACCCAAACTATTTTTAAAATTTGGGGCCTAGGGGCATGTCAGGCCCCATATGCTGTCTCTTCACCAGCCACTGAGAGGCCTTACTTGAGGACTGGTCTCAGGCTGAGGGTCACAATGTGTGTTTGTGACCAATGTGGCCCGTGAGCAAGGGCCGGGCCTCATGGGCCACACTGGTTTCAACTACACTGAACTTTGGACAACATGCCAATCACAAGGTCTCTTGCCATGTTGAAGGAGTTCTGATTTCTGCATCATTTTCTACCCTGGGCAGTGGTTGGAGATAAGGTCCAGGTTTGGAAGCCTGAAAACCGCAGTTGGGAAGAGATGATGACCAAGGCCATGGTGGGTGTGATGTGCTCAGTGTGCGGTCAGCTGCCTGGTTGTTGGTCAGGAGGTTCGGGCTCAGGTTGTGTCAGACAGTGCATTAATGCCCAGGTTAGACTATGTAATTTGGGTACAGTCGAGTGCCTTGAAGGTTGATCCTCATTTGAGGTGCCCGGGCAGCTCATTAGGCAAGATATTTTTTCTAGAGGGCAGGCAGAGTGCTGCATAGTGGGTCTGGAATTGCCAAACGTGAGGGCTTCTGGGCCAGTAATGTGAGGACAGAAGTCTGAGACCACAAGCTAGACTTGGGCTTCAGGCCGAGGGCAAGGCATATACCCCCTGCACATCTGAACCAATATCTCATGCATCTGAAGTCACGGCGAGGATCAGACGTTGGCTCAGATTGGAGTTTCTGTGCATGACTGCCACTTCATGAACGGAGCGGAATCTAAAGGCCATGGAGTTTTTCCCACGTTGGGAGTTGTGGGATGCCCCCTTCAAGGATTCCTTCTGCGGGACAATTGAGACCTTTTGGGCAGCTCCAAAACATCCCATATGGAATGACTCCAGAGCACCGTTCGAGGATGGATTCCAGGGAAGCCCGCCTCGCATTCCAATTGTCTCCTAGCAACAAGACAGTGGAGATCGGATGGCTCTGCGGGAGCAACCGGGTTGGCTGAGTTGAAATGGACGTTCCCGAGAATGGGGCCTAATATGTGTTTGTGTCCATGAGGACTTTGGAATGGGGCAGTGGCACCGGGACTGTGAAGTATTCTCCTAAGATTTTGACATAGGTCCCATGCACAAGTTTCCTCATGGAGACGAGATGTTTTCTGATGGGTGCCTCAGGAAACCTCCTATGCTGGTATTGGACTCCAGGATTTTGAGGAGACATGCCTGTAACCAAAGCAATGGATCCGATTATGGCCTAGGGTCCTTTCTTGTACCATATCCTTCTCTGGGGACATCCATCTATGGTATGAGTGGAGGTAGATGCTCAGCTGGTGTCAGACTGCCCTTGTTTGTCCACAAAGACCTACATATTGGGATGGCCTCGGGGACTTTGGAGGGTTCTCCTAATTTGTACAATTTTGGACAATGGAATGGACAGAATTCAGATGCATGGGGTAGGCACAGTCCTAATGTGTGGCTCCAGTGGCCCCAGCCTGGAGGGTGTGTGGCCCAGGACTTTGAGGACAGAAGTCGGAAAACACAAACTCAGCTTAGGTTGGGGACGTAGGTATGACAGGCCCAATCTACAAACCATGAGAAGAAATCTTCAGGATACGAAGAAAGAGCGAGTCTGAGGCTCTTGCTCAGGCTTTGGTCTCTGGATTTTGTGTCAACGATGGCCGTGGAATGAGGGGAGGCCTCATGGGCCATGGACGAATCTTCCTCTCTGTGGATTTGGCCCGGTCCCAATTGTTTTTCGTCAATCTGTGGGATGGGAGGTCTCCTTTCATGTTTGTAACCTCAGGTGTCCCAACCAAAGAGGAATTCCAAAGCAGAGACCTGGGGAACAGTGAAGGGACAACCTAAACTATGGTTAAAATTTGGGGCCTAGGGGCATGTCAGGCCCCATATGCTGTCTCTTCATCCAGCCACTGAGAGGCCTTACTTGAGGACTGGTCTCAGGCTGAGGGTCACAATGTGTGTTTGTGACCAATGTGGCCCGTGAGCAGGGGCTGGGCCTCATGGGCCACACTGGTTTCAACTACACTGAACTTTGGACAACATGCCAATCACAAGGTCTCTTGCCATGTTGAAGGAGTTCTGATTTCTTCATCATTTTCAACCCTGGGCAGTGGTTGGAGATAAGGTCCAGGTTTGGAAGCCTGAAAACCGCAGTTGGGAAGAGATGATGACCAAGGCCATGGTGGGTCTGATGTGCTCAGTGTGCGATCAGCTGCCTGGTTGTTGGTCAGGAGGTTCGGGCTCAGGTTGTGTCAGGCAGTGCATTAATGCCCAGGTTAGACTATGTAATTTGGGTACAGTCGAGTGCCTTGAAGGTTGATCCTCATTTGAGGTGCCCGGGCAGCTCATTAGGCAAGATATTTTTTCTAGAGGGCAGGCAGAGTGCTGCATAGTGGGTCTGGAATTGCCAAACGTGAGGGCTTCTGGGCCATTAATGTGAGGACAGAAGTCTGAGACCACAAGCTAGACTTGGGCTTCAGGCCGAGGGCAAGGCAGATACCCCCTGCACATCTGAACCAAGATCTCATGCATCTGAAGTCACGGCGAGGATCAGACGTTGGCTCAGATTGGAGTCTCTGTGCATGACTGCCCCTTCATGAACGGAGCGGAATCTAAAGTCCATGGAGTTTTTCCCAGGTTGGGAGTTGTGGGATGCCCCCTTCAAGGATTCCTTCTGCGGGACAGTTGAGACCTGTTGGGCAGCTCCAAAATATACCATATGGAATGACTCCAGAGCACCGTTCGAGGATGGATGCCAGGGAAGCCCGCCTCGCATTCCAATTGTCTCCTAGCAACAAGACAGTGGAGCTCGGATGGCTCTGCGGGAGCAACCGGGGTGGCTGAGTTGAAATGGACGTTCCCGACAATGGGGCCTAATATGTGTTTGTGTCCATGAGGACCTTGGAATGGGGCGGTGGAACTGGGACTCTGAAGTATTCTCCTAAGATTTTGACATAGGTCCCATGCACAAGTTTCCTCGTGGAGACGAGATTTTTTCTGATGGGTGCCTCAGTTAACCCCCTATGCTGGTATTAGTATCCAGGATTTTGAGGAGACATGCCTGTAAAACAAAGCAATGGATGCGATCATGGCCTAGGGTCCTGACTGGTTCCATCTCCTTCACTGGGGAATTCCATCTATGGTATGAGTTGAGGTAGATGCTCAGCTGGTGTCAGACTGCCCTTGTTTGTCCACAGAGACCTACATATTGGGATGGCCTCGGGGACTTTGGAGGGTTCTCCTAATTTGTACAATTTTGGAAAATGAAATGGGCAGTTTCCCATAAATGGGGTAGGTCCAGTCCTAATGTGTGCCTCCAGGGGCCCCATCCTGGAGGGTGTGTGGCCCAGGACTTTGAGGACAGAAATCTGAAAACACAAACTCAGCTTAGGTTTGGGGACGTAGGTATGGCAGGCCCAATCTACAAACCATGAGAAGAAATCTTCAGGATACGAAGAAAGAGCGAGTCTGAGGCTCTTGCTCAGGCTTTGGTCTCTGGATTTTGTGTCAACGATGGCCGTGGAATGAGGGGAGGCCTCATGGGCCATGGATGAATCTTCCTCTCTGTGGATTTGGCCCGGTCCCAATTGTTTTTCGTCAATCTGTGGGATGGGAGGTCTCCTTTCATTTTTGTAACCTCAGGTGTCCCAACCAAAGAGGATTTCCAAAGCAGAGCCCTGGGGAAGAGTGAAGGGACAACCCAATCTATGGTTAAAATTTGGGGCCTAGGGGCATGTCAGGCCCCATATGCTGTCTCTTCACCAGCCACTGAGAGGCCTTACTTGAGGACTGGTCTCAGGCTGAGGGTCACAATGTGTGTTTGTGACCAATGTGGCCCGTGAGCAGGGGCGGGCCTCATGGGCCACACTGGTTTCAACTACACTGAACTTTGGACAACATGCCAATCACAAGGTCTCTTGCCATGTTGAAGGAGTTCTGATTTCTGCATCATTTTCAACCCTGGGCAGTATTGGAGATAAGGTCCAGGTTTGGAAGCCTGAAAACCGCAGTTGGGAAGAGATGATGACCAAGGCCATGGTGGGTCTGATGTGTTCAGTGTGCGGTCAGCTGCCTGGTTGTTGGTCAGGAGGTTCGGGCTCAGGTTGTGTCAGACAGTGCATTAATGCCCAGGTTAGACTATGTAATTTGGGTACAGTCGAGTGCCTTGAAGGTTGATCCTCATTTGAGGTGCCCGGGCAGCTCATTAGGCAAGATATTTTTTCTAGAGGGCAGACAGAGTGCTGCATTGTGGGTCTGGAATTGCCAAACGTGAGGGCTTCTGGGCCAGTAATGTGAGGACAGAAGTCTGAAACCACAAGCTAGACTTGGGCTTCAGGCCGAGGGCAAGGCAGATACCCCCTGCACATCTGAACCAAGTTCTCATGCATCTGAAGTCACGGCGAGGATCAGACGTTGGCTCAGATTGGAGTTTCTGTGCATGACTGCCCCTTCATGAACGGAGCGGAATCTAAAGGCCATGGAGTTTTTCCCACGTTGGGAGTTGTGGGATGCCCCCTTCAAGGATTCCTTCTGCGGGACAATTAAGACCTGTTGGGCAGCTCCAAAATATACCATATGGAATGACTCCAGAGCACCGTTCGAGGATGGATGCCAGGGAAGCCCGCCTCGCATTCCAATTGTCTCCTAGCAACAAGACAGTGGAGCTCGGATGGCTCTGCGGGAGCAACCGGGGTGGCTGAGTTGAAATGGACGTTCCCGACAATGGGGCCTAATATGTGTTTGTGTCCATGAGGACCTTGGAATGGGGCGGTGGCACTGGGACTCTGAAGTATTCTCCTAAGATTTTGACATAGGTCCCATGCACATGTTTCCTCGTGGAGACGAGATTTTTTCTGATGGGTGCCTCAGGAAACCCCCTATGCTGGTATTAGTATCCAGGATTTTGAGGAGACATGCCTGTAAACCAAAGCAATGGATCCGATTATGGCCTAGGGTCCTGACTGGTTCCATCTCCTTCACTGGGGACATCCATCTATGGTATGAGTGGAGGTAGATGCTCAGCTGGTGTCAGACTGCCCTTGTTTGTCCACAAAGACCTACATATTGGGATGGCCTCGGGGACTTTGGAGGGTTCTCCTAATTTGTACAATTTTGGACAATGGAATGGACAGAATTCAGATGCATGGGGTAGGCACAGTCCTAATGTGTGGCTCCAGTGGCCCCATCCTGGAGGGTGTGTGGCCCAGAACTTTGAGCACATAAGTCTGAAAACACAGACTCAGCTTAGGTTTGGGGATGTAGGTCTGGCAGGCCCAATCTACAAACCATGAGAAGAACTCTTCAGGATATGAAGAAAGAGTGAGTCTGAGGCGCTTGCTCAGGCTTGGGTCTATAGATTTTGTGTAAACGATATCCTTGGAATGTGGGGAGACCTCATGGGCCATGGACGAATCTTCCTCTCTGTGGATTTGTCCCGGTCCCAATTGTTTTTCGTCAATCTGTGGGATGGGAGATCTCCTTTCATGTTTGTAACCTCAGGTGTCCCAACCAAAGAGGATTTCCAAAGCAGAGCCCTGGGGAAGAGTGAAGGGACAACCCAAACTATGGTTAAAATTTGGGGCCTAGGGGCATGTCAGGCCCCATATGCTGTCTCTTCACCAGCCACTGAGAGGTCTTACTTGAGGACTGGTCTCAGGCTGAGGGTCAAAATGTGTGTTTGTGACCAATGTGGCCCGTGAGCAGGGGCCGGGCCTAATGGGCCACACTGGTTTCAACTACACTGAACTTTGGACAACATGCCAATCACAAGGTCTCTTGCCATGGTGAAGGAGTTCTGATTTCTGCATCATTTTCAACCCTGGGCAGTGGTTGGAGATAAGGCCCAGGTTTGGAAACCTGAAAACCGCAGTTGGGAAGAGATGATGACCAAGGCCATGGTGGGTCTGATGTTCTCAGTGTGCGCTCAGCTGCCTGGTTGTTGGTCAGGAGCTTCGGGCTCAGGTTGTGTCAGACAGTGCATGAGTGCCCAGGTTAGACTATATAATTTGGGTACAGTTGAGTGCCGTATAGGTTGATCCTTATTTGAGGAGCCTGGGCAGCTCATTAGGCAAGATATTTTTTCTAGAGGGCAGGCAGAGTGCTGCATTGTGGGCCCGGAATTGCCAAACTTGAGGGCTTCTGGTTAAGTAGTGTGAGGACAGAAGTCTGAGAACACAAGCTAGACTTGGGCTTCAGGCCGAGGGCAAGGCAGGTACCCCCTGCACATCTGAACCAATATCTCATGCATCTGAAGTCACGGCGAGGATCAGACGTTGGCTCAGGTTGTAGTTTCTGTGCATGACTGACCCTTCATGAACGGAGAGGAATCTCAAGGCCATGGAGGTTTTCCCACGTTGGGAGTTGTGGGATGCCCCCTTCAAGGATTCCTTCTGCGGCACAATTGAGACCTGTTGGGCAGCTCCAAAACATCCCATATGGAATGACTCCTAAGCACCGTTGGAGGATGGATGCCAGGGAAGCCCGCCAGGCATTCCAATTGTCTCCTAGCAACAAGACAGTGGAGATCGGATGGCTCTGCGGGAGCAACCTCGTTGGCTGAGTTGATATGGACTTTCCTGTGCATGGGGCCTAATGTGTGTTTGTGTCCATGAGGACTTTGGAATGGGGCGGTGGCACTGGGACTCTGAAGTATTCTCCTAAGATTTTGACATAGGTCCCATGCACAAGTTTTCTCATGGAGACGAGATGTTTTCTGATGGGTGCCTCAGGAAACCCCGTATGCTGGTATTGGAATCCAGGATTTTGAGGAGACGTGCCTGTAAACCAAAGCAATGGATCAGATTATGGCCTAGGGTCCTTTCTGGTTCCATCTCCTTCTCTGGGGACATCCATCTATGGTTTGAGTGGAGCTAGTTGCTCAGCTGGTGTCAGACCGCCCTTGTTTGTCCAAAGAGACATACATATTGGGATGGCTTCGGGGACTTTGGAGGGATCTCCTAATTTGAACAATTTTGGACAATGGAATGGGCAGAATTCCCATGCATGAAGTAGGCACAGTCCTAATGTGTGGCTCCAGGGGCCCCAACCTGGAGGGAATGTGGCCCAGGACTTTGAGGACAGAAGTCAGAAAACACAGAATCAGCTTAGGTTTGGGGACGTAGGTATGGCAGGCCAATCTACAAACCATGAGAATAACTCTTCAGGATATCAAGAAAGAACGAGTCTGAGGCGCTTGCTCAGGCTTTGGTCTCTGGATTTTGTGTCAACGATGGCCGTGGCATGTGGGGAAGCCTCATGGGCCATGGACGAAACTTCCTCTCTTGGGATTTGGCCCGGTCCCAATTGTTTTTCGTCAATCTGTGGGCCGGGAGGTCTCCTTTCAGGTTTGTTAACTCGGGTGTCCCAACCAAAGAGGAATACCAAAGTAGAGCCCTGGGGAAGAGTGAAGGGACAACCCAAACTATGGTTAAAATTTGGGGCCTAGGGGCATGGCAGGCCCCATATGCTGTCTCTTCATCCAGCCCCTGAGAGGCCTTACTTGAGGACTGGGCTCAGGCTGAGGGTCACAATGTTTGTTTGTGACCAATGTGGCCTGTGAGCATGGGCGGGGCCTCATGGGCTACACTGTTTTCATCTACACTGAACTTTGGACAACATGCCAATCACAAGGTCTCTTGCCATGGGGAAGGAGTTCTGATTTCTGCATCATTTTCAACCCTGGGCAGTCGTTGTAGATAAGGTCTAGGTTCGGAAGCCTGAAAACCGCAGTTGGAACGAGATGATGACCTAAGGCCATGGTGGGTCTGATGTGCTAGGTGTGCGGTCAGCTGCCTGGTTGTTGGTCAGGAGGTCTGGCTCAGGTTGTGTCAGACAGTGCATTAGTGCCCAGGTTAGACTATATAATTTGGGTACAGTCGAGTGCCGTGTAGGTTGATCCTCATTTGAGGTGCCTGGGCTGCTCTTTAGGCAAGATATTTTTTCTAGACAGCAGGCAGAGTGCTGCATTGTGGGTCCTGAATTGCCAAACTTGAGAGCTTCTGGTTCAGTAGTGTGAGGACAGAAGTCTGAGAACACAAGCTAGACTTGGGCTTCAGGCCGAGGGCAAGGCAGGTACCCCCTGCACATCTGAACCAATATCTCATGCATCTGAAGTCACGGCGAGGATCAGACGTTGGCTCAGGTTTGAGTTTCTGTGCATGACTGCCCCTTCATGAACGGAGAGACATCTCAAGGCCATGGAGGTTTTCCCACGTTGGGACTTGTGGAATGCCCCCTTCAAGGATTCCTTCTGCGGGACAATTGAGACCTGTTGGGCAGCTCCAAAACATCCCATATGGAATGACTCCAGAGCACCGTTCGAGGATGGATGCCAGGGTAGCCCGCCTCGCATTCCAATTGTCTCCTAACAACAAGACAGTTGAGATCGGATGGCTCTGCAGGAGCAACCGGGATGGCTGATTTGAAATGGACAGCTCCTGAACATGGGGCATAATGTTTGTTTGTGTCCATGAGGACCTTGGAATGGGGCGGTGGCACCGGGACTCTGAAGTATTCTCCTAAGATTTTGACATAGGTCCCATGCACATGTTTCTTCGTGGAGACGAGATGTTTTCTGATGGGTGCCTCAGGAAACCCCCTATGCTAGTATTGGAATCCAGGATTTTGAGGAGACATGCCTGTAACCAAAGCAATGGATCCGATTATGGCCTAGGGTCCTGTCTGGTTCTATCTCCTTCTCTGGGGACATCCATCTATGGTATGAGTGGAGGTAGATGCTTAGCTGGTGTCAGACCGCGCTTGTTTGTCCACAGAGACCTACATATTGGGATGGCCTCGGGGACTTTTGAGGGTTACCCTAATTTGTACAACTTTGGACAATGGAATGGGCAGAATTACCATGCATGGGGTAGGCACAGTCCTAATGTGTGGCTCCAGGGGCCCTAGTCTGGAGGGTGTGTGCCCAGGACATTGAGGACAGAAGTCTGAAAACACAAACTCAGCTTAGGTTTGGGGACGTAGGTATGGCAGTCCCGATCTACAAACCATGAGAAGAACTCCTCAGGATCAAAGACAGAGCGAGACTGAGGCGCTTGCTCAGGCATTGGTCTCTGGATTTTGTGTCAACCATGGCTGTGGATTGTTGGGAAGCCTCATGGGCCATGGACGTATATTCCTCTCTGTGGATTTGGCCCTGTCCCAATTGTGTTTCGTCAATCTGTGGGATGGGAGGTCTCCTTTCAGGTTTGTTACCTCAGGTGTCCCAACCAAAGAAGAATTCCAAAGCAGAGCCCTGGGGATGAGTGAGGGGACTACCAAAACTATGGTTAAAATTTGGGGCGTAGGGGCATGGCAGGCCCCATATGCTGTCTCTTCATCCAGCCCCTGAGAGGCCTTACATGAGGACTGGGCTCAGGCTGAGGGTCACAATGTGTGTTTGTGACCAATGTGGCCCGCGAGCATGGGCGAGGCCTCATGGGCCACACTGGTTTCAACTACACTGAACTTTGGACAACATGCCAATCACAAGGTCTCTTGCCATAGTGAAGGAGTTCTGATTTCTGCATCATTTTCAACCATTGGCAGTGGTTGGAGATAAGGTCTAGGTTGTGGATCCTGAAAACCGCAGTTGGGAAGAGATGATGACCTAAGGCCATGGTGGGTCTGATGTTCTCAGTGTGCGGTCAGCTGCCTGGTTGTTGGTCAGGAGCTTCGGGCTCAGGTTGTGTCAGACAGTGCATGAGTGCCCAGGTTAGACTATATAATTTGGGTACAGTTGAGTGCCGTGTAGGTTGATCCTTATTTGAGGAGCCTGGGCAGCTCATTAGGCAAGATATTTTTTCTAGAGGGCAGACAGAGTGCTGCATTGTGGGCCCGGAATTGCCATACTTGAGGGCTTCTGGTTAAGTAGTGTGAGGACAGAAGTTTGAGAATACAAGCTAGACTTGGGCTTCAGGCCGAGGGCAAGGCAGGTACCCCCTGCACATCTGAACCAATATCTCATGCATCTGAAGTCACGGCGAGGATCAGACGTTGGCTCAGGTTGTAGTTTCTGTGCATGACTGACCCTTCATGAACGGAGAGGAATCTCAAGGCCATGGAGGTTTTCCCACGTTGGGAGTTGTGGGATGCCCCCTTCAAGGATTCCTTCTGCGGCACAATTGAGACCTCTTGGGCAGCTCCAAAACATCCCATATGGAATGACTCCTGAGCACCGTTGGAGGATGGATGCCAGGGAAGCCCGCCTCGCATTCCAATTGTCTCCTAGCAACAAGACAGTGGAGATCGGATGGCTCTGTGGGAGCAACCGGGGTGGCTGAGTTGAAGTGGACTTTCCTGTGCATGGGGCCTAATGTGTGTTTGTGTCCATGAGGACTTTGGAATGGGGCGGTGGCACTGGGACTCTGAAGTATTCTCCTAAGATTTTGACATAGGTCCCATGCACAAGTTTTCTCATGGAGACGAGATGTTTTCTGATGGGTGCCTCAGGAAACCCCGTATGCTGGTATTGGAATCCAGGATTTTGAGGAGACGTGCCTGTAAACCAAATCAATGGATCAGATTATGGCCTAGGGTCCTTTCTGGTTCCATCTCCTTCTCTGGGGACATCCATCTATGGTTTGAGTGGAGCTAGTTGCTCAGCTGGTGTCAGACCGCCCTTGTTTGTCCAAAGAGACATACATATTGGGATGGCCTCGGGGACTTTGGAGGGTTCTCCTAATTTGTACAATTTTGGACAATGGAATGGGCAGAATTCCCATGCATGAAGTAGGCACAGTCCTAATGTGTGGCTCCAGGGGCCCCAACCTGGAGGGAATGTGGCCCAGGACTTTGAGGACAGAATTCGGAAAACACAGAATCAGCTTAGGTTTGGGGACGTAGGTATGGCTGGCCCAATCTACAAACCATGAGAATAACTCTTCAGGATATCAAGAAAGAACGAGTCTGAGGCGCTTGCTCAGGCTTTGGTCTCTGGATTTTGTGTCAACGATGGCCGTGGCATGTGGGGAAGCCTCATGGGCCATGGACGAAAATTCCTCTCTTGGGATTTGGCCCGGTCCCAATTGTTTTTCGTCAATCTGTGGGATGGGAGGTCTCCTTTCAGGTTTGTTAACTCGGGTGTCCCAACCAAAGAGGAATACCAAAGCAGAGCCCTGGGGAAGAGTGAAGGGACAACTCAAACTATGGTTAAAATTTGGGGCCTAGGGGCATGGCAGGCCCCATATGCTGTCCTTCATCCAGCCCCTGAGAGGCCTTACTTGAGGACTGGGCTCAGGCTGAGGGTCACAATGTTTGTTTGTGACCAATGTGGCCTGTGAGCATGGGCGGGGCCTCATGGGCTACACTGTTTTCATCTACACTGAACTTTGGACAACATGCCAATCACAAGGTCTCTTGCCATGGGGAAGGAGTTCTGATTTCTGCATCATTTTCAACCCTGGGCAGTCGTTGTAGATAAGGTCTAGGTTCGGAAGCCTGAAAACCGCAGTTGGAACGAGATGATGACCTAAGGCCATGTTGGGTCTGATGTGCTAGGTGTGCGGTCAGCTGCCTGGTTGTTGGTCAGGAGGTCGGGCTCAGGTTGTGTCAGACAGTGCATTAGTGCCCAGGTTAGACTATATAATTTGGGTACAGTAGATTGCCGTGTAGGTTGATCCTCATTTGAGGTGCCTGGGCTGCTCTTTAGGCAAGATATTTTTTCTAGACAGCAGGCAGAGTGCTGCATTGTGGGTCCTGAATTGCCAAACTTGAGAGCTTCTGGTTCAGTAGTGTGAGGACAGAAGTCTGAGAACACAAGCTAGACTTGGGCTTCAGGCCGAGGGCAAGGCAGGTACCCCCTGCACATCTGAACCAATATCTCATGCATCTAAAGTCACGGCAGTATCAGACGTTGAGACAGGTTGTAGTTGCTGTGCATGACTGCCCTTCATGAACGGAGAGAAATCTCAAGGCCATGGAGGTTTTATCTCGTTGAGAGTTGTGGGATGCCCCCTTCAAGGATTCCTTCTGCGGGACAATTGAGACCTGTTGGGCAGCTCCAAAACATCCCAAATGGAATGACTCCAGACACAGTTCGAGGATGGATGCCAGGGAAGCCCGCCTCGCATTCCAATTGTCTCCTAGCAACAAGAAAGTGGAAATGGGATGGTTCTGCGGGAGCAACCTGTGTGGCTGATTTGAAATGGACAGCTCCTGAATATGGGGCCTAATGTGTGGTTGTGTCCATTAGGACTTTGGAATCGGGCGGTGGCACCGGGACTCTGAAGTATTCTCCTAAGATTTTGACATAGGTCCCATGCACAAATTTCTTCGTGGAGATGAGATGTTTTCTGATGGGTGCCTCAGGAAACCCAATATGCTGGTATTGGAATTCAGGATTTTGAGGAGACATGCCTTTAAAGCAAAGCAATGGATCCGATTATGGCCTAGGGTCCTGTCCGGTTCCATCTCCTTTTTTGGGGACATCCATCTATGGTTTGAGTGGTGCTAGTTGCTCAGCTGGTGTCAGACCGCCCTTGTTTGTCCAAAGAGACCTGCATATTGGGATGGCCTCGGGGACTTTGGAGGGATCTCCTAATTTGTACAATTTTGGACAATGGAATGGGCAGAATTCCCATGCATGAAGTAGGCACAGTGCAAATGTGTGGCTCCAGGGGCCCCATCCTGGAGGGTGTGTGGCCCAGGACTTTGAGAACAGAAGTCGGAAAACACAGAATCAGCTTAGGTTTGGGGACGTAGGTATAGCAGGCCCAATCTACGAACCATGAGAAGAACTCTTCAGGATATGAAGAAAGAGCGAGTCTGAGGCGCTTGCTCAGGCTTTGGTTCTGGATTATGTGTCAACGATATCCGTGGAATGTGCGGAAGCCTCATGGGCCTTGGATGAAACTTCCTCTCTTGGGATTTAGCCCGGTCCCAATTGTTTTTCGTCAATCTGTGGGATTGGAGGTCTCCTTTCGGATTAGAAACCTCAGGTGTCCCAACCAAAGAGGAATTCCAAAGCAGAGCCCTGGGGATGAGTGAGGGGACTACCCAAACTATGGTTAAAATTTGGGGCGAAGGGGCATGGCAGGCCCCATATGCTGTCTCTTCATCCAGCCCCAGAGAGGCCTTACATGAGGACTGGGCTCAGGCTGAGGGTCACAATGTGTGTTTGTGACCAATGTGGCCCGCGAGCATGGGCGAGGCCTCATGGGCCACACTGGTTTCAACTACACTGAACTTTGGACAACATGCCAATCACAAGGTCTCTTGCCATAGGGAAGGAGTTCTGATTTCTGCATCATTTTCAACCATTGGCAGTGGTTGGAGATAAGGTCTAGGTTGTGGATCCTGAAAACCGCAGTTGGGAAGAGATGATGACCTAAGGCCATGGTGGGTCTGATGTTCTCACTGTGCGGTCAGCTGCCCTGTTGTTGGTCAGGAGGTTCGGGCTCAGGTTGTGTCAGACAGTGCATTAGTGCCCAGGTTAGACTATATAATTTGGGTACAGTCGAGTGCCGTGTAGGTTGATCCTCATTTGAGGTGCCTGGGCAGCTCATTAGGCAAGATATTTTTTCTAGAGGGCAGGCAGCGTGCTGCATTGTGGGCCCGGAATTGAGAAATTTGAGGGCTTCTGGTTAAGTAGTGTGAGGACAGAATTCTGAGAACACAAGCTAGACTTGGGCTTCAGGCCGAGGGCAAGGCAGGTACCCCCTGCACATCTGAACCAATATCTCATGCATCTGAAGTCACGGCGAGGATCAGACGTTGGCTCAGGTTGTAGTTTCTGGGCATGACTGACCCTTCATGAACGGAGAGGAATCTCAAGGCCATGGAGTTTTTCCCACGTTGGGAGTTGTGGGATGCCCCCTTCAAGGATTCCTTCTGCGGCACAATTGAGACCTGTTGGGCAGCTCCAAAACATCCCATATGGAATGACTCCTGAGCACCATTGGATGATGGATGCCAGGGAAGCCCGCCTCGCATTCCAATTGTCTCCTAGCAACAAGACAGTGGAGATCGGATGGCTCTGCGGGAGCAACCGGGGTGGCTGAGTTCAAATGGACTTTCCTGAGCATGGGGCCTAATGTGTGTTTTTGTCCATGAGGACATTAGAATGGGGCAGTGGCACTGGGACTCTGAAGTATTCTCTTAAGATTTTGACATAGGTCCCATGCACAAGTTTCCTCATGGAGACGAGATGTTTTCTGATGGGTGCCTCAGGAAACCCCCTATGCTGGTATTGGAATCCAGGATTTTGAGGAGACATGCCTGTAAACCAAAGCAATGGATCCAATTATGGCCTAGGGTCCTTTCTGGTTCCATCTACTTCTCTGGGGACATCCATCTATGGTTTGAGTGGAGCTAGTTGCTCAGCTGGTGTCAGACCGCCCTTGTTTGTCCAAAGAGACCTACATATTGGGATGGCCTCGGGGACTTTAAAGGGATCTCCTAATTTGTACAATTTTGGACAATGGAATGGGCAGAATTCCCATGCATGAAGTAGGCACAGTCCTACTGTGTGGCTCCAGGGGCCTCAGCCTGGAGGGAGTGTGGCCCAGGACTTTGAGGACATAATTCGGAAAACACAGATCAGCTTAGGTTTGGGGACGTAGGTATGGCAGGCCCAATCTACAAACCATGAGAATAAGTCAACAGGATATGAAGAAAGAACGAGTCTGAGGCGCTTGCTCAGGCTTTGGTCTCTGGATTTTGTGTCAACGATGGCCGTGGAATGTGGGGAAGCCTCATGGGCCATGGACGAAACTTCCTCTCTTGGGATTTGGCCCGGTCCCAATTGTTTTTCGTCAATCTGTGGGCCGGGAGGACTCCTTTCAGGTTTGTTAACTCGGGTGTCCCAACCAAAGAGGAATACCAAAGCAGAGCCCTGGGGAAGAGTGAAGGGACAACCCAAACTATGGTTAAAATTTGGGGCCTAGGTGCATGGCAGGCCCCATATGCTGTCTCTTCATCCAGCCCCTGAGAGTCCTTACTTGAGGACTGGGCTCAGGCTGAGAGTCACAATGTTTGTTTGTGACCAATGTGGCCTGTGAGCATGGGCTGGGCCTCATGAGCTACACTGTTTTCATCTACACTGAACTTTGGACAACATGCCAATCACAAGGTCTCTTCCCATGGGGAAGGAGTTCTGATATCTGCATCATTTTCAACCATGGGCAGTGGTTGGAGATAAGGTCTAGGTTCTGAATCATGAAAACCGCAGTTGGAACGAGATGATGACCTAAGGCCATGGTGGGTCTGATGTGCTAGGTGTGCGGTCAGCTGCCTGGTTGTTGGTCAGGAGGTTCGGGCTCAGGTTGTGTCAGACAGTGCATTAGTGCCCAGGTTAGACTATATAATTTGGGTACAGTCGAGTGCCGTGTAGGTTGATCCTCATTTGAGGTGCCTGGGCAGCTCATTAGGCAAGATATTTTTTCTAGAAAGCAGGCAGAGTGCTACATTGTGGGTCCTGAATTGCCAAACGTGAGGGCTTCTGGTTCAGTAGTGTGAGGACAGAAGTCTGAGAACACAAGCTAGACTTGGGCTTCAGGCCGAGGGCAAGGCAGGTACCCCATGCACATCTGAACCAATATCTCATGCATCTGAAGTCACGGCAGGATCAGACGTTGACACAGGTTGTAGTTTCTGTGCATGACTGCCCCTTCATGACCGGAGAGGAATCTCAAGGCCATGGAGGTTTTCCCACCCTGGGAGTTGTGGAATGCCCCTTTCAAGGATTCCTTCTGCGGGACAATGAGACCTGTTGGGCAGCTCCAAAACATCCCATATGGAATGACTCCAGAGCACCGTTCGAGGATGGATGCCAAGGAAGCCCGCCTCGCATTTCAATTGTCTCCTAGCAACAAGACAGTTGAGATCGGATGGCTCTGCGGGAGCAACCGGGATGGCTGATTTGAAATGGACAGCTCCTGAGCATGGGGCATAATGTTTGTTTTTGTCCATGAGGACCTTGGAATGGGGCGGTGGCACCAGGACTCTGAAGTATTCTCCTAATATTTTGACATAGGTCCCATGCACAAGTTTCTTCGTGGAGACAAGACGTTTTCTGATGGGTGCCTCAGGAAACCCCCTATGCTGGTATTGGAACCCAGGATTTTGAGGAGACATGCCTGTAACCAAAGCAATGGATCCGATTATGGCCTAGGGTCCTGTCTGGTTCTATCTCCTTCTCTGGGGACATCCATCTATGGTATGAGTGGAGGTAGATGCTTAGCTGGTGTCCGACCGCCCTTGTTTGTCCACAGAGACCTACATATTTGGATGGCCTCGGGGACTTTTGAGGGTTACCCTAATTTGTACAACTTTGGACAATGGAATGGGCAGAATTACAATGCATGGGGTAGGCACAGTCCTAATGTGTGGCTCCAGGGGCCCTAGTCTGGAGGGTGTGTGGCCCAGGACATTGAGGACAGAAGTCTGAAAACACAAACTCAGCTTAGGTTTGGGGACGTAGGTATGGCAATCCCGATCTACAAACCATGAGAAGAACTCTTCAGGATTAAAGACAGAGCGAGTCTGAGGCGCTTGCTCAGGCTTTGGTCTCTGGATTTTTTGTCAACGATGGCCGTGGAATGATGGGAGGCCTCATGGGCCATGGATGAATTTTCCTCTCTGTGGATTTGGCCCGGTCCCAATTGTTACCTCAGGTGTCCCAACCAAAGAGGAATTCCAAAGCAGAGCCCTGGGGAAGAGTGAAGGGACAACCAAAACTATGGTTAAATTTGGGGCCTAGGGGCATGGCAGGCCCCATACGCTGTCCCTTCATCCGGCCACTGAGGGGCCTTACTTGAGGACTGGGCTCAGGCTGAGGGTCACAAAAGGTGTTTGTGACCAATGTGGCCCGTGAGCATGGGCGGGGCCTCATGGGCCACACTGTTTTCAACTACACTGAACTTTGGACAACATGCCAATCACAAGGTCTCTTGCCATGGGGAAGGAGTTCTGATTTCTGCATCATTTTCAACCATGGGCAGTGGTTGGAGATAAGGTCTAGGTTCTGAATCCTGAAAACCGCAGTTGGGAAGAGATGATGACCTATGGCCATGGTGGGTCTGATGTGCTCAGTGTGCGGTCAGCTGCCTGGTTGTTGGTCAGCAGGTTCGGGCTCAGGTTGTGTCAGACAGTGCATTAGTGCCCAGGTTAGACTTTATAATTTGGGTACAGTCGAGTGGTTGATCCTCATTTGAGGAGCCTGGGCAGCTCATTAGGCAAGATATTTTTTCTAGAGGGCAGGCAGAGTGCTGCATTGTGGGCCCGGAATTGCCAAACTTGAGGGCTTCTGGTTCAGTAGTGTGAGGACAGAAGTCTGAGAACACAAGCTAGACTTGGGCTTCAGGCCGAGGGCAAGGCAGGTACCCTCTGCACATCTGAACCAATATCTCATGCATCTGAAGTCACGGCGAGGATCAGACGTTGGCTCAGGTTGTAGTTTCTGTGCATGACTGCCCCTTCATGAACGGAGAGGAATCTCA
This sequence comes from Mustela nivalis, assembly GCF_964662115.1. Lineage (NCBI taxonomy): Eukaryota > Metazoa > Chordata > Mammalia > Carnivora > Mustelidae > Mustela > Mustela nivalis. Next base: position 1,315,579 of record NW_028136485.1, on the reverse strand, counting down.
AGGCCATGGAGGTTTTCCCACGTTGGGAGTTTTGGGATGCCCCCTTAATGGATTCCTTCTGCGGGACAATTGAGACCTGTTGGGCAGCTCCAAAACATCCCATATGGAATGACTCCAGAGCACCGTTCAAGGATGGATTCCAGGGAAGCCTGCCTCGCATTCCAATTGTCTCCTAGCAACAAGATAGTGGAGATGGGATGGCTCTGCGGGAGCAACCTGGGTGGTTGATTTGAAATGGACAGCTCCTGAATATGGGGCCTAATATGTGGTTGTGTCCATTAGGACCTTGGAATGGGGCGGTGGCACCGGGACTCTGAAGTATACTCCTAAGATTTTGACATAGGTCCCATGCACAAGTTTCCTCGTGGAGACCAGATGTTTTCTGATTGGTGCCTCAGGAAACCCCCTGTGCTGGTATTGGAATCCAGGATTTTGAGGAGACATGCCTTTAAACCAAAGCAATGGATCTGATTATGGCCTAGGGTCCTGTCTGGTCCTATCTCCTTCTCTGGGGACATCCATCTATGGTTTGAGTGGAGCTAGTTGCTCAGCTGGTGTCAGACTGCCCTTGTTTGTCAAAAGAGACCTACATATTGGGATGGCCTCGGGGACTTTGGAGGGATCTCCTAATTTGTACAATTTTGAACAATGGAATGGGCAGAATTCCCATGCATGAAGTAGGCACAGTCCTAATGTGTGGCTCCAGGGGCGCCAGCTTGGAGGGTGAGTGGCCCAGGACTTTGAGGACAGAAGTCGGAAAACACAAACTCAGCTTAGGTTTGGGGACGGAGGTATGGCAGGCCCCATCTACAAACCATGAGAAGAACTCTTCAGGATATGAAGAAAGAGCGAGTCTGAGGCGCTTGCTCAGGCTTTGGTCTCTGGATTTTGTATCAACGATGGCCGTGGAATGTGGGGAAGCCTAATGGGTCATGAACGAAACTTCCTCTCTTGGGATTTGGCCTGGTCCCAATTGTTTATCGTCAATCTGTGGGACGGGAGGTCTCCTTTCAGGTTTGTTACCTCAGGTGTCCCAACCAAAGAGGAATTCCAAAGCAGAGCCCTGGGGAAGAGTGAAGGGACAACCCAATCTATGGTTAAAATTTGGGTCCTAGAGGCATGGCAGGCCCCATATGCTGTCTCTTCATCCAGCCCCTGAGAGGCCTTACTTGAGGACTGGGCTCAGGCTGAGGGTCACAATATGTGTTTGTGACCAATGTGGCCCGCGAGCATCGGCGGGGCCTCATGGGCCATACTGGTTTAAACTACACTGAACTTTGGACAACATGCCAATCACAAGGTCTCTTGCCATGGTGAAGGAGTTCTGATTTCTGCATTATTTTCAACCATTGGTAGTGGTTGGAGATAAGGTCTAGGTTCTGAATCCTGAAAACCGCAGTTGAGAAGAGATGATGACCTAAGGCCATGGTTGGTCTCATGTGCTCAGTGTGTGGTCAGCTGCCTGGTTGTTGGTCAGGAGGTTCGGGCTCAGGTTGTGTCAGTCAGTGCATTAGTGCCCAGGTTAGACTATATACTTTGGGTACAGTCGAGTGCCGTGTAGTTTGATCCTCAATTGAGGAGCCTGGGCAGCTCATTAGGCAAGATATTTTTTCTAGAGAGCAGGCAGATTGCTGCATTGTGGGCCCGGAATTGCCAAACTGAGGGCTTTTGGTTCAGTAGTGTGAGGAAAGAAGTCTGAGTACACAAGCTAGACTTGGGCGTCACCGAGGGCAAGGCAGGTACCCCCTGCATATCTGAACCCATATCTCATGCATCTGAAGTCACGGCAGGATCAGACGTTGACTCAGGTTGTAGTTTCTGTGCATGACTGCCCTTCATGAACGGAGAGGAATCTCGAGGCCATGCAGGGTTTTCCTCGTTGGAAGTTGTGGGATGCCCCCTTCAAGGATTCCTTCTGTGGGACAATTGAGACCTGTTGGGCAGCTCCAAAACATCCCATATGGAATGACTCCAGAGCACCGTTCGAGGATGGATGCCAGGGAAGCCCGCCTCGCATTCCAATTGTCTCCTAGCAACAAGACAGTGGAGATCGGATGGCTCTGCGGGAGCAAACGGGGTGGCTGAGTTGAAATGGACTTTCCTGAGCATGGGGCCTAATGTTGTTTGTGTCCATGAGGACCTTGGAATGGGGCGGTGGCACCGGGACTCTGAAGTATTCTCCTAAGATTTTGACATAGGTCCCATGCACAAGTTTCCTCATGGAGACGAGATGTTTTCTGATGGGTGACTCAGGAAAACCCCTATGCTGCTATTGGAATCCAGGATTTTGCGGACACATGCGTGTAAACCAAAGCAATGGATCCGATTATGGCACGGGTCTTGTCTGGTTCCATCTCCTTCTCTGGGGACATCCATCTATGGTTTGAGTGGAGCTAGTTGCTCAGCTGGTGTCAGACCGCCCTTGTTTGTCCATAGAGACCTACATATTGGGATGGCCTCGGGGACTTTGGAGGGATCTCCTAATTTGTACAATTTTGGACAATGGAATGGGCAGAATTCCCATGCATGAATTAGGCACAGTCCAAATGTGTGGCTCCAGGGTCCCCAGCCTGGAGGGTGTGTGGCCCAGGACTTTGAGGACAGAAGTCTGAAAACACAAACTCAGCTTAGATTTGGGGACGTAGGTATGGCAGGGCCAATCTACAAACCATGAGAAGAACTCTTCAGGATATGAAGAAAGATCGAGTCTGAGGCGCTTGCTCAGGCTTTGGTCTCTGGATTTTGTATCAACGATGGCCGTGGAATGTGGGGAAGCCTCATGGGCCATGGACAAAACATCCTCTCTTGGGATTTGGCCCGGTCCCAATTGTTTTTCGTCAATCTGTGGGACGGGAGGTCTCCTTTCAGGTTTGTTACCTCAGGTGTCCCAACCAAAGAGGAATTCTTAAGCAGAGCCCTGGGGAAGAGTGAGGGGACAACCAAAACTATGGTTAAAATTTGGGGCCTAGCGGCATGGAAGGCCCCATATGCCAATCACAAGGTCTCTTGCCATGGGGATGGAGTTCTGATTTCTGCATCACTTTCAACCCTGGGCAGTGGTTGGAGATAAGGTCTAGGTACGGAAACCAGAAAACCGCAGTTGGGAAGAGATGATGACCGAAGGCCATGGTGGGTCTGCTGTGCTCAGTGTGCGGTCAGCTGCCTGGTTGTTGGTCAGGAGGTTCGGGCTCAGGTTGTGTCAGACAGTGCATTAGTGCCCAGGTGAGACTATATAATTTGGGTACAGTCGAGTGCCGTGTAGGTTGATCCTCATTTGATGTGCCTGGGTAGCTCATTAAAATGATATTTTTTCTAGAGGGCAGGCAGAGTGCTGCATTGTGGGTCCGAAATTGCCAAACTTGAGGGCTTCTGGTTCAGTAGTGTGAGGACAGAAGTCTGAGAACACAAGCTAGACTTGGGCTTCAGGCCGAGGGCAAGGCAGGTACCCCCTGCACATCTGAAACAATATCTCATGCATCTCAAGCCACAGCGAGGATCAGACGTTGGCTCAGGTTGTAGTTTCTGTGCATGACTGCCCCTTCATGAACGGAGAGGAATCTCAAGGCCATGGAGGTTTTCCCACGTTGGGAGTTGTGGGATACCCCCTTCAAGGATTCCTTCTGCGGCACAATTGAGACCTGTTGGGCAGCTCCAAAACATCCCATATGGAATGACTCCAGAGCACCGTTCGAGGATGGAAGCCAGGGAAGCCCGCCTCGCATTCCAATTGTCTCCTAGCAACAAGACAATGGAGATCGGATGGCTCTGCGGGAGCAACCGGGGTGGTTCATTTGAAATGGACATCTCCTGAGCATGGGGCCTAATGTGTGTTTGTGTCCATGAGGACCTTGGAATGGGGCGGTGGCACCGGTACTTCAAGTATTTCCCTAAGATTTTGACATAGGTCCCATGCACAAGTTTCCTCATGGAGACGAGATGTTTTCTGATGGGTGACTCAGGAAACCCCCTATGCTGGTATTGGAATCCAGGATTTTGAGGAGACATGCCTGTAAACCAAAGCAATGGATCCGCTTATGGCCTAGGGTCCTGTCTGGTTCCATCTCCTTCTCTGGGGACATCCATCTATGGTATGAGTGGAGGTAGATGCTCCTTGTTTGTCCAAGGAGACCTACATATTGGGATGACCTCGGGGACTTTGAGGGTTCTCCTAATTTGTACAATTTTGGACAATGGAATGGGCAGAATTCCCATTCGTGAAGTAGGCACAGTCCTAATGTGTGGCTACAGCTGCCGCAGCCAGGAGCGTTTGTTGCCCAGGACTTTGAGGACAGAAGTCAAAAAACACAAACTCAGCTAGGTTCTGAATCCTGAGAACCGCATTTGGGAAGAGATGATGACCTAAGGCCTTGGGGGGTCTGATGTGCTCAGTGTGCGGTCAGCTGCCTGGTTGTTGGTCAGGAGGTTCGGGCTCAGGTTGTAGATTCTGTGCATGACTGCCCCTTCATGACCTACATAGGTCCCATGCACAAGATTCTTCGTGGAGACGAGATTATTTCTGATGGGTGCCTCAGGAAACCCCCTATGCTGGTATTGGAATCCAGGATTTTGAGGAGACATGCCTATAAACCAAAGCAATGGATCCAATTATGGTGTCAGACCGCACTTGTTTGTCCACAGAGACCTACACTATTGGGATGGCCTCGGGACTTTGGAGGGTTCTCCTAATTTGTACGAAATTGTACAATGGACTTGGCATGGGGTAGGCACAGTCCTAATGTGTGGCTCCATTGTCCCCAGCCTGGAGTGTGTGTGGCCCAGTACTTTGAGGACAGATGTCTGAAAACACAAACTCAGCTTGGTTTGGTGACGTAGGTATATCAGGCCCCATCTACAAACCATGAGAAGAACTCTTCAGGATATGAAGAAAGAGCGAGTCTGAGGCGCTTGCTCAGGCTATGGTCTCTGTATTTTGTATCAACAAAGGCCGTCGAATGTGGGGAGGCCTCATGGGCCATGGACGAATCTTCCTCGCTGTGAATTTTGCCCGGTCCCAATTGTTTTTCGTAAATCTGTGGGCTGGGAGGTCTCCTTTCAGGTATGTTACCTCAGGTGTCCCAACCAAAGAGGAATTCCAAAGCAGTGACCTGGGGAAGAGTGAAGGGACAACCCAAACTATGGTTAAAAATTGGGGCCTAGTGGCAATGCAGGCCCCATATGCTGTCTCTTCATCCAGCCACTGAGAGGCCTTACTTGAGGACTGGGCTCAGGCTGAGGGTCACAATGTGTGTTTGTGACCAATGTGGCCCGCGAGCATGGGCGGGGCTTCATGTGCCACACTGGTTTCAACTACACTGAACTTTGGACAACATGCCAATCACAAGGTTTCTTGCCATGGGGAAGGAGTTCTGCTTTCTGCATCTTTTTCAAACCTGGGCAGTGGTTGGAGATAAGGTCTAGGTTCTTGATCCTGAAAACCGCAGTTGGGAAGAGATCACGACCTAAGTCCATGGCGGGTCTGATGTGCTCAGTGTGCGGTCAGCTACCTGGGTGTTGGTCAGGAGGTTCGGGCTCAGGTTGTGTCAGACAGTGCATTAGTGCCCAGGTTAGACTATATAATTTGGGTACAGTCGAGTGCCTTGTAGTTTTATCCTCCTTTAAGATGCCTGGGCACCTCATTAGGCAATATATTTTTTTCTAGAGGGCAGGCAGAGTGCTGCATTGTGGGTCCAGAATTGCCAAACTTGAGGGCTTCTGGGCCAGGAGTGTGAGGACAGAAGTCTGAGAACACAAGCTAGACTTGAGCTTCAGGCCGAGGGCAGGGCAGGTACCCCCTGAAGTTCTGAACCAATATCTCATGCATCTGAAGTCACAGTGAGGATCAGACGTTGGCTCAGTCTGGAGTTTCTGTGCATGACTGCACCTTCATGAACATGGCTGAATCTCAAGACCATGGAGGTTTTCCCACGTTGGGAGTTGTGGGATGCCCCCTTCCAGGATTTCTTCTGCGGGACAATTGAGACCTTTTGGGCAGCTCCAGAACGTCCCATATGGAATGACTCCAGAGCACAGTTCGAATATGGATGCCAGGGAAGCCCGCCTCACATTCCAATTGTCTCCTCGCAACAAGACATTTGATATCGGATGGCTCTGCGGGACCAACCGGGGTGGCTGAGTTGAAATGGACTTTCCTGAGGATGGGGCCTAATGTGTGTTTGTGTCCATGAGGACCTTGGCCTGGGCGGTGGCACTGGGACCCTGAAGTATTCTCCTAAGCTTCTGACATAGCTTCCATGCACAAGTTTCCTCATGGAGACGAGAATTGTTCTTATGGGTGCCTCAGGAAATCCCCTATCTTGGTATTGGAATCCAGGCTTTTGAGGAGACATGCCTGTAAACCAAAGCAATGGATCCGATTATGGCCTAGTGTCCTGTCTGGTTCAATCTTCTTCTCTGGGGACATATATCTATGGTATGAGTGGAGGTAGATGCTCAGCTGGTGTCATACCACCCTTGTTTGTCCCGGGAGACCACACAATTGTGATGTCCTCGGGGACTTTGGAGGGTTCTCCTAATTTGTACAATTTTGCACAATGGAATGGGCAGAATTCCCATGTATTGTGTAGGCACAGTCCTAATATGTGGCTCCAGGTGCCCAACCTGGAGGGTGTGTGGCCCAGGACCTCTCGGACAGAAGTCTGAAAACTCAAACTCAGCCAAGGTTTGGGACGTAGGTATAGCAGGCCCAATCTACAAACCATGAGAAGAACTCTTCAGGATATGAAGAAAGTGCGAGTCTGAGGCGCCTACTCAGGCTATTTCTTGATTTTGTATCAAGATGGCCGTGGAATGTGGGGAGGCATCATGGGCCATGGATGAATCTTCCTCTCTGTGGATTTGGCGCGGTCCCCATTGTTATTCGTCAATCTGTGGGATGGGAATTTACCTTTCAGGTTTGTTACCTCAGGTGTCCCAACCAAAGAGGAATTCCAAAGCAGAGCCCTGGGGAAGAGTGAAGGGACAACCCAAACTGAACTAATATCTCATGCATCTGAAGTCACGGCGATGATTAGACGTTGGCTCATGTTGGAGTTTCTGTGCATGACTGTCCCTTCAGGAACGGAGCGGAAACTCAAGGCCATGGTGGTTTTCCCACGTTGGAAGTTGTGGGATGCCCCCTTCAAGGATTTTTTCCGCGGGACAATTCAGAGCTGTTGGGCAGCTCCAGGACATCCCATATGGAATGACTCCAGAGCACCGTTCGAGGATGGATGCCAGGAAAGCCCGCTTCGCATTCCAATAGTCTGCTAGCACCAAGACAGTTTAGAGTGGATGGTTCTGCGGGAGCTACCGGTGTGACTGAGTTTAATGGGACTTTCGTGGGGCTCCTGGGTGGCTCAGTGTGTTAAGCCACTTCTTTCGACTCAGGTCATGATCTCAGAGTCCTAGGATTGAGCCTCACATCAGGCACTCTGCTCAGCAGGGAGCCTGCTTCCTACTCTCTCTCTGCCTGCTTGTGATCTATGACTGTCAAATAAATAAATAAAATCTTAAAAAAAAAAGTAATGGACTTCCTGAGGTTGGGGTCTAAGGTGTGTTTGTGTCCATGAGGGCCTTGGAATGGGGCGGGGGCACCCGGACCCTGAAGTATTCTCCTAATATTTGGACATAGCTCCCATGCACATGTTTCCTTGTGGAGATGAGATTTGTTCTAATGGGTGCCTCAGGAAACCCCCTACACTGGTATTGGAATCCAAGCTTTTGAGGAGACATGCCTGTAAATCAAAGCAATGGATACGATTATGGCCTAGCGTCCTGTCTGGTACAATTTTCTTCTCTGGGGACATCCATCTGTGGTATGAGTGGAGGTAGATGCTCAGCTGGTGTGAGACCGCCCTTGTTTGTCCTGGGAGACCTACACAATTGGGATGGCCTTGGGGACTATAGAGGGTTCTCCTAATTTGTGCGATTTTGGACAATGGAATGGGCAGAATTCCCATAGATTGGGTAGACACATTGCTCATGTGTGGCTCCAGTGGCCCTAGCCTAGAGGGTGTGTGGCCCAGGACTTTGAGGACAGAAGTCTGAAAACACAAACTCAGCTTAGGTTTGGGGACGTAGGTATGGCAGGCCCAATCTACAAACCATAGGAAGAACTCTTCAGGATATGAAGAAAGAGCGAGTCTGAGGCGCTTGCTCAGGCATTTGTCTCTGGATTTTGTATCAACGATGGCCGTGGAATGTGGGGAGGCCACATGGGCCATGGATGAATCTTCCTCTCTGTGGATTAGGCCCGATCCCAATTGTTTTTCGTCAATCTGTGGGATGGGAGGTCTCCTTTCAGGTTTGTTACCTCAGGTGTCCCAACCAAAGAGGAATCCTAAGCAGAGGCCTGGGAAAGAGTGAAGGGACAACCCAAACTATGGTTAAAAATTGGGGCCTATGGGCAGGGCAGGCCCAATATGCTATCTCATCATCCAGCCGCTGATAGGCCTTACTTGAGGACTGGACTTAGGCTGAGGGACAGAATGTGTGTTTGTGACCAATGTGGCCCTCGAGATTGGGCGGGGCCTCATTGGCCTCACTGGTTTCAACTACACTGAACTTTGGACAACATGCCAATCACAAGGTTTCTTTCCATGGGGATGGAGTTCTGATTTCTGCATCATTTTCAACCCTGGGCAGTGGTTGGAGATAAAGTCTAGGTCCTGAAGCCTGAACCGCAGTTGGGAAGAGATGATGACCTAAGGCCATGGTGGGTCGGATGTGCTCAGTGTGCGGTCAGCTGTCTTGGTGTTGGTCAGGAGGTTCGGGCTCAGGTTGTGTCAGACAGTGCATTAGTGTTCTGGTTAGACTATATAATTTGGGTATAGTCGGAGCCGTGTAGGTTTATCCTCATTAAGGTGCCTAGGAGGCTCATTACGCAAAATATTTTTTCGAGAGGGCTGTCAGAGTGCTGCATTGAGGGTCGGGAATTGCCAGAGTTGAGGGCTTCTGGGCCAGGAGTGTGAGGACAGAAGTCTGAGAAAACAAGCTAGACTTGGGCTTCAGGCCGTGGGCACGGCAGGTACCCCCTGCAGATCTGAACCAATATATCATGCATCGGAAGTCACTGCGAGGATCAGACGTTGGCTCAGTTTGGAGTTTCTGTCCATGACTGCACCTTCATGAATGGAGCGGAATCTCAAGGCCATGGAGTTTCTCCCATGTTGGGAGTTGTGGGATGCCCCCTTCAAGGATTCCTTCTGCGGGACAATTGAGACCTGTTGGGCAGCTCCAGGACCTTCCATATGGAATGACTCCAGAGCACCTTTCGAGGATGAATGCCAGGGAAGCCCACCTCGCATTCCAATTGTCTCCTCGCAACAAGACAGTGGAGATCGGATGGCTCTGCGGGAGCAACCGGGGTGGCTGAGTTGAAATGGTCTTTCCTGAGGATGGGGCCTAATGTGTGTTTGTGTCCATGAGGGCCTTGGAATGGGGCGGTGGACCGGGAACCTGAAGTATGTGGCCCTCGAGCATGAACGGGGCCTCATGGGCCACACTGGTTTCAAGTACACTGAACTTTGGACAACATGCCAATCACAAGGTTTCTTGCCATGGGGAAGGAGTTCTGCTTTCTGCATCGTTATCAACCCTGGGCAGTGGTTGGAGATAAGGTCTAGGTTCTGAAGCCTGATAACCGCAGTTGGGAAGAGATGGCGACCTAAGGCCATGGAATGTTGATGTGCTCAGTATGCGGTCAGCTGCCTGGGTGTTGGTCAGGAGGTTCGGGCTCAGGTGGTGACAGACAGTGCATTAGTGCCCAGCTTAGACTATATAATTTGGGTACAGTGGAGTGCCGTTTAGGTTTATCCTCATTTAAGGTGCCTGGGCAGCTCATTAGGCAATAAAATTTTTTGTAGAGGTCAGGCAGAGTGTTGCCTTGTGGGTCCGGAATTGCAAAACTTGAGGGATTCTTGGCTAGGAGTGTGAGGACAGAAGTCTGAGAACACAAGCTAGACTTGGGCTTCAGGCCGAGGGGAAGGCTGGTACCCCCTGCAGATCTGAACCTATATCTCATGCATCTGAAGTCAGGGCGAGAATCAGACGTTGGCTCAGGTTGGAGTTTCTGTGCATGACAGCCCCTTCATGAACGGTGCGGAATCTCAAGGCCATGGAGGTTTTCCCACGTTGGGAGTTGTGGGATGCCCCCTTCAAGGATTCCTTGTGCGGGACAATTAAGACCTGTTGGGCAGCTCCAGGACATCACATATGGATGACTCCAGAGCACTGTTCGGGGATGGATGCCAGGGAAGCCCGCCTCGCATTCCAATTTTCTCCTAGCACAAAGACAGTTGAGAATGGATGGCTCTGCGGGAGCAACCAGGGTGGCTGAGTTGAAATGGACTTTCCTGAGAATGGGGCCTAAGGTGTTTTTTTGTCCATGAGGGCCTTGGAATGGGGGGGTGGCACCGGGAACCTGAAGTATTCTCCTAAGCTTTTGACTAGCTCCCATGCAGAAGTTTCCTAGTGGAGACGAGATTTTTTCTGATGGGTGCCTTAGGAAACCCCCTTTGCTGGTGTTGGTTTCCAGGGTTTTGAGGATACATGCCTGTAAACCAAAGCAATGGATCTGATTATGGCCTATGTCCTGTCTGGTTCAATCTTCTTCCCATGGATTGGGTAGTCACAGTCCTAATGTGTGCCTCCAGGGGCCCCAGCCTGGAGGGTGTGTGGCCCAGGACTTTGGGGACAGAAGTCTTATAACACAAACTCATCTTAGGTTGTGGGAGGTAGGTATGGCAGGCCCAATCTACAAACCATGAGAAGAATTCTTCAGGATATGAAGAAAGAGCTAGTCTGAGGTGCTTGTTCAGACATTTGTCTCTGGATATTGTATCAACGATGGCCGTGGAAAGTGGGGAGGCCTCATGGGCCATGGACGAATCTTCCTCTTTGTGGATTTGGCCCGGTCCCAAATATTTTTCGTCAATCTGTGGGATGGGAGGCCTCTTTCAGGTTTGCTACTACAGGTGTCCCAACCAAAGAGGAATTCCAAAGCAGAGCCCTGGGGAAGAGTGAAGGGAAAACCCAAACTATGGTTAAAAATTGGGGCCTAGGGTCATGGCAGGCCCAATATGCTGTCACTTCATCCAGACACTGAGAGGCCTTACTTGAGGACTGGGCTCAGGCTGAGGGTCACAATGTGTGTTTGTGTCCAATGTGCCCCGCGAGCATGGGCGGGGCCTAATTGGCCACACTGATTTCAACTACACTGAACTTTGGACAATATGCCAATTACAAGGTTTCTTACCACGGGGAAAGACTTCTGATTTCTTGATCATTTTTACCCTGGGCAGTGGTTTGAGATAAGGTCTAGGTTCTGAAGCCTGAAAACCGCAGTAGGGAAGAGATGACGACCTCAGTGTGTGTGTGACCTATGTGGCCTGCGAGCATGGGCGGGGCAACATTGGCAACAGTGCTTTCAACTACACTGACCTAAGGCCATGGCGGTTCTGATGTGCTCAGTGTGCGGTCAGCTGCCTGGGTTTTGGTCAGGAGGTTCGTGCTCAGGTGGTGCTGATGGTGCATTAGTGCCCAGGTTAGACTATATAATTTGGGTACAGTCGAGTGCCGTGTAGGTTTATACTCATTTAAGGTGCTTGGGCAGCTCATTAGGCAAGATATTTTTTTTTAGAGGGCTGGCAGAGTGCTGCATTGTGGGTCCGGAATTGACATACTTGAGGGATTCTAGGCCAGGAGTGTGAGGACAGAAATCTGAGAACACAAGCTAGACTTGGACTTCAGGCCGAGGCCACGGCAGGTACCCTCTGCAGATCTGACCCAATGTCTCATGCGTATGAAGTCACGGCGAAGATCAGACGTTGGCTCAGTTTGGAGTTTCTGTGCATGACTGCCTCTTCATGAACGGAGCAGAATCTAAAGGCCATGGAGGTTTTCCCACGTTGGGAGTTGTGGGCTGCCCCCTTCAAGGATTTCTTCTGCAGGACAATTGAGACCTTTTGGGCAGCTCCAGCACATCCCATATGGAATGACTCCAGAGCACCGTTCGAGGATTGATGCCAGGGAAGCCCGCCTCGCATTCCAATTGTCTCCTAGGAACAAGACAGTTTAGGTCGGATGGCTCTGCGGGGGCAAATGGGGTGGCTGAGTTGAAATGGACTTTCCTGGGGCTCCTGGGTGGCTCAGTGGATTAAGCCGCTGCCTTAGGCTCAGGTCATGATCTCAGAGTCCTGGTTTCAAGCCTCATATCGGGCCTGCTTCCTTCTCTCTCTCTGCCTGCCTCTCTGCCTGCTTGTGATCTCTGTCTGTCTTATAAATAAATAAAATCTTTAAACAAAAAAAAAGAAATGGACTTCCTGAGGATGGTGCCTAATGTGTGTTTGTGTCCTTGAGGGCCTTGGAATTGGGCGGTGGCACCGGGACCCTGAAGTATTCCCCTAAGCTTTTGACATAGCTCCCATGCACAACTTTCTTTGTGGAGACGAGATTTGTACTGATGGGTGCCACAGGAAGCCCCCTATTCTGGTATTGTAATCCAGGCTTTTGAGGAGAAATGACTGTAAACCAAAGCAATGGATCCGATTATGGCCTAGGGTCCTGTGTGGTTCAATCTTCTTCTCTGGGGACATCCATCTATGGTATAATTGGAGGTAGATGCTCAGCTGGTGTCAGACCGCCCTTGTTTGTCCCCGGAGACCTACATTATTGGGATGGCCTCGGGGATTTTGGAGGGTTCTCCTAATGTGTACGATTTTGGACAATGGAATGCGCAGATTCCCATGGATTGGGTAGGCACAGTCCTAATGTATGGCTCCAGGGGCCCCAGCCTGGAGGGTGTGTGGCCCAGGACTTTGAGGACAGAAGTCTGAAAACACAAACTCAGCTTAGTTTTGGGGACGTAGGTATGGCAGGCCCAATCTATAAACCATGTAAAGAATTCTTCAGGATATGAAGAAAGAGCGAGTCTGAGGCACTTGATCAGGCTTTGTCTCTGGATTTTGTATCAACGATGGCCGTGGAATGTGGGGAGGCCTCATGGGCCGTGGAAAAATCTTCCTCTCTGCGGATTTGACCCATTCCCAATTGTTTGTCGTCAAGCTGTGGGATGGGAGGTCTCCTTTCAGGTTTGTTACCTCAGTGTCCCAACCAAAGAGGAATTCCAAAGCAGAGCCCCGGGGAAGAGTGAATGGACAACCCAAACTATGGTTAAAAATTGAGGCCTAGGATCATGGCAGGCCCAATATGCTGTCTCTTCATCCAGCCGCTGAGAGGCCTTACTTGAGGACTCTGCTCAGGCTGATGGTCACAATATATATATTTTTTTCTAGAGGGCAGGTTGAGTCCTGCATTGTGGGTCCGGATTTGCCAAACTTGAGGGCTTCTGGGCCAGGAGTGTGAGGAGAGAAGTCTGAGCGGGACAATTGAGACCTGTTTGGCAGCTCCAGACATCCCATATGGAATGACTCCAGAGCACCGTTCAAGATGGATGCCAGGGAAGCCCGCCTCACATTCCAATTGTCTCCTAGCACCAAGACAGTTTAGATTGGATGGCTCTGCGGGAGGAACCGGGGTGGCTGAGTTGATATGGATTTTCCTGAGGGTGGGGCCTAATGTGTGATTGTGTCCATGAGGGCCTTGGATTGGGGCGGTGGCACAGGGCCCCTGAAGTATTCTCCTAAGCTTTTGACATAACTCCCATGCACAGGTTTCCTTGTGGAGACAGATTTGTTCTGATCGGTGCCTGAGGAAACCACCTATGCTGGTATTAGAATCCAGTCTTTTGAGGAGACATGCCTGTAAACCAAATCAATACATCCGATTATGGGCTAGGGTCCTGTCTGGTTCCATCTTCTTCTCTGGGGACATTCATCTATGGTATGAGTGGAGGTAGATGCTCAGCCGGTGTCAGACCGCCCTTGTTTGTCCCGGGAGACCTACACTATTGGGATGGCCTCGGGGACTTTGGAGGGTTCTCCTGATTTGTAAGATTTTGAACAATGGAATGCGCAGAATTCCCATGGATTGGGTAGTTCCAGTCCTAATGTGTGGCTCCAGGGGCACCAGCCTGTACGGTGTGTGGCCCAGGACTTTGAGGACACAAGTCTGAAAACACAAACTCACCTTAGGTTTGGGGACGTAGGAATGGCAGGCCCAATCTACAGACCATGAGAAGAAATCTTCAGGGTATGAAGAAAGAGCTAGTCTGAGGCGCTTGCTCAGGCTTTTGTCTCTGGAATTTGTATCAACGATGGCCGTGGAATGTGGGGAGTCCTCATGTGCCATGGACGAATCTTCCTATTTGTGGATTTAGCCCGGTCCCAATGGTTTTTCGTCAATCTGTGTGTTGGGAGGTCTCCTATCAGGTTTGTTACCTCAGTGTCCCAACAAAAGAGGAAATCCAAAGCAGAGCCCTGGGGAAGAGTGAAGGGACAACCCAAACTATGGCTAAAATTGGTGCCTTGGGGCATGGCAGGCTCAATATGCTGACACTTCATCCAGCCACTAAGAGGCCTTACTTGATGACTTGGCTCAGGCTGTGGGTCACAATGTGTGTTTGTGACCTATGTAGCCAACGAGCATCCCCGGGGATCATGGGCCACACTGGTTTCAACTACACTGAACTTTGGACAATATGCCAATCACAAGGTTTCTTGCCATGGGAAAGGAGTTCTGATTTCTGCATCATTTTCAACCATGGGCAGTGGTTGGAGATAAGGTCTAGGTTCTGAAGCCTGAAAATCGCAGTTGGGAGGAGATGAAGACCTAAGGCCATGGCGGGTCTGATGTGCTCAGTGTGCGGTCAGATGCCTGGGTGTTGGTCAAGAGGTTCGGGCACAGGTTGGGCCAGAGTGCATTAGTGCCCAGGTTAGCCTACATAATTTGGGTACAGTCGAGTGCCGTGTATGTTTATCATCATTTGAGATTCCTCGGAAACTCATTAGGAAATATATTTTTTCTAGAGTGCTGGCAGAGTGCTGCATTGTGGGTCCGGAATTGCTAGACTTGAGGGGTTCTGAGTAGTAGTGTGAGGACAGTAGTCTGAGAACACAAGCTAGACTTGGGCTTCAGGCCGAGGGCACGGCAGGTACCCCCTGCAGATCTGAACCAATATCTCATGCATCTGAAGTCAAGGCAAGGATCAGACGTTGGCTCAGGTTGGAATTTGTGTGCATGTCTGCCCCTTCATGAACGGAGCGGAATCTCAAGGCCATGGAGGTTTTTTCACGTTGGGAGTTGTCAGATGCCCCCTTCAAGGATTCCTTCTGCGGGACAATTGAGACCTTTTGGGCAGCTCCAGTACATCTCATATGGAATGACTCCAGAGCACCGTTCGTGGATGGATTCCAGGGAAGCCCACCTCGCATTCCAATTGGCTAATAGCAACAAGACAGTGGAGATCGGATGGCTCTGCGGGAGCAACCGGGGTGGCTGAATTGAAATGGACTATCCTGGGTCTCCTGGGTGGCTCAGTGGGTTAAGCTGCTGCCTTTGGCTGAGGTCATGATCTCAGAGTTCTCGATCAAGCCTCACATCGGGCTCTCTGCTTAGCAGGGAGCCTGCCTCCTACTCTCTCTCTGCCTGCCTCTCTGCCTGCTTGTGATCTTTGTCTGTCAAATAAATAAAAGAAAACTTAAAAAGAAAAAAAAAGAAATGGTCTTTCCTGAGGATGGGGCCTAATGTGTGTTTGGGTCCATGAGGGCCTTGGAATGGGGCGGTGGCACCATGACCCTGAAGTATTCTCCTAAGCTTTTGACATAGCTCCCATGCACAACTTTCCTTGTGGAGATGAGATTTGTTCTAATGGGTGCCTCAGGAAACCCCCTTTGCTGGTATTGGAATCCAGTCCTTTGAGGAGACATGCATGTAAACAAAAGCAATGCATCCGATTATGGCCTAGGGTCCTGTCTGGTTCAATCTTCTTCTTTGGGGATATCCATCTATGGTATGAGTGTAGGTAGATGCTCAGCTGGTGTCAGACCGCCCACAACCTGGAGGGTTTGTGGCCCAGGACTTTGAGGACAGAAGTCTGAAAACAAAAACTCAGCTTAGGTTTGGGGACGTAGGTATAGCAGGCCAAATCTACAAAGCATGTGAAGAACACTTCAAGATATGAAGAAAGAGCGAGTCTGAGGCGCTTGCTCAGGCTTTTGTCTCTGGATTATGTATGAATAGCCGTGGAATGTGCGGAGACCTCATGGGCCATGGACGAATCTTCATCTCTGTGGATTAGGCATGGCCCAATTCTTTTTCGTCAATCTGTTTAATGGGAGGTCTCCTTTCAGGTTTGTTACCACAGGTGTCCCAAACAAAGAGGAATTCCAAAGCAGAGCACTGTGGAAGAGTGAAGGGGCTACCCAAACTCTGGTTAAAAATTGGGGCCTAGGGGCATGGCAGGCTCAATATGCTGTACCTTCAACAGCCACTTAGAAGCCTTACTTGAGGACTGGGTTCAGGCTGAGGGTCACAATGTGTGTTTGTGACCAATGTGGCCTGCGTGCATGGGCGGGGCCACATGGGCAACACTGGTTTCATCTACACTGTACATTGGACCACATGCCAATCACAAGGTGTCTAGCCATGGGGAAGGAATTCTGATTTCTGCATCATTTTCAACCCTGGGCAGTGGTTGGAGATAAGGTCTAGGTTCTGAAGCCTGAAAACCGCAGTTGGGTAGAGATGAGAATTTAAGGCCTTGGTGGGTCTGATTTGCTCAGTGTGCAGTCAGCTATCTGGGTGTTGGTCAGGAGGTTGGGGGCAGGTTGTGTCAGACAGTGCATTATGCCCAGGTTAGAATATATATTTGAGTACAGTCGAGTGCCGTGTAGGTTTATCCTCATTTAAGGTGCCTGGGCAGCTCATTAAGCAATAAATTTTTTCTTGATGTCAGGCAGAGTGCTGCATATGTGTCCGGAATTGCCAGACTTGAGGGATTCTGGGCCAGGAGTGTGAGGACAGAAGTCTGAGAACAGAAGCTAGACTTGGGCTTCAGGCCGAGGGCACGGCAGGTACCCCCTTCAGATCTGAACCATTATCTCATGCATCTGAACTCACGGCGAGAATCAGACGTTGGCTCAGGTTTGAGTTTCTGTGCATGACTGCCCCTCCATGAAAGGAGCGGAATCTCAAGGCCATGGAGGTTTTCCCACGTTGGGAGTTGTGGGATGCCCCCTTCAAGGATTCCTTCTGGGGGACAATTGAGACCCGTTCGCAGCTCCAGGACATCCCATATGGAATGACTCCAAAGCACCGTTCAAGGATGGATGCCAGGGAAGCCCGCCTCGCATTCCAATTGTCTCCTAGCAACAAGACAGTTGAGATCTGATGGCTCTGCAGGAGCAACCAAGGTGGCTGAGTTGAAATGGATTTTCCTGAGGATGGGGCCTAATGTGTGTTTGTGTCCATGAGGCCTTTGAATGGGGCGGTGGCTCCGGGATCCTGAAGTATTCTCCTACGCTTTTGACATAGCTCCCATGCACAAGTTTCCTTGTCGAGACGAGATTTGTTCTGATGGGACCCTCAGGAAACCCCCTATGCTGGTATTGGAATCCAGGCTTTTGAGGAGACATGCCTGTAAACCAAAGCAATGGATCCGATTATGGCCTAAGGTCCTGTCTGGTTCAATCTTCTCTGGGGACATCCATCTATGGTATGAGTGGAGGTAGATGCTCAGCTGGTGTCAGATCGCCCTTGTTTGTCCCAGGAGACCTACACTATTGGGATGGCATCGGGGACTTTGGAGGGTTCTCCTAATATATACGATTTGGACAATGGAATGGGCAGAATTCCCATTCATGGGGTAAGCACAGTCCTAATGTGTGGCTCCAGGGGCCCCAGCCTGGAGGGTGTGTGGCCCATGAATTTGAGGACAAAAGTCTGAAAACAAAAACTCAGCTTAGGTTTGGGGAGGTAGGTATGGCAGGCTCAATCTACAAACCATGAGAAGAACTCTTCAGGATATGAAGAAAGAGCGAGTCTGAGGGACTTGCTCAGGCTTTTGTCTCTGGATTTTGTATCAACTATGGCCGTGGAATGTGGGGAGGACTCATGGGCCATGGACAAATCTTCCTCTCTGTGTATATGGCCCGGTCCCAACGGATTTTCGTCAATCTGTGGTATGGGAGGTCTCCTTACAGGTTTGTTACCTCAGGTGTCCCAACCAAAGAGGAATTCCAAAGCAGAGCCCTGGGGAAGAGTGAAGGGACAACCCAAACTATGGCAAAAAATTTTGGCCTAGGGTCATGGCAGGCCCAATATGCTGTCTCTTCATCCAGCCATTGAGAGGCCTTACTTTAGCACTGGACTCAGGCTGAGGTTCACATTGTTTGTTTATGACCAATGTGGCCCCCGGGCATGGGCGGGGCCACATGGGCAACACTGGTTTTAATACACTGAACTTTCGACAACATGCCAATCACAAGGTTTCCTGCCATGGGGAAGGAGTTCTGATTTCTGCATCATTTTCAACCCTGGGCAGTGGTTGGAGATAAGGTCTAGGTTTGAAGCCTGAAAACCGCAGTTGGGAAGAGATGATGACCTAAGGCCATGGTGGGTCTGATGTGCTCAGTGTGCGGTCAGCTGCCTGGGTGTTTGTCGGTCGGTTCGGGCTCAGGTTGTGTCAGAGAGTGCATTAGTGCCCAGGTTAGACTATATAATTTGGGTACATTTGAGTGCCCTGTAGGTTTATCCTCATTTGAGATGCCTGTGAAGCTAAGTAGGCAGGATATTTTTTCTAGAGGGCAGGCAGAGTGCTGCATTGTGGGTCCAGAATTGACAAACCAGAGGGCTTCTGGGCCAGGAGTATGAGGACAGAAGTCTGAGAACACAAGCAAGACTGGGGAATCAGGACGAGACACGGCAGGTACCCCATGCAGATATGAACCAATATCTCATGCATCAGAAGTCAGGGCGTGAATCAGACGTTGGCTCAGGTTGTAGTTTCTGTGCATGACTGCCCCTTCATGAACGAAGCGGAGTCTCAAGGCCGTGGAGGTTTTCCCACGTTGGGAGTTGTGGGATGCCCCCTTCAAGGATTCCTTCTGCGGGACAATTGAGACCTTTTGGGCAGCTACAGGACCTACCATAAGGAATGATTCCAAAGCAACGTTCGAGGTAGGATGCCAGGGAAGCCCGCCTCACATTCCAATTGTCCCCTAGCAATAAGAGAGTTGAGATCGGATGGCTCTGCGGGAGCAACCAGGTTGGCTGAGTTAAAATGGACTTTCCTGAGGATGGGGCCTAATGTGTGTTTGTGTCCATGAGGCCTTGGAATGGGGCAGTGGCACCGGGATCCTGAAGTATGCTCCTAAGCTTTTGACATAGGTCCCATGCACTAGTTTCCTTGTGGAGACGAGATTTGTTCTGATGGGTGCCTCAGGAAACCCCCTATGCTGGTATTGGAATAAAGGCTTGTGAGGTGACATGCCTGTAAACCAAAGCAATGGATCCGATTATGGCCTAGGGTCCTGTCTGGTTCAATTCTTATATGGGGACATCCATCTATGGTATGAGTGGAGGTAGATGCTCAGCTGGTGTCAGACCGCCCTAGTTTGTCCCGGGAGACCTAAACTATTGGGATGGCCTCTGAGACTTGGGAGGGTCCTCCTAATATGTACGATTTTAGACAATGGAATGGGCAGAATTACCATGCATGGGGTAAGCACAGTCCTAATGTGTGGCTCCAGAAGCCCCAGCCTGGAGTGTGTGCGGCCCAGGACTTTGAGGACAGAAGTCTGAAAACACAAACTCAGCTTAGGTTTGGGGATGTAGGTATGGCAGGCCCAATCTACGAACCATGAGAAGAACTCTTCAAGATATGAAGAAAGAGCGAGTCTGAGGCGCATGCTCAGGCTCTTGTCTCTGGATTTTGTATCAACGATGGCCGTGGAATGTGGGGGGCCTCATGGACCATGGATAAATCTTCCTCTCTGTGGATATGGTCTGGTCCCAATGGTTTTCCGTCAATCTGTGGGATGGGAGGTCACCTTTCAGGTTTGTTACCTCAGGTGTCCCAACCAAAGAGGAATTCCAAAGCAGAGACCTGGGAAAGAGTGAAGGGACAACCCAAACTATGGTTAAAAATTGGGGCCTAGGGGCATGGCAGGCCCAATATGCTGTCTCTTCCTCCAGCCACTGAGAGGCCTTACTTGAGGACTGGGCTCAGGCTGAGGGTCACAATGTGTGTTTGTGACCAATGTGGAACGCGAGCATGGGCGGGGCCTCATGGGCCACACTGGTTTCAACTACACTGAACTTTGGACAACATGCCAATCACAAGGTTTCTTGCCATGGGAATGAGTTCTGATTTCTGCATCATTTTCAACCCTGGGCAGTGGTTGGAGAGAAGGTCTAGGTTCTGAAGGTTGAAAACCACAGTTGGGAAGAGATGACGACCTAAGGCTATGGCGTGTCTTTTGTGCTCATTGTGCGATCAGCAGCCAGGGTGTTGGTCAGGAGGTTCGGGCACAGGTTGTGTCAGACAGTGCATTAGTGCTTAGGTTAGACTATTTTATTTGGGTACAGTCGAGTGCCGTGTAGGTTTATCCTCATTTGAGGTGCCTGGGCAGCTAAGTAGTTAAGATATTTTTTCTATAGGGCAGGCAGAGTGCTGCATTGTGGGTCCGGAATTGCCAAACTTGAGGGCTTCTGGGCTAGGAGTGTGAGGACAGAAGTCTGAGAACACAACCTAAACTTGGGCTTCAGGCCGAGGGAACTGCAGGTGTCCCTTGCAGATCTGAACCAATATCTCAAGCATATGAAGTCATGGCAAGGAACAGACGTTGTCTCAGGTTGGAGTTTCTGTGCATTACTGCCCCTTCATGAACGAAGCGGAGTCTCAAGGCCATGGAGGTTTTCCCAAGTTGGGAGTTGGGGGATGTTCCCTTCATGATTCCTTCTACGGACAATTGAGACCTGTTGGGCAGCTCCAGGACCTCCCATATGGAAAGACTCCAGAGCATCGTTCGAGGATGGATGCCAGGGAAGCCCGCCTCGCTTTCCAATTATCTCCTAGCAACAAGACAGTTGAGATCTTATGGCTCTTTGGGAGCAACCAGGTTGGCTGAGTTGAAATGGACTTTCCTGAGGATGTGGCCTAATGTGTGTTTGTGTCCACGAGGGCCTTGGAATGGGGCGGTGGCATCGGGACCATGAAGTATTCTCCTAAGCTTTTGACATAGCTCCCATGCACAAGTTTCCCCGTGGAGACGAGATTTACCCTGATGGGTGCCTCAGGAAACCTCCTATGCTGGTATTGGAGTCCAGGCTTTTGAGGATACATGCCTGTAAACCAAAGCAACAGATCCGATTATGCCCTAGGGTCCTGTCTGGTTCAATCTTCTTCTCTGGGGCATCTATGTATGGTATGAGTGGAGGTAGACACTCAGCTGGTGTCAGACTGCCCTTGTTTGTCCCGGGAGACCTACACTATTGGGATGGCCTCGGGGAATTTGAGGGTTCTCCTAATATGTACGATTTTGGACAATGGAATGGGCAGAATTCCCATGAATGGGGTAAGCAAAGTCCTAATGTGAGGCTCCAGGGGCCCCAGCCTGGAGGGTGTGTGGCCCTGGAATTTGAGGACAGAAGTCTGAAAACACAAACTAAGCTTAGGTTTGGGGACGTAGGTATGGCAGGCCCAATCTACAAACCATGAGAAGAAAACTTCAGGATATGAAGAAAGAGCGAGTCTGAGGCGCTTGCTCAGGCTTTGTTCTCTGGATTTTGTATCAACGATGACCGTGGAATGTGGGGAGGCCTCAAGGGTCATGGACGAATCTTCCTCTCTGTGGATATGGCCCGGTCCCAATGGTTTTTCGTCAATCTGTGGGATGGGAGGTCTCCTTTCAGGTTTGATACCTCAGGTGCCCCAAACAAAGAGGAATTCCAAAGCAGAGCCCTGGGGAAGAGTGAAGGGACTACACAGTTGAGATCTGATGTCTCTGCGGGAGAAACCGGGGTGGTTGAGTTGAAATGGACTTTCTTGAGGATGGGGCCTAATGTGTGTTTGTGTCCATGAGCGCCTTTGAATGGAGGCCAGCCTGGAGGTTGTGTGGGTCCAGGCTGCGGGCACAGATGTCTGGAAACACAAACTCAGCTTATGAGTGGCGCCTAGGGTATGGCAGGCCGGATGTACAGCCCAAGAGGGAGCTCCTGGGCCTCTGAAACAAGGGCGAGTGGGAGGCGTTCCTTCAGGCTTTTGTCTCTGGATGTTGTGTCCCGGATAGCCGTGGATTGGATGGGTGGCCTCAGGGACTATGAACGAGTATCCCTCTCTGGGTATTTGTCCCAGCTCCAAAGATTTGGGGTCATTTTGTGGGAAGGGTGGAGTCCTGTTGTCTGGCTCATGTGTCTCTCCAAGAAAGGGATTCGAGAGCAGAGCCCCCGGTACGGGCGGGGCGACTGGAAAGCTCAAACACTGGTGAGGATTGGGTGCATAGCGGCCTGGCAAGCCCCATATGTGGGCTCTTGGTCCAGGCCCTGACAGGCCTTTCTTTGACATGGGGCTCACGCTGAGGGTCACAGTGTGAATTTGTTCTGCTGCACTCACGGTTGGGCGTGGAATCAGGGGCCATGAAGGTTTCTCTCACCCTGAAGGTGTGACTCCATGCCAAGAGCAAGCTTTACAGCCATGGGGAAGGCGGAGTTCTGTTTTGTGCTTGCGATCCCCAGCTGTTTGGAGAATTGATATACAGTCTAGGTTCAGATATTTGAAAACCAAGGTTAGGAAGAGGTGATGGCATAAGACCATGGCGTGTCCGAAGTGCTGAGTGTGTGGCCAGCTGTCTCCTTGTCTGTCTGGACGTGTGGCTTCAGGCTGTGTCAGATGGAGCATAAGTGCCCAGAGCAGCCTATCCAGTTCGGGTAACGTCGAGGTCGGAGCAGGTTGATCCTAATCTGGGTTTTCTGGAGAACCCCACAGGGAAACGTTGTTCTTACGTTGTGCAGACACTGGGCTGGGTTGTGGTTCTGGATTTTCTAGTCCGGAGGGCTTGTTTGCCAGGAGTGTGAAAGGAAGTCTGAAAACACAAGCTAGCCTGAGGTTTGGGACCGAGGGCACAGCAGGCCCACTCTGCAGAGGCTGTATCGAGATCTCCTGCACTGAGGTCATGTCAACTATGAGACGTGTCTCAGGCTAGAGTTTTTGTCCTACAAGGACTCTTCCTTAAGGGTGTGGGGGCTTCATGACGCCAGGGAGGTTTGCCTACAATGGGATTTGTGAACTACTCCAAACCTCAAGGTTTCCTTCTGCACGACAGTCGAGTCCTATTGGATGGTTCCAGGAGGTCCCATATGGAAAGACTCGAGAGCAGGTGTCTAAGCATGGATGCCTGGGAACGCCACCTCATATTCCCACTCTTTAGTCAGGACAAGACAGGCTCAATCTGCAGGCTCCTGGGTGAGCTACCCAGAGGGGAGAGTTGAAATGGACTCTCCTGAAGATGAGTCCTACTGTGGGTTGGTGGCCTGGGAGACCTTGGAATGCGGAGGTGGCTCAGGGACTCTGCAGGATTCTCCAACCTGAGGTGTTTGACACGGCTCCAACAAGGGAGCTTCCCATGTGGAGTCGAGAGGAGTTCTGTTTAGTGCCTCAGGAAAGTCCCATATCCTGTTCTTCGAACCAAAGCCTCTGAAAAGTGACACCTGGACAACAAAGAAAGAGTTGAGATTAGGGCCTAAGGGCCTGGCCGGCTCAACCTTCTATCTCTGTTGAAATCTGTATGCATGCCTTCGTGGAGGTAGCTGCTCAGCTTGTGTCTGAATGCCCCTGTGTGTCCAGGGAGGCTACCAGTAGTGGGATGTCCACGGGGGCCTTGAGATTTCTCATAATCTGGAGGTGTGTGGCCAAAGGAATGGACACAGTTACCAAGGAGAGAGCAGGCACGGACCTGTGGTATGGCTCCAGAGGACCCAGCCTAGGGGCTGTGTTTGCCCGGACTTTGGGGACAGATGTCTGAAAAAGCAAACTTGGCTCAGCTAGGGGCCAAGGTAATGGCAGGCCTGATCTCCAGTCCGTGAGGGGAGATCCTCTGGATATCAAAGGAGGGCAAGTGGGAGGCAGTCACTCAGGCTTTTGTCTCTGGGTGCTGCCTTCACAGTGGCCGTTCAGGGTAGGGGTTGCTTCAGGGGCCGAGGAAGAGCCTTCCTCTCGGGGGATTGTCCAAGCTCCCAAGTGTTTGGGTTCATTCTGTGGGAAGGGAAGAGTACTGTTTTCTGCCACAGGGGACCCCCCAGGAAAGGGACTCTAGAGCACAGCAGTGGCCTCCCTCAACTGGAATACACACCATCTCGTTAGTCCTGGGTGCCTAGGGGCATGGCAAGCCACATATGCGGGATCTTGGTCCAGTCACTGAGTGGCGTTACTTGAATAAGGTACTCACGCCGAGGGTCACCATGTGTGTTTGTGCCCTAGGCGGCCCTTACGCATGGGCGTGGCCTCATGGGTCATGCCGTTTTCTCCTACACTGAAGGTTTGACTCACTGCCAGTAGCAAGGTTTCTTGCCATGGGGAAGGAGGGGTTCTGTCTTGTGCATCAGGTTCCCCCCTGTGCAGGGATTGGAGATAAGGTCCAGGTTCCGATGACTGAAAACCCAGGTTGGGAATGGATGGTGGCCTAAGGCAGTGGCGGCTCCAATGTGCTTGGTGTGTAGCCAGCTGTGTCATGAGGCCAAGGAAGTTTTCCCACACTGAGTTTGGAGACCTTGGAATGTGCTGGTTGTTCAGTGGCCCTGCGGAACTCTCCTACCTGAAGGGTTTGATACATCCCCTGTAAGAAAGCTCCCCATGTGGAGATAAGAGAGGTTTCGTTTGGTGCCTCAGAAAAGCCCCTAGTGCTGGTCTACGAGAACAATCCTCTGAGGACAGACACATGGAAACCAAAGCTAAGGTTCATATTAGGGCCTGGGGGCCTGTCCATTTCAACCTTCTGTCTCTGGGGACAATGTCTGAGAGTCTAAGTGGAGATAGTTGCACCGCTGGTGTCAGAGAGCCCCTCTTAGTCCAGGGTGGCCTACACTATTGATGGCCTCAGGGGCCTTGGGGCTTTTCCCTAACCTGTAGGGTTGTTGTCAATGGATTGGGCACACTTTCCTTGGAGAGGGCAGGCACAATCGTTCGCTGTGGCTACAGAGGCCCTAGCCTGGAGGTTGTGTGGGTCCAGGCTGTGGACACAGAAGTCTTAAAACACAAACACAGCTCATGAGTGGCGCCTAGGGTATGGCAGGCCGGATGTACAGCCCGAGAGGGAGCTCCTGGGCCTCTGAAACAAGGGCGAGTGGGAGGCGTTCCTTCAGGCTTTTGTCTCTTGGTGTTGTGTCCGGGATAGCTGTGGATAGGAGGGGTGGCCTCAGGGACTTTGGACGAGTATCTCTCTCTGGGGATTTGTCCCAGGTCCCAAGAGTTTGGGGTCATTTTGTTGAAAGGGTGGAGTCATGTTGTCTGGCTCATGTGTCTCTTCAAGAAAGGGATTCCAGATCAGAGCCCCAGGTACGGGCTGGGCGACTGGTAAAATCAATCACTGGTGAGGATTGGGTGCATAGTTGCTTGGCAAGTCAATATGCGGGCTCTTGGTCCAGGCCCTGACAGGCCTTTCTTTGACATGGGGGTCATGCTGAGGGTCACTGTTTGAATTTGTGCCCAAGCAGCACACACGTTTGGGCGTGGCATCAGGGGCCATGAAGGTTTCTCCCACCCTGAAGGTGTGACTCCATGGCAAGAGCAAGCTGTACAGCCATGGGGAAGGAGGAGTTCTGTTTTTTGCTTGCGATACCCAGCTGTATGGAGAATTGATATAATGTCTAGGTTCAGATATCTGAAAACCAAGGTTAGGAAGAAGTGACGGGATAAGACCATGGCGTGTCCGAAGTGCGTGGTGTGCGGACAGCTGTCTCCTTGTCTGTCTGGACGTCTGGCTTCAGGCTGTGTCAGACAGAGCATGAGTGCCCAGTGCAGCCTATCCAGTTCGGGTACCGTCGAGGCCCGAGCAGGTTGATCCTCATCTGGGTTTTATGGAGAGCCAAACAGGGAAACGTTTTTCTTCCATTGGGCAGACACTGGGCTGGGTTGTGGTTCTGGAGTTCCTAGTCCGGAGGGCTTGTTTGCCAGGAGTGTGAGGAAGGAAGTCTGAAAACACAAGCTAGCGTGAGGTTTGTGACCGAAGGCATGGCAGGCCCACTCTGCAGAGGCTGAATCGAGATCTCCTGCTCTGAGGTCATGTCAACTATGAGACGAGCCTAAGGCTAGAATTTTTGTCCAGCATGGCCTCTTCCTGAAGGGTGTGGGGGCTTCATGAGGCCATGGAGGTTTGCCTACGATGAGATTTGTGAACTACTCCAAACCTCAATGTTTCCTTCTGCACGACTGTCGAGTCCTATTGGATGGTTCCAGGAGACCCCATATGGAAAGACTCGAGAGCAGGTGTCTAAGCATGGATGCCTGGGAACGCCACCTCATATTCCCACTCTTTAGTCAGGACAAGGCTGGCTCAATCTGTGGCCTCCCGGGTGAGCTACCCAGAGGGGAGAGTTGAAATGGACTCTACTGAAGATGAGTCCTACTGTGGCTTGGTGGCCTGGGAGACCTTGGAATGTGGAGGTGGCTCAGGGACTCTGCAGAATTCTCCAACGTGAGGTGTCTGACACGGATCCAACAAGGAAGCTTCCCATGTGGAGACGAGAGGAGTTCTCTTCAGTGCCTCAGGAAAGCCCCATATCCTGTTCGTCGAACCAAAGCCTCTGAGGAGTGACACCTGGAAACCAAAGCAATAGTTGAGATTATGGCCTAAGGGCCTGTCCGGCTCTACCTTCTATCTCTGTTGACATTGTGTGCATGCCTTCGTGGAGGTAGCTGCTCAGCTTGTGTCCAAATGCCCTTGTGTGTCCAGGGAGGCTCCCAGTAGTGGGATGTACTTGAGGTTTCTCATATTCTGGAGGTGTGTGGCCAAAGAAATGGACACAGTTTTCCAGGAGAGAGCAGGCACGGTCCTGTGGTATGGCTCCAGAGGACCCAGCCTAGAGGCTGTGTTTGCCAGGGCTGTGGGGACAGATGTCTGAAAAAGCAAACTTTGCTCAGTTAGGGGCCAAGTTAATGGCAGGCCTGATCTCCAGTCCGTGAGGGGAGATCCTCTGGATATCAAAGGAGGAAAAGTGGGACGCAGTCGCTCAGGATTTTTCTCTGGGTGTTGCGTTCACAGTGGCCGTTCAGGGTAGGGGTTGCTTCAGGGGCCGAGGAAGAGCCTTCCTCGCGGGGGATTGTCCAAGCTCCCAAGTGTTTGGGTTCATTCTGTGGGAAGGGAAGAGTACTGTATTCTGCCACAGGGGACCCCCCAGGAGAGGGACTCTGGACCACAGCATTGGCTTCCCTTAACTGGAATACACACCATCTAGTTAGTCCTGGGTGCCTATGGGCATGGCAGGCCACATATGCGGGCTCTTGGTCCAGTCACTGAGTGGCGTTACTTGAATAAGGTACTCACGCTGAGGGTTACAAGGTGTTTTTGTGCCCAAGCTGGCCCTCACGCATGGGCGTGGCCTCATGGGCCATGCCGTTTTCTCCTACACTGAAGGTTTGACTCACTGCCAGCAGCAAGGTTTCTTGCCATGGGAAAGGAAGGGTTCTGACTTGCGCATCCGGTTACCCCTGTGCAGGGATTGAAGATAAGGTCTATGTTCCGATGACTGAAAACCCAGGTTGGGAATGGATGGTGGCCTAAGGCAGTGGCGGGTCCAATGTGCTGGGGGTGCAGCCAGATGTGTCGGTGTCTGTAGGAAGTTCTGGCCTCAGGCTATTTGCGACAGACCATCAGTGTTTAAGGTAGCCTATGCAATTGGGGTGTTGCCGACGGCCAAGTGTTTGGTCCCCATTTGGGGTTCTGGGCAGCACCATAGACAATGTTTTTCTCCTGGGAGGCAGTCAGAGTGCTTCATTGTGGCCCCAGAATTCCCAGGAGGGTGGGTTAGTGGGCCCGGAATGTGAGGACAGAAGTCTGAAAACACAAGCTTGGGTGTGGATTGGAGCCAAGGGCAGAGCAGGCCCACTCTGCAGAGGCTGAATCCAAATCTCCTGCATCTGAAGTCAGGCTGAGGATCAGACGTTGGCTGAGGCTGGCGTATGTGTCCATGATGGCACCTTCATGAAGCGGGGGCCTCATGAGGCCAAGGAACTTTTCCCACGCTGAGTTTGGAGGTTACCCCAACCACAAGGTTTCCTTCTGCGGGACATTCGAGTCCTGTTGCATGGCTCCAGAACATAGGATACAGAAGGACTGGAGACCAGGGTTCGAAGGATGGATCCCTGTACAGCATGCCTCGCATTCCCATTAGCCATTAGCCACAAGATTTGTTTGATCTGCTGCCTCTGGGGCACGCTACCCAGGGGGCTGAGTTGAAATGGCCTCTCCTGAGGATGCGTCGTAATGTGCGTTTGAGTCCATGGAGACCTTGGAATGTGCTGGTTGTTCAGGGGCCCTGCGGAACACTCCTACCTGAAGGGTTTGATACGTCCCCAGTAAGAAAGCTCCCCATGTGGAGACGAGAGAGGTTTGGTTTGGAGCCTCAGAAAAGCCCCGTGTGCTGGTCTACGAAAACAGTCCTCTGAGGACGGACACATGGAAACCAAAGCTAAGGTTCAGATTAGGGCCTGGGAGCCTGTCCATTTCAACCTTCTGTCTCTGGGGACACTGGCTGAGAGTCTAAGTGGAGATAAATGCTCCGCTGGTTCAGAGAACCCTTCTTAGTCCAGGGTGGCCTACACTATTGATGGCCTCAGGGGCCTTGGAGCTTTTCCCTAACCTGTAGGGTTGTAGTCAATGGATTGGCCACAATTTCCTTGGAGAGGGCAGGCACAATCTTTCGCTGTGGCTCCAGAGGCCCTAGCCTGGAGGTTGTGTGGGTCCAGGCTGTGGGCACAGAAGTCTGAAAACACAAACTCAGCTTATGCGTGGCGTTTAGTGTATGGCAGGCCGGATGTACAGCCCGAGTGGGAGCTCCTGGGCCTCTGAAACAAGGGCGAGTGGGAGGCGTTCCTTCAGGCTTTTGTCTCTGGATGTTGTGTCCGGGATAGCCATGGATAGGAGGGGTGGCCTGAGGGACTGTGGACGAGTATCTCTCTCTGGGGATTTGTCCCAGCTCCCAAGAGTTTGGGGTCATTTTGTGGTAAGGGTGGAGTCGTGTTTTCTGGCTCATGTGTCTCTCCAAGAAAGGGATTCCAGAGCAGAGCCCCAGGTACGGGCGGGGCGACTGGAAAACTCAAACACTGGTGAGGATTGGGTGCATAGGGGCTTGGCAAGCCCCATATGTGGGCTCTTGGTCCAGGCCCTGACAGGCCTTTCTTTGACATGGGGCTCATGCTGAGGGTCACAGTGTGAATTTGTGTCCAAGCAGCACTCAAGTTTGGGCGTGGCATCAGGGGCCATAAAGGTTTCTCCCACCTTGAAATTGTGACTCCATGCCAAGAGCAACCTTTACAGCCATGGAGAAGGAGGAGTTCTGTTTTGTGCCTGCGATACCCAGTTGTGTGGAGAATTGATATAATGTCTAGGTTCAGATATTGAAAGCCAAGGTTAGGAAGAATTGACGGCATAAGACCATGGTGTGTCCGAAGTGCTGGGTGTGTGGACAGCTGTCTCCTTGTCTGTCTGGACGTCTGGCTTCAGGCTGTGTCAGACAGAGCATGAGTGCCCTGAGCAGCCGATCCAGTTAAGGGACCGTCGAGGCCCGAGCAGGTTGATCCTCATCTGGGTTTTCTGGAGAGCCCCATAGGGAAACGTTTTTCTTCCGTTGGGCAGACACTGGGCTGGGTTGTGGTTCTGGAGTTCCTAGTCCGGCGGGCTTGTTTGCCAGGAGTGTGAGGAAGGAAGTCTGAAAACACAAGCTAGCCTGAGGTTTGGGACCGAGGGCATGGCAGGCCCACACTGCAGAGGCTGAATCGAAATCTCCTGCTCTGAGGTCATGTCAAGTATGATACGTGCCTCAGCCTAGAGTTTTTGTCCAGCATGGCCTCTTCCTGAAGGGTGTGGGGTCTTCATGAGGCCAGGGAGGATTGCCTACGATGGGATTTGTGAACTACTCCAAACCTCAATGTTTCCTTCTGCACGACTGTCGAGTCCTATTGGATGGTTCCAAGAGGCCCCATACGGAAAGACTCAAGAGCAGGTGTCTAAGCATGGATGCCTGGGAACGCCACCTCATATTCCCACTCTTTAGTCAGGACAAGGCTGGCTCAATCTGTGGGCTCCTTGGTGAGCTACCCAGAGGGCAGAGTTGAAATGGACTCTCCTGAAGATGAGTCCTACTGTGGCTTGGTGGCCTGGGAGACCTTGGAATGTGGAGGTGGCTCAGGGACTCTGCAGGATTCTCCAACCTGAGGTGTTTGACACGGCTCCAACAAGGAAGCTTCCCATGTGGAGACGAGAGGAGTTCTGTTCAGCGCCTCAGGAAAGCCCCATATCCTGTTCTTTGAACCAAAGCCTCTGAGGAGTGACTCCTGGAAACCAAAGCAAGAGTTGAGATTAGGGCCTAAGGGCCTGTCCGGCTCAACCTTCTATCTCTGTTGACATCTGTATGCATGCCTTTGTGGAGGTAGCTGCTCAGCTTGTGTCTGAATGCCCCTGTGTGTCCAGGGAGGCTCCCAGTAGTGGGATGTCCTCGGGGGCCTCGAGGTTTCTCATATTCTGAAGGTGT
Source organism: Mustela nivalis (assembly GCF_964662115.1). Taxonomy (NCBI): domain Eukaryota; kingdom Metazoa; phylum Chordata; class Mammalia; order Carnivora; family Mustelidae; genus Mustela; species Mustela nivalis. The sequence continues at coordinate 1,284,940 of NW_028136485.1, read as the reverse complement.
GTGGCCAAAGGAATGGACAGAGTTTTCCAGGAGAGAGCAGGCACGGTCCTGTGGTATGGCTCCAGAGGACCCATCCTAGAGGCTGTGTTTGCCAGGGCTGGGGGGACAGATGTCTGAAAAAGCAAACTTGGCTCAGGTAGGTGCCAAGGTAATGGCAGGCCTGATCTCCAGTCCGTGAGGGGAGATCCTCTGGATATCAAAGGAGGGCAAGTGGGAGGCAGTTGCTCAGGCTTTTGTCTCTGGGTGTTACGTTCACAGTGGCCGTTCAGGGTAGGGGTTGCTTCAGGGGCCGAGGAAAGCCTTCCTCTCGGGGGATTGTCCAAGCTCCCAAATGTTTTGGTTCATTTGTGGGAAGGGAAGAGTACTGTTTTCTGCCACAGGGGACCCCCCAAGAGAGGGACTCTAGAGCTAAGCAATGGGATCCCTCAACTGGAATACACACCATCTAGTTAGTCCTGGGTCCCTATGTGCATGGCAAGCCACATATGCAGGCTTGGGTCCAGTCACTGAGAGGCGTTACTTGAATAAGGAACTCACGCTGAGGGTTACAATGTGTGTTGGTGCCCAAGGCGGCGCTCACGCATGGTCGTGGCCTCATGGGCATTGCCGTTTTCTCCTACACTGAAGGTTTGACTCACTGCCAGCAGCAAGGTTTCTTGCCATGGGGAAGGAGGGGTTCTGACTTGTGCATCAGGTTCCCCCCTGTGCAGGGATTGGAGATAAGGTCTAGGTTCTGATGACTGAAAACCCAGGTTGGGAATGGATGGTGGCCTAAGGAAGTGGCGGGTCCAATGTGCTGGGTGTGCAGCCAGCTGTGTCGGTGTCTGTTGGAAGGTCTGGGCTCAGGCTATTTTCGAAAGAGCATCAGTGTTTAAGGTAGCCTATGCAATTGGGGTGTTGACGAGGGCCAAACTGTTTGATCCTCATTTGGGGTTTCTGGGCAGCACCATAGACAATGTTTTTCTCCTGGGTGGCAGGCAGAGTGCTTCATTGTGGCCCCAGAATTCCCAGTAGGGAGGGTTTGTGGGACAGGAGTGTGAGGACAGATGTCTGAAAACACAAGCTAGGGTGAGGATTGGAGCCAATGGTAGAGCAGGCCCACTCTGCAGAGGCTGAATCAAAATCTCCTGCATCTGAAGTCAGGCTGAGGATCAGATGTTGGCTGAGGCTGGCGTATGTGTCTATGATGGCACCTTCATGAAGCAGGGGCCTCATGAGGCCAAGGAAGTTTTCCCACGCTGAGTTTGGAGGTTGCCCCAAACCACAAGGTTTCCTTCTGCGGGACATTCGAGTCCTGCTGCATGGCTCCAGGACATACCATACGAAAGGACTGGAGAGCAGGGTTCGAAGGATGGATCCCTGTACTGCAGGCATATTTCCTATTGGCCATTAGCCACAAGGTATGTTTATCTGCTGCCTCTGGGGCACGCTACCCATGGGGCTGAGTTGAAATGGCCTCTCCTGAGGATGCATCATAATGTGCGTTTGGGTCCATGGAGACCTTGGAATGTGCTGGTTGTTCAGGGGCCCTGCGGAACTCTCCTACCTGAAGGGTTTGATACATCCCCAGTAAGAAAGCTCCCCATGTGGAGACGAGAGAGTTTTGGTTTGGTGCCTCAGAAAAGCCCTGTGTGCTGGTCTACGAAAACAGTCCTTGAGGTCGGACAAATGGAAACCAAATCTAAGTTTCAGATTAGGGCCTTGGGGCCTGTCCATTTCAACCTTCTGTCTCTGGGGACGCTGGCTGAGAGTCTAAGTGGAGATAGTTGCTCCGCTGGTGTCAGAGAGCCCATCTTAGTCCAGGGTGGCCTACACTATTGATGGCCTGAGGGGCCTTGGAGCTTTTCCCTAACCTGTAGGGATGTGGTCAATGGATTGGGCACACTTTCCTTGGAGAGGGCAGGCACAATCTTTCGCTGTGGCTCCAGAGGCCCTAGCCTGGAGGTTGTGTGGGTCCAGGTTGTGGGCGCAGGAGTCTGAAAACACAAACTCAGCTTATGAGTGGCGCCTAGGGTATGGCAGGCGGATGTACTGCCCGAGAGGGAGCTCCTGGGCTTCTGAAACAAGGGCGAGTGGGAGGCGTTCCTTCAGGCTTTTGTCTCTGGATGTTGTGTCCAGGATAGCCGTGGATTTGAAAGGTGGCCTCAGGGACTATGGACGAGTATCCCTCTCTGGGTATTTGTCCCAGATCCCAAGAGGTTGGGGTCATTTTGTGGGAAGGGTGGAGTCGTGTTTTCTGGCTCATGTGTCTCTCCAAGAAAGGGATTCCATAGGAGAGCCCCAGGTACGGGCGGGGTGACCGGAAAACTCAAACACTGGTGAGAATTGGGTGTATGGGGGCTTGGAAAGCAAGCATGAGCGGGGCCTCATGGGCCACACTGGTTTCAACTACACTGAACGTTGGAAAACATGCCAACCACAAGGTTTCTTGCACTGGGGAAGGAATTCTGATTTCTGCATTACGTTCAGGCCTGGGCAGTGAATAGAGATAAGGTCTAGGTTCTGAAGCCTGAAAACCGAGGTGGAAAGAGATGACGTCCTAAGGTCATGGCGGCTCGATGTGCTCAGTGTGCGGCCAGCTGTCTTGGTGGGGCCAGGAGGTCTAGGCTCAGGCTGTGTCAGAAAGGGCATTAGTGCCCTGGTCAGCCTATGTATTTGGGGTACAGCCAAGGTAGGTGCAGGTTGATCCTCACTTGGGGTTACTTGGTAGCCCCAGAGGGCAATGTTTTTCTTCTGGAGGGCAGGCAGAGTGCTGCTTTGTAGTTCTGGATTGCCAAATTGTAGGGCTTCTGGGTCAGTAGTCTGAGGACAGAGTCTGAGAACACAAGCTAGGCTTAGGTTTCTGGGTGAGGACATGGCAGGCACAATCTACAGACCTGAATCGAGATCTCGTGCATCTGAAGTCAGGGCGAGGATCAGACGATCGCTCAGGTTGGAGTTTCTGACACTGATAGGCCCTTCATGAAGGGGGGCATCACGAGGCCAAAGGGGTTTTCCCACAATGGGAATTGTGAGAAGCTCCAAACTGCAAAGTGTCTTCTGCAGGACAATTGAAACCTGTTGTTGGCTCCAGGCTAATGATTCTGAGCAGAGTTCTAAGGATGGATGGCTGGGTAGCCCACCTCGCATTCCAATTGTCTCCTAGCAACAAGACAGTTTAGTTCTGCTGGATCTAGGGGAGAAACCGAGGAGGCTGAGTTGAAAATGACTCTCCTGTGGAAGGGTCCTAATGTGCTTTTGTGTCTATGGAGACCTTGGAATGAAGCGGTGGCACTGGGGCCCTGAAGGGTTCTCCTAAACAGAGCCTTTGAAAACAGCTCCAACGTGCAAGTTTCCCATGGGTAGATGAGAGGTTTTCTGATGGGTGAGTCAAGAAACAGCCATTGCTGGTTTTGAAATCCAGGCCTCTGAGGAGAGATGCCTGGAAACCAAAGCAATGGATATGATTAGTGATTAGGGGCCTGTTCTTTCCTTTTTACATGGGGACATCTGTCTATGGGTCTGAGTACAGGTACGTGCTCAGATGGGCTCAGATTCCCCCGGTTTTACCTGGGAAGCCACCACTAATGAGATGGATCAAGGACTTTGGAGGTTTATCCTATTAGAAGGGATGTGGCCATTGGAATGGGCACACACAATTCCTTGGAGAGAGCAAGTACAGTCCTCAGGTTTGGCTCCAGGGGCCTGAGCCTGTAGGTTGTGTAGGCCAGGGCTGTTTGGACAGTTGTCTGAAAACACAAACTAGGCTTATGTTTCAGGTCATAGGTATGGCAGGACTTATCTACACCATGAGGAGAACTTTTCGGGATTTAAGAAAATGGCGAGTGTGAGGCGTTTGCTCAAGTTTTTGTCTCTGGATATCGTGTCACTCATGGTCGTGAAATTTCTGGGTGACTTCATGGGAAATGGACAAGTCTTACTCCCTGGTGCTTTGGCCCAGTCCAAAGCGTTTGGGGTCACTGTGTGGGATGGAAGAAGTCCGTTTTTTTTTTTTTTGATGTTGTTTTCTTTTTAACCTCAGGTGTCCCACCAAATGAGGGATTCCAGAGTAGAGCCCTGTGGGGGTAGTGATTGACAATCAGAAATCTGGTTAAAAATTGAGGCCTAGGGACATATCAAGCCCATTATGACATCTAATGGTCCAGTCACTGAGAGGACTTAGTAGAGGACAGGACACATGCTGAGGGTCACAATGCGTGTTTATACCCTTGTCGCATTCAATAATGGGCAGGGCCTCAGGGTGAATGCTGGTTTCTCCTACACTGAACGTTGGACAACGTGCCAACCACAAGGTTTCTTACCATGGGTAAGGAGGTGTTCTGATTTCTGCATCACACTCACCCCTGGGCAGTGATTGGAGATAATGTCTCGGTTCTGAGGCCTGAAAACTGAGGTAGGGAAGAGATGATGACCTAAGGCCATGGCGGGTCTTATGTGCTCAGTGTGCGGTCTGCTATCCGGGTGTTGGTCAGGAGGTCCGGGCTCAGGTTGTGTCCGACAGTGCATTAGTGCCCAGGTTAGACTATATAATTTGGGTGAAGTCGAGTGCTGTGGAGGTTTATCCTCATTGATGGTGCCTGGGCAGCTCATGAGGCAATAATTTTTTTCTAGAGGGCAGGCAGAGTGCTGATTTGTGGGTCCGGAATTGCCAAACTTGAGGGCTTCGGGGCCAGGAGTTGAGGACGGAAGTCTGAGAAGAAAAGCTAGACTTGGGTATCAGGGCGAGGGCACGGCAGGTACCCCCTGCAGATCTGAACCAATAATCATGCATCTGAAGTCAGGGCGAGGATCAGACGTTGGCTCAGGTTGGAGTTTCCGTGCATGACGGCCGCTTCATGAAGGGAGCGGAATCTCGAGGCCATTGAGTTTTTCCCACGTTGGGAGTTGTGGGATGCCCCCTTCAAGGATTCCTTCTGCGGGACAATTGAGACCTGTTGGACAGCTCCAGGACATCCCATATGGAATGATTCCAGAGCACCGTTCGCGGATGGATGCCTGGGAAGCCCGCCTCGCATTCCAATTGTCTCCTAGCAACAAGACAGTTTAGATCTGATGGCTCTGCGGGAGCAACCGGGGTGGCAGAGTTGAAATGGACTTTCCTGAGGATGGGTCCTAATGTGTTTTTGTGTCCATGAGAGCCTTGGAATGGGGCGGTGGCACCGGGACCCAGAAGAACTCTCCTATGCTTTGGACATGGCTCCCATGCACAGGTTTCCTTGTGGAGACGAGATGAGTTCTGCTGGGTGCCTCAGCAAAACCCCTATGCTCCTATTGGAATCAGGCTTTTGAGGAGACATGCCTGTAAACCAAGGCAATGGATCCTATTATGGCCTAGGGTCCTGTCTGGTTCAATCTTCTCCTCTGGGGACATCCATTTATGGTATGAGTGGAGGTAGATTATCAGCTGGTGTCAGACAGCCCTTGTTTGTTCCGGGCGACCTACAAGATTGGGATGGCCTCAGGGACTTTGGAGGTTTCTCCTAATTTGTACGATTTTGGACAATAGAATGGGCAGAATTCCCATGGATTGGTAGGCTCAGTCCTAATGTGTGGCTCCAGGGGCCCCAGCCTGGAGGGTGTGTGGCCCTGGACTTTGAGGACAGAAGTCTGAAAACACAAACTCAGCTTAGGTTTGGGGACGTAGGTATGGCAGGCCCGATCTACAAACCATGAGAAGAACTCTTCAGGTTATGAAGAAAGTGCGAGTCTGAGGCGCTTGCTCAGGTTTTTGTCTCTGGATTTTGTATCAGCGATGGCACAATCTACAGACCTGAATTGAGATCTCGTGCATCTGAAGTCACGGCGCAGATCAGACAATCGCTCAAGTTGGTGTTTCTGTCCCTGATGGACCTTTCACGAAGGGTGGCATCACGAGGCCAAAGGGGTTTTCCCACGATGGGATTTGTGAGAAGATCCAAACTGCAAAGTGTCTTCTGCAGGACAATTGAGACCTGTTGTTTGGCTCCAGGCCAATGATTCTGAGCAGGGTTCTAAGGATGCATGGCTGGGTAGACCACCTCGCATTCCAATTGTCTCCTAGAAACAAGACAGGTTAGATCTGCTGGATCTGGGGGAGCAACCGAGGAGGCTGAGTTGAAGTGGACTCTCCTATGGATGGGTCCTAATGTGCTTTTGTGTCGATGGAGACCTTGGAATGAAGCGGTGGCACTGGGGCCCTGAAGTGTTCTCCTAAACAGAGGCTTTGACACAGCTCCAACGTGCAAGTTTCCCATGGGTAGATGAGATGTTTTGTGATGGGTGAGTCAAGAAACAGCCATATGCTGGTTTTGAAATCCAGGCCTCTGAGGAGAGATGCCTGGAAACTAAAGCAATGGATATGATTAGTGCCTAGGGGCCTGTTCTTTCCTTTTTACCTCTGGGGACATCTGTCTATGGGTCTGAGTACAGGTAGGTGCTCAGATGGGCTCAGATTGCCCCTGTTTTACCTGGGAAGCCACCACTAATGAGATGGATCAGGGACTTTGGAGGTTTATCCTTTTAGAAGGGATGTGGCCATTGGAATGGGCACACACAATTCCCTTGGAGAGGGCAAGTACAGTCCTGAGGTTTGGCTCCAGGGGCCTGAGCCTGTAGGTTGTGTAGGCCAGGGCTGTTTGGACAGTTGTCTGAAAACACAAACTTGGCTTATGTTTCAGGTCATAGGTTGGCAGGAGTTATCTACAGACCATGAGGAGAATTTTCGGGATTTGAGAAAAGTGCGAGTGTGAGGCTCTTGCTCATGTTTTTGTCTCTGGATATCGTGTCACTCATGGTCGTGAAATTTCTGGGTGACTTCATGGGAAAAGGACGAGTCTTACTCCCTGGTGGTTTGGCCCAGTCCAAAGCTTTTGGGGTCACTCTGTGGGATGGAAGAAGTCCGTTTTTTTTTTTTTTTTTGATGTTGTTTTCTTTTTAACCTCAGGTGTCCCACCAAATGAGGGATTCCAGAGTAGAGCCCTGGGGGGGTGGTGATTGGACAATCAGAAATCTGGTTAAAAATTGAGGCCTAGGGACATATCAAGCCCATTATGACATCTAATGGTCCAGTCACTGAGAGGACTTACTAGAGGACAGGACTCATGTTGAGAGTCACAATGCGTGTTTATGCCCTTGTCGCACTCAAGAATGGGCGGGGCCTCAGGGTGAATGCTGGTTTCTCCTACACTGAACGTTGGACAACGTGGCAACCACAAGGTTTCTTACCATGGGTAAGGGGGTGTTCTGATTTCTGCATCACACTCACCACTTGGCAGTGATTGTAGATAATGTCTCGGTTCTGAGGCCTGAAAACTGAGGTAGGGAAGAGATGATGACCTAAGGCCATGGCGGGTCTTATGTGCTCAGTGTGCGGTCTGCTTTCCGGGTGTTGGTCAGGAGGTCCGGGCTCAGGTTGTGTCCGACAGTGCATTAGTGCCCAGTTTAGACTGTATAATTTGGGTGAAGTCGAGTGCTGTGGAGGTTTATCCTCATTGAAGGTGCCTGGGCAGCTCATGAGGCAATTATTTTTTTCTAGAGGGCAGGCAGAGTGCTGATTTGTGGGTCCGGAATTGCCAAACTTGCAGGATTCGGGGTCAGGAGTGTAAGGACGGAAGTCTGAGAAGACAAGCTAGACTTGGGTTTCAGGGCGAGGGCACGGCAGGTACCCCCTGCAGATCTGAACCAATACTCATGCATCTGAAGTCAGGGAGAGGATCAGACGTTGGCTCAGATTGGAGTTTCCGTGCATGACGGCCGCTTCATGAAGGGAGCGGAATCTCGAGGCCACTGAGGTTTTTCCACGTTGGGAGTTGTGGGATGCCCCCTACAAAGATTCCTTCTGCGGGACAATTGAGACCTGTTGGACAGCTTCAGGACATCCCATATGGAATGACTCCAGAGCACCGTTCGAGGATGGATGCCTGGGAGGCCAGCCTCACATTCCAATTGTCTCCTAGCAACAAGACAGTAGATCTGATGGTTCTGCGGGAGCAACCGGGGTGGCTGAGTTGAAATGGACTTTCCTGAGGATGTGTCCTAATGTGTTTTTGTGTCCATTTAGGCCTTGGAATGGGGCAGTGGCACCGGGACCCTGAAGTACTCTCTTATGCTTTGGACATGGCTCCCATGCATAGGTTTCCTTGTGGAGACGAGATGAGTTCTGCTGGGTGGCTCAGCAAAACACCTATGCTCGTATTGGAATCAGGCTTTTGAGGAGACATGTCTGTAAACCAAGGCAATGGATCCTATTATGGCCTAGAGTCCTGTCTGGTTCAATCTTCTCCTCTGGGGACATCCATTTATGGTATGAGTGGAGGTAGATTATCAGCTGGTGTCAGACAGACCTTGTTTGTTCCGGGGGACCTACACTATTGGGATGGCCTCAGGGACTTTGGAGGTTTCTCCTAATTTGTACGATTATGGACAATGGAATGGGCAGAATTCCCATGGATTGGTAGGCACAGTCCTAATGTGTGGCTCCAGGGGCCCCAGCCTGAAGGGTGTGGGGCCCTGGACTTTGAGGACAGAAGTCTGAAAACACAAACTCAGCTTAGGTTTGGGGACGTAGGTATGGCAGGCCCGATCTACAGACCATGAGAAGAACTCTTCAGGTTATGAAGAAAGTGCGAGTCTGAAGCGCTTGCTCAGGTTTTTGTCTCTGGATTTGTATCAGCGATGGCACAATCTACAGACCTGAATCGAGATCTCGTGCATCTGAAGTCAGGGCGAGGATCAGACGATCGCTCAACTTGGTGTTTCTGTCCATGATGGCCCCTTCACGTAGGGGGGGGCATCCCGATGCCATGGGGGTTTTCCCACGATGGGATTTGTGAGAAGCTCCAAACTGCAAAGTGTCTTCTGCAGGACAATTGAGACCTGTTGTTTGGCTCCAGGCCAATGATTCTGAGCAGGGTTCTAAGGATGCATGGCTGGGTAGCCCACCTCGCATTCCAATTGTCTCCTAGAAACAAGACAGGTTAGATCTGCTGGATCTGGGGGAGCAACCGAGGAGGCTGAGTTGAAATGGACTCTCCTATGGATAGGTCCTAATGTGCTTTTGTGTCGATGGAGACCTTGGAATAAAGCGGTGGCACTGGGGCCCTGAAGGGTTCTCCTAAACAGAGGCTTTGACACAGCTCCAACGTGCAAGTTTCCCATGGGTAGATGAGATGTTTTCTGATGGGTGAGTCAAGAAACAGCCATATGCTGGTTTTGAAATCCAGGCCTCTGAGGAGAGATGCCTGGAAACCAAAGAAATGGATATGATTAGTGCCTAGGTGCCTGTTCTTTCCTTTTTACCTCTGGGGACATCTGTCTATGGGTCTGAGTACAGGTAGGTGCTCAGATGGGCTCAGATTGCCCCTGTTTTACCTGGGAAGCCACCACTAATGAGATGGATCAGGGACTTTGGAGGTTTATCCTATTAGAAGGGATGTGGCCCTTGGAATGGGCACACACAATTCCCTAGGAGAGGGCAAGTACAGTCCTCAGGTTTGGCTCCAGGGGCCTGAGCCTGTAGGTTGTGTAGGCCAGGGCTGTTTGGACAGTTGTCTGAAAACACAAACTTGGCTTATGTTTCAGGTAATAGGTATTGCAGGACTTATCTACAGACCATGAGGAAAACTTTTCGGGATTTGAGAAAAGTGCGAGTGTGAGGCTCTTGCTCAAGTTTTTGTCTCTGGATATCGTGTCACTAATGTTCGTGAAATTTCTGGGTGACTTCATGGAAAATGGACGAGTCTTACTCCCTGGTGGTTTTTCCCAGTCCAAAGCGTTTGGGGTCACTCTGTGGGATGGAAGAAGTCCGTTTTATTTTTTTTTTTTTTTTGATGTTGTTTTCTTTTTAACCTTAGGTGTCCCACCAAATGAGGGATTCCAGAGTAGAGCCCTGGGGGGCGGGCTGACTGGACAATCAGAAATCTGGTTAAATATTGGGGCTTAGGGAAATATCAAGCCCATTATGACATCTAATTGTCCAGTCAAGGAGAGGACTTACTAGAGGACAGGACTCATGCTGAGAGTCACAATGCGTGTTTATGCCCTTGTCGCACTCAAGAATGGGCGGGGCCTCAGGGTGAATGCTGGTTTCTCCTACACTGAACGTTGGACAACGTGCCAACCACAAGGTTTCTTACCATGGGTAAGGAGGTGTTCTGATTTCTGCATCACACTCACCCCTGGGCAGTGATTGGAGATAATGTTTCGGTTCTGAGGCCTGAAAACTGAGGTAGGGAAGAGATGATGACCTAAGGCCATGGCGGGGCTTATGTGCTCAGTGTGCGGTCTGCTTTCCGGGTGTTGGTCAGGAGGTCCGGGCTCAGGTTGTGTCCGACAGTGCATTAGTGCCCGGGTTAGACTATATAATTTGGGTGAAGTCGAGTGCTGTGGAGGTTTATCCTCATTGAAGGTGCCTGGGCAGCTCATGAGGCAATAATTTTTTTCTAGAGGGCAGGCAGAGTGCTGCATTGTGGGTCTGGAATTGCCAAACTTGAGGGCTTCGGGGTCAGGAGTGTAAAAACAAAAGTCTGAGAAGACAAGCTAGACTTGGGTTTCAGGGCGAGGGCACGACAGGTACACCCTGCAGATCTGAACCAATACTCATGCATCTGAAGTCAGGGCGAAATTCTGATGTTGGCTCAGGTTGCAGTTTCCGTGCATGACGGCCACTTCATGAAGGGAGCGGAATCTCGAGGCCATTGAGGTTTTCCCACGTTGGGAGTTGCGGGATGCCCCCTTCAAGGATTCCTTCTGCGCGACAATTGAGACCTGTTGGACAGCTCCAGGACATCCCATATGGAATGACTCCAGAGCACCGTTCGAGGATGGATGCCTGGGATGCCCGCCTCGCAATCCAATTGTCTCCTAGCAACAAGACAGTTAGATCTGATGGCTCTGCGGGAGCAACCAGGGTGGCTGAGTTGAAGTGGACTTTCCTGAGGATGTGTCCTAATGTGTTTTTGTGTCCATTTAGGCCTTGGAATAGGGCGGTGGCACCGGGACCCTGAAGTACTCTCTTATGCTTTGGACATGGCTCCCATGCACAGGTTTCCTTGTGGAGACGAGATGAGTTCTGATGGGTGCCTCAGCAAAACACCTATGCTCGTATTGGAATCAGGCTTTTGAGGAGACATGTCTGTAAACCAAGGCAATGGATCCTATTATGGCCTAGGGTCCTGTCTGGTTCAATCTTCTCCTCTGGGGACATCCATTTATGGTATGAGTGGAGGTAGATTATCAGCTGGTGTCAGACAGACCTTGTTTGTTCCGGGGGACCTACACTATTGGGATGGCCTCAGGGACTTTGGAGGTTTCTCCTAATTTGTACGATTATGGACAATGGAATGGGCAGAATTCCCATGGATTGGTAGGCACAGTCCTAATGTGTGGCTCCAGGGGCCCCAGCCTGAAGGGTGTGGGGCCCTGGACTTTGAGGACAGAAGTCTGAAAACACAAACTCAGCTTAGGTTTGGGGACGTAGGTATGGCAGGCCCGATCTACAGACCATGAGAAGAACTCTTCAGGTTATGAAGAAAGTGCGAGTCTGAGGCGCTTGCTCAGGTTTTTGTCTCTGGATTTGTATCAGCGATGGCACAATCTACAGACCTGAATCGAGATCTCGTGCATCTGAAGTCAGGGCGAGGATCAGACGATCGCTCAACTTGGTGTTTCTGTCCATGATGGCCCCTTCACGAAGGGGGGGCATCCCGATGCCATGGGGGTTTTCCCACGATGGGATTTGTGAGAAGCTCCAAACTGCAAAGTGTCTTCTGCAGGACAATTGAGACCTGTTGTTTGGCTCCAGGCCAATGATTCTGAGCAGGGTTCTAAGGATTCATGGCTGGGTAGCCCACCTCGCATTCCAATTGTCTCCTAGAAACAAGACAGGTTAGATCTGCTGGATCTGGGGGAGCAACCGAGGAGGCTGAGTTGAAATGGACTCTCCTATGGATAGGTCCTAATGTGCTTTTGTGTCGATGGAGACGTTGGAATGAAGCGGTGGCACTGGGGCCCTGAAGGGTTCTCCTAAACAGAGGCTTTGACACAGCTCCAACGTGCAAGTTTCCCATGGGTAGATGAGATGTTTTCTGATGGGTGAGTCAAGAAACAGCCATATGCTGGTTTTGAAATCCAGGCCTCTGAGGAGAGATGCCTGGAAACCAAAGAAATGGATATGATTAGTGCCTAGGGGCCTGTTCTTTCCTTTTTACCTCTGGGGACATCTGTCTATGGGTCTGAGTACAGGTAGGTGCTCAGATGGGCTCAGATTGCCCCTGTTTTACCTGGGAAGCCACCACTAATGAAATGTATCAGGGACTTTGGAGGTTTATCCTATTAGAAGGGATGTGGCCCTTGGAATGGGCACACACAATTCCCTTGGAGAGGGCAAGTACAGTCCTCAGGTTTGGCTCCAGGGGCCTGAGCCTGGAGGTTGTGTAGGCCAGGGCTGTTTGGACAGTTGTCTGAAAACACAAACTTGGCTTATGTTTCAGGTCATAGGTATGGCAGGACTTATCTACAGACCATGAGGAGAACTTTTCGGAATTTGAGAAAAGGACGAGTGTGAGGCTCTTGCTCAAGTTTTTGTCTCTGGATATCGTGTCACTCATCGTCGTGGAATTTCTGGGTGACTTCATGGGAAATGGACGAGTCTTACTCTCTGATGGTTTGGCCCCGTCCAACGAGTTTGAGGTCATCCTGTGGGCTGGAAGAAGACCGTTTTATTGTTGTTGTTGTTTTCTTTATTAACCTCAGGTGTCCCACCAAATGAGGGATTCCAGAGTAGAGCCCTGGGAAGGGGCGACTGGACAATCAAAATCTGGTTAAAAATTGGGGCCTAGGGACATGTCAAGCCCATTATGACATCTAATGGTCCAGCCACTGAGAGGACTTACTAGGGGACAGGACTCATGCTGAGGGTCACAATGCGTGTTTATGCCCTCGTTGCACTCAAGAGTGGGCAGGGTGAATGCTGGTTTCTCCTTCACTGAACCTTGGAAAACGTGCCAACCACAAGGTTTCTTGCCATGGGTAAGGAGGAGTTTTGATTTCTGCATCACACTCACCCCTGGGCAGGGATTGGGGATAATGTCTCGTTTCTGAAGCCTGAAAAATGAGGTAGGGAAGAGATGATGACCTAAGGCCATGGCGGGTCTTATGTGCTCAGTGTAAGGTAGCTTTCTGGGTGTTGGTCAGGAGGTCTGGGCTCACGCTGTGTCCAACAGTGCATTAGTGCCCAGGTTAGACTAGATAATTTGGGTAAAGTCGAGTGCTGTGTAGGTTTATCCTCATTTAAGGTGCCTGGGCGGCTCATAAGGCAATACTTTTTTTTTTTTTTTTTTTAAAGGGCAGGCTGTGTGCTGCATTGTGGGTCCGGAATTGCCAAACTTGAGGGCTTCGGGGCCAGAAGTGTGAGGACGGAAGTCTGAGAACACGAGCTAGACTTGGGAATCAGGGCGAGGGCAAGACAGGTACCCCCTGCAGATCTGAACCAATATCTCATGCATATGAAGTCACGGCGAGGATCAGACGTTGGCTCAGGTTGTAGTTTCTGTGCATGACGGCCGCACCATGAAGGGAGCGGAATCTCGAGGCCATTGAGGTTTTCCCACGTTGGGAGTTGTGGGATGCCCCCTTCAACCATTCGTTCTGCGGGACAATGGAGACATGTTGGACAGCTCCAGCATATCCCACATGGAATGACTCCAGAGCACCGTTCGAGGATGGATGCCTGGGAAGCCCGCCTCCTAGGGCTTCCAATTGTCTCCTAGCAACAAGACAGTTTAGATCTGATGGCTCTGAGGGAGCAACCGGGGTGGCTGAGTTGAAATGGACTTTCCTAGGATGGGTCCTAATGTATTTTTGTGTCCATGAGGGCCTTGGAATGGGGCAGTGGCACCGGAACCCTGAAGTACTCTCCTAAGCTTTTGACATAGCTCCCATGCACAGGATTCCTTGTGGAGACGAGATGAGTTCTGATGGGTGCCTCAGGAAAACCCCTATGCTCGTATTGGAATCAGGCTTTTGAGGAGACATGCCTGTAAACCAAAGCAATGGATCCTATTGGCCTAGGGTCCTGTCTGGTTCAATCTTCTTCTCTGGGTATATCCATCTATGGTATGAGTGGAAGTAGATTATCAGCTGGTATCAGACAGCCCTTGTGTGTTCCGGGCGACCTACACTATTGGAATGGCCTCAGGGATTTGGCAGTTTCTCCTAATTGCTACGATTTTGGCAGATGTTCAGCTGGTGTCAGACCGCCCTTGTTTATCCCGGGTGACCTACACTATTGGGATGGCCTCAGGGATTTGGCGGTTTCTCTTAATTTGTACAATTTTGGACAATGGAATGGGCCGAATTCCCATGGATTGGTAGGCACAGTCCTAATGTGTGGCTCCAGGGGCCCCAGCCTGGAGGTTGTGTGGCCCAGGACTTTGAGGACAGAAGTCTGGAAACACAAACTCAGCTAAGGTTGAGGGACTTAGGTATGGCAGGCCCGATGTACAAACCATGAGAAGAACACTTCAGGATATTAAGAAAGTGCGAATCTGAGGCGCTTGCTCAGGCTTTTGTCTCTGGATTTTTTATCAGCGCTGGCCGTAGAATGTCGGGGAGGACTCATGGGCCATGGACAAATCATCCTCTCTGAGGATTTGGCCTGATTCCCAATTGTTGTTCGTCAATCTGTGGGATGAGAGTACTCCTTTCAGTTTTGTTACCTCAGGTGTCCCACCAAAAGAGGAATTCCAAAGCCAAGCCGTGGGGAAGACTGAAGGGACAACCTGAACTATGGTTAAAAATTGGGGCCTAGGGGCATGGCAAGCCCAATATGCTATCTCTTCATCCAGCCACTGAGAGGCCTTACTTGAGGACTGGGCTCAGGCTGAGAGTCACAATGTGTGATTGGGACCCATGTGGTCCGCGAGCATGGGCGGGGCCTCATGGGCCACACTGGTTTCAACTACACTGAACGTTGGACAACATGCCAACCACAAGGTTTCTTGCCATGGGGAAGGAGTTCTGATTTCTGAATCACGTTCAACCCCGGGCAGTGATTGGAGATAAGGTCTAGGTTCAGAAGCATGAAAAAAGAGGTTGGGAAGAGATGACGACCTAAGGCCATGGCGGCTCGATGTGCTCAGTGTGCAGCCAGCTGTCTGGGTGGGGCCAGGAGTTCCAGGCTCAGGCTGTGTCAGAAAGGGCATTAGTGACCTGGTCAGCCTATGTATTTGGGGTACAGCCAAGGTAGGTGCAGGTTGATCCTCATTTGGGGTTACTGGGTAGCCCCAGAGGGCAATGTTTTTCTTCTGGGGGGCAGGCAGAGTGCTGCATTGTAGTTCTGGATTGCCAAACTGGAGGGCTTGTGGGACAGTAGTCTGAGGACAGAAGTCTGAGGCTTCGGTTTTTGGGTGAGGCCATGGCAGGCACAATCTACAGACCTGAATCGAGATCTCGTGCATCTGAAGTCAGGGCGAGGATCAGACGATCGCTCAGGTTGGCGTTTCTGTCCCTGATGGCCGCTTCATGAAGGGGGGGCATCTCGATGCCATGGGGGTTTTCCCACGATGGGAGGTGTGAGCAGCTCCAAACTGCAAAGAGTCTTCTGCAGGACAATTGAGACCTGTTGTTTGGCCCAGGCCATGATTCTGAGCAGGGTTCTAAGGATGCATGCCTGGGTAGCCCACCTCGCATTCCAATTGTCTCCTAGCAACAAGACAGGTTAGATCTGCTGGATCTGGGGGAGCAACCGAGGAGGCTGAGTTGAAATGGACTCTCCTGTGGATGGGTCCTAATGTGCTTTTGTGTCTAAGGAGACCTTGAAATGGTGCCCTGAAGGGTTCTCCTACACAGAGGCTTTAACACAGCTCCAACGTGCAAGTGTTCCTTGTGTAGATGAGATGTTTCCTGATGGGTGAGTCAAGAAACAGCCATATGCTGGTTTTGAAATCCAGGCCTCTGAGGAGAGATGCATGGAAAACAAAGCAATGGATCTGATTAGTGCCTAGGGACCCGGTCTTTACTTTTTACCTCTGGGGAGATCTCTCTATGGGTCTGAGTGCAGGTAGGTTCTCAGATGAGCTCAGATTGCCCCTGTATTTCCTGGGAAGCCAGCACTAGTGCGATGGATCAGGGACTTTGGAGGTTTATCCAATTAGAAGGGTTGTGGCCATTGGAGAGAGCAAGTACAGTCCTCAGGTTTGGCTCCAGGGGCCTGAGCCTGTAGGTTGGGTAGGCCAGTTCTCTTTGGACAGTTGTCTGAAAACACAACCTCGGCTTATGTTTCGGGTCATACATATGGCAGGACTGATCTACAGACCATGAGGAGAACTCTTCGGGATTTGAAAAAAGGGCGAGTGTGAGGCTCTTGCTCAAGTTTTTGTCTCTGGATATCGTGTCACTCATGGTGGTGATATTTCTGGGTGACTTCATGGGAAATGGACGAGTCTTACTCTCTGGTGGTTTGGCCCCGTCCAAAGTGTTTGGGGTAATTCAGTGTGATGGAAGAATTCCGTTTATTTGTTGTTGTTGTTTGCTTTTTTAACCTCAGTTGACCCACCAAATGAGGGATTCCAGAGTAGAGCCCTGGGGAGGGGCAACCGGACAATCAGAAATCTGGTTAAAAATTGGGGCCTAGGGACATGTCAAGTCCATTATGACATCTTATGGTTCAGCCACTGAGAGGACTTACTAGAGTCCTCTCATGCAGGACTCATGCTGAGAGTCACAATGCGTGTTTATGCCCTCGTCGCACTCAAGAATGGGCGGGGCCTCAGGGTGAATGCTGGTTTCTCCTACACTGAACGTTAGACAACCTGCCAACCACAAAGTTTCTTGCCATGCGTAAGGAGGAGTTCTGATTTCTGCATCACACTCACCCCTGTGCAGTGATTGGAGATAAGGTCTCAGTTCTGAAGTTGAAAACTGAGGTAGGGAATAGATGATGACCTAAGGTCATGGCAGGTCTTATATGCTCAGTGTGCGGTCAGCTTTCTGGGGGTTGTTCAGGAGGTCCGGCTCAGGTTGTGTCCGACAGTACTTTAGTGCACAGGTTAGAATATATAACTTTGGTAAATAGAATGCTGTTTATGTTTATCCTCATTTAAGGTGCCTGGGAAGCTCATGAGGCAATAATTTTTTTCTAGAGCCCAGGCAGTGTGCTGCATTGTGGGTCCGGAATTGCCAAACTTGAGGGATTCGGGGCCAGGGGTGTGAGGACGGAAGTCTGAGAAGAAAGCTAGACTTGGGTTTCAGGGCGAGAGCACGGCAGGTACCACCTGCAGCTCTGAACCAATATCTCATGCATCTGAAGTCAGGGCGAGGACCAGACGTTGGTTCAGGTTGGAGTTTCTGTGCATGACGGCCGCTTCATGAAGGGAGCGGAATCTCGAGGCCATTGAGGTTTTCCCACGTTGGGAGTTGTGGGATGCCCCCTTCAAGGATTCCTTCTGCAGGACAATTGAGACCTGTTGGACAGCTCCAGGACATCCCATATGAAAAGACTACAGAGCACCATACGAGGATGGATGCCTGGGAAGCCCGCCTCGCATTCTAATTTTCTCCTTGCAACAAGACAGTTTAGATCTGATGGCTCTGCGGGAGCAACCGGGGTGGTTGAGTTGAAATGGACTTTCCTGAGGTTGGGTCTTAATGGGTTTTGTGTCCCTGAGGGCCTTGGAATGGGGCAGTGGCACCGGAACCCTGAAGTACTCTCCTAAGCTTCTGACATAGCTCCCATGCACAAGTTTCCTTGTGGAGACGAGATGAGTTCTGATGGGTGCCTCAGGAAAACCCCTATGCTCGTATTGGAATCAGGCTTTTGAGGACACATGCCTGTAACCCAAAGCAATGAATCCTATTATGGTCTAGGGTCCTGTCTGGTTCAATCTTCTTCTCTGGGGACATCCCTCTACGGTGTGAGTAGACGTAGATGCTCAGCTGGTGTCAGACCGCCCTTGTTTGTCCCGGGCGACCTACACAATTGGGATGGCCTCATGGATTTTGCGGTTTCTCTTAATTTGTACAATTTTGGACAATGGAATGGGCAGAATTCCCATGGATTGGTAGGCACAGTCCTAATGTGTGGCGCCAGGGGCCCCAGCCTGGAGCGTGTGTGGCCCAAAATTTGAGGACAAAGTCTGAAAACACAAACTCAGCTTAGGTTTGGGGACGTAGCTATGGCATGCCCGATCTACAAACCATGAGAAGAATTCGTCAGGATATGAAGAAAGTGCGAATCTGAGGCGCTTACTCAGGCTTTTGTCTCTGGATTTTGTATCAGCGCTGGCCGTGGAATGTCGGGGAGGCCTCATGGGCCATGGACGAATCTTCCTCTCTGAGGATTTGGCCCGATTCCCAATTGTTTTTCGTCAATCTGTGGGATGGGGGGACTCCTTTCAGTTTTGTTACCTCAGGTGTCCCACCAAAAGAAGAATTCCAAAGCAAACCGTGGGGAAGACTGAAGGGACTACCCGAACTATGGTTAAAAATTGGGGTCTAGGGGCATGGCAAGCCCAAAATGCTATATCTTCATCAACCCACTGAGAAGCCTTACTTGAGGACTGAGCTCAGGCTGAGGGTCACAATGTGTGTTTGGGACCCATGTGGCCCGCGAGCATGGGCGGGGCCTCATGGGCCACTCTGGTTTCAACTACACTGAACGTTGGTCAACATGCCAACCACAAGGTTTCTTGCCATGGGGAAGGAGTCCTGATTTCTGCATCACGTTCAACCCTGGGCAGTGATTGGAGATAAGGTCTAGGATCTGAAGCCTGAAAACCGAGGTTGGAAAGAGATGACGACCTAAGGCCATGGCGGCTCGATGTGCTCAGTGTGCGGCCAACTGCCTGGGTGGGGCCAGGAGTTCCAGGCTCAGGCTGTGTCAGAAAGGGCATTAGTGCCCTGGTCAGCCTATACATTTGGGGTACAGCCAAGGTCGGTGCAGGTTGATCCTCATTTGGGGTTACTGGGTAGCCCCAGAGGACAATGTTTTTCTTCTGGAGGGCAGGAAGAGTGCTGCATTGTAGTTCTGGATTGCCAAACTGGAGGGCTTGTGGGCCAGTAGTCTGACGACAAAAGTATGAGAACACAAGCTAGGCTTAGGTTTCTGGGTGAGGCCATGGCAGGCACAATCTACAGACCTGAATTGAGATCTCGTGCATCTGAAGACAGGGCGAGGATCAGACGATCGCTCAGGTTGGAGTTTCTGTCCGTAATGGCCCCTTCATGAATGGGGGGGCATCACGAGGCCATGGGGATTTTCCCACGGTGGGAGTTGTGAGAAGCTCCAAAGTGCAGAGAGTCTTCTGCAGAACAATTGAGACCTGTTGTTTGGCTCCAGGCCAATGATTCTGAGCAGGGTTCTAAGGATGGATGGCTGGTTACCCACCTCGCATTCCAATTGTCTCCTAGCAACAAGACAGGTTAGATCTCCTGGATCTGTGGGGAGCAACCGAGGACGCTGAGTTGAAATGGACACCCCTGGGGATGGGTCCTAATGTGCTTTTGTGTCTATGGAGACCTTGGAATGAAGCGGTGGCACTGGGGCCCTAAAGGGTTCTCCTAAACAGAGGCTTTGACACAGCTCCAACGTGCAAGTTTCCCATGTGTAGATGAGATGTTTTCTGATGGGTGAGTCAAGAAACAGCTATATGCTGCTTTTGAAATCCAGGCCTCTGAGGAGAGATGACTGGAAACCAAAGCAATGGATCTGATTAGTGCCTAGGGTCCTGTTCTTTCCTTTTTACCTCTGGGGACATCTGTCTATGGGTCTGAGTGCAGGTAGGTGCTCAGTTGGGCTCAGATTGTCCCTGGATCAGGGACTTTTGAGGTATATCCTATTAGGAGGGTTGAGGCCATTGGAATGGGCACACACAATTCCCTTGGAGAGGCCAAGTACAGTCCTCAGGTTTGGCTCCAGGGTCCTGAGCCTGTAGGTTGTGTAGGCCAGGGCTTTTTGGACAGTTGTCTGAAAACACAAACTCGGCTTATGTTTCGGGTCATAGGTATGGCAGGACTGATCTACAGACCATGAGGAGAACTCTTCGGGATTTGAAAGAAGGTCGAGTGTGAGGCTCCTGCTCAAGTTTTTGTCTCTGTATATCGTGTCACTCATGGTCGTGGAATTTCTGGGTGACTTCATGGGAAATGGACGAGTCTTACTCTCTGGTGGTTTGGCCCCGTCCAAAGAGTTTGGGGTCATTCTGTGGGCTGGAAGAAGTCCGTTTGTTGTTGTTGTTGTTGTTGTTGTTGTTGTTTTCTTTTTTAACCTCAGGTGTCCCACCAAATGAGGGATTCCAGAGCAGAGCCCTGGGGAGGGGCGACTGGACAATCAGAAATCTGGTTAAAAATTGGGGCCTAGGGACATGTCAAGCCCATTATGACATCTAATGGTCCAGCCACAAAGAGGACTTACTAGAGGACAGGACTCATGCTGAGGGTCACAATGCATGTTTATGCACTCGTCGCACTCAAGAATGGGCGGGGTCTCACGGTGAATGCTGGTTTCTCCTACACTGAACGCTGGACAACGTGCCAACCACAAGGTTTCTTGCCATGGGTAAGGAGGAGTTCTGATTTCTGCATCACACTCACCACTGGGCAGTGATTGGAGATAAGGTCTCGGTTCTGAAGCCTGAAAACAGAGGTAGGGAAGAGATGATGACCTAAGGCCATGGCGGGTCTTATGTGCTAACTGTGCGGTCAACTTTCTGGGGGTTGGTCAGGAGGTCCGGGCTCAGGTTGTGTCCGACAGTGCTTTAGTGCCCAGGTTAGACTATATAACTTGGGTAAAGTAGAGTGCTGTGTAGGTTAATCCTCATTTAAGTTGCCTGGGAAGATCATGAGGCAATAATTTTTTTCTAGAGGGCAGGCAGAGTGCTGCATTGTGGTTCCGGAATAGCCAAAATTGAGGGCTTCGGGGCCAGGGGTGTGAGGACGGAAGTCTGAGAAGAAAGCTAGACTTGGGTTTCAGGGCGAGGGCACCCCAGGTACCCCCTGCAGCTCTGAATCAATATCTCATTCATCTGAAGTCAGAGCGAGGATCAGATGTTGGCTCAGGTTTGAGTTTCTGTGCATGACGGAGGTTTCATGAAGGGAGCGGAATCTCGAGGCCATTGAGGTTTTCCCACGTTGGGAGTTGTGGGATGCCCCCTTCAAGGATTCCTTCTGCGGGACAGTTGAGACCTGTTAAACAGTTCCAGACATCCCAGATGGAATGACTCTAGAACACGATGCGAGGACGGATGACTTGGAAGCCCGCCTCGCATTCCAATTGTCTCATAGCAACAAGACAGTTTAGATCTGATGGCTCTGCGGGAGCAACTGGGGTGGCTGAGTTGAAATGGACTTTCCTGAGAATCGGTCCTAATGGGTTTTTGTGTCCCTGAGGGCCTTGGAATGGGGTGGTGGCCCCGGGACCATGAAGTACTCTCCTAAGCTTCTGACATAGCTCCCATGCACAGGTTTCCTTGTGGAGACGAGATGAGATCTGATGGGTGCCTCAGGAAAACCCCTATGCTCGTATTGGAATCAGGCTTTTGAGGAGACATGCCTGTAACCCAAAGCAATGGATCCTATTATGGCCTAGGGTCCTGTCTGGTTCAATCTTCTTCTCTGGGGACATCCATCTATGGTATGAGTGGAGGTAGATGCTCAGCTGGTGTCAGACCGCCCTTGTTTGTCCCGGGCGACCTACACTATTGGGATGGCCTCAGGGATTTGGCGGTTTCTCTTAATTTGTACAATTTTGGACCATGGAATGGGCAGAATTCCCATGGATTGGTAGGCACAGTCCTAATGTGTGGCTCCAGGGGCCCCAGCCTGGAGGGTGTGTGGCCCAGGACAGAAGTCTGAAAACACAAACTCAGGTTAGGTTGGGGGACGGAGATATGGCAGGGCAGATCTGCAAACCATGAGAATAATTCTTCAGGATATGAAGAAAGTGCGAATCTGAGTCACTTGCTCAGGCTTTTGTCTCTGGATTTTGTATCAGCGCTGTCGTGGAATGTCGAGGAGGCCTCATGGGCCATGGGCGAATCTTCCTCTGTGAGGATTTGTCCCGATTCCCAATTGTTTTTCGTCAATCTGTGGGATGGGAGGACTCCTTTCAGCTTTGTTACCTCAGGTGTCCCACCAAAAGAGGAATTCCAAAGAAAAGCCGTGGGGAAGACTGAAGGGACAACCCGAACTATGGTTAAAAATTGGGGCCTGGGGCATGGCAAGCCCAATATGCTATCTCTTCATCCAGCCACTGAGAGGCCTTACTTGAGGACTGGGCTCAGGCTGAGAGTCACAAAGTGTGATTGGGACCCATGTGGCCCGCGACCATGGGCGGGCCTTATGGGCCAAACTGGTTTCAACTACACTGAACGTTGGACAACATGCCATCCACAAGGTTTCTTGCCATGGGGAAGGAGTCCTGATTTCTGCATCAGCTTCAACCCTGGGCAGTGATTGGAGATAAGGTCTAGGTTCTGAAGCCTGAAAACTCAGGTTGGGAAGAGATGAAGATCTAAGGCCATGGCGGCTCCATATGCTCAGTGTGCGGCCAGCTGTCTGGGTGGTGCTAAATGTTCCAGGCTCAGGCTGTGTCAGAAAGGGCATTAGTGCCCTGGTCAGCCTATATATTGGGGGTACAGCCAAGGTAGGTGTAGGTTGATCCTCATTTAGGGTTACTTTGTAGCCCCTGAGGGCAAAGTTTTTCTTCTGGAGGGCAGGCAGAGTGCTGCATTGTAGTTCTGGATTGCCAAACTGGAGGGCTTGTGGGCCAGTAGTCTGAGGACAGAAGTCTGAGAACACAAGCTAGGCTTCGGTTTCTAGGTGAGGCCATGGCAGGCACAATCTACAGACCAGAATCGAGATCTCGTGCATCTGAAGTCAAGGCGAAGATCAGACGATCGCTCAGGTTGGAGTTTCTGAACCTGATGGCCCCTTCATGAAGGGGGGGCATCACGAGGCCATGGGGGTTTTCCCACGTTAGGAGGTGTGAGCAGCTCCAAACTGCAAAAAGTCTTCTGCAGGAAAATTGAGACCTGTTGTTTGGCTCAAGGCCATGATTCTGAGCTGGGTTCTAAGGATGGATGGCTGGGTAGCCCACCTCGCATTCCAATTGTCTCCTAGCAACAAGACAGGTTAGATCTGCTGGATCTGGGGGAGCAACCGAGGAGGCTGAGTTGAAATGGACTCTCCTGCGGATGGGTCCTAATATGCTTTTGTGTCTATAAAGACCTTGGAATGGTTTCTCCTTCACTGAACTTTGGACAACGTGCCAACCACAAGGGTTCTTGCCATGGGTAAGGAGGAGTTCTGATTTCTGCATCACACTCACGCCTGGGCAGTGATTGGAGATAAGTTCTCGGTTCTGAAGCCTGAAAACTGAGGTAGGGAAGAGATGATGACCTAAGTCCATGGCGGGTCTTATGTGCTCAGTGTGCGGTCAGCTTTCTGGGGGTTGGTCAGGAGGTCCGGGCTCAGGTTGTGTCCGACAGTGCTTTAGTGCACAGGTTAGACTATATAACTTGGGTAAAGTCGAGTGCTGTGTAGGTTTATTCTCATTTAAGGTGCCTAGGAAGCTCATGAGGCAATTTTTTTCTAGAGGGCAGGCAGAGTGCTGCATTGTGTGTCCGGAATTGCCAAACTTGAGGGCTTCGGGGCCAGGCGTGTGAGGATGGAAGTCTGAGAAGGAAGCTAGACTGGGTTTCAGGGCGAGGACACGGCTGGAACCCCTTCAGCTCTGAACCAATATCTCATGCATCTGAAGTCAGGGCGAGGATCAGACGTTGGCTCAGGTTGTAGTTTCTGTGCATGACGGACGCTTCATGAAGGGAGCGGCATCTCAAGGCCATTGAGGTTTTCCCACGTTGGGAGTTGTGGGGTGCCCCTTTCAAGGATTCCTTCTGCGGGACAATTGAGATCTGTTGGACAGCTCCAGGACATCCCAGATGGAATGACTCCAGAGCTCATGCGAGGATGGATGCCTGGGAGCCCACCTCGCATTCCAATTGTCTCCTAGGAACAAGACAGTTTAGATCTGATGGCTCTGCGGGAGCAACCGGGGTGGCTGAGTTGAAATGGACTTTCCTGAGGTTGGGTCCTAATGGGTTTTTGTGTCCCTGAGGGCCTTGGATTGGGGTCGTGGCCTCGGGACCCTGAAGTACTCTCCTAAGCTTCTGACATAGCACCCATGCACAGGTTTCCTTGTGGAGACGAGATGAGTTCTGATGGGTGCCTCAGGAAAACCTCTATGCTCGTATTGGAATCAGGCTTTTGAGGAGACATGCCTGTAAACCAAAGCAATGGATCCTATTATGGCCTAGGGTCCCGTCTGGTTCAATCTTCTTCTCTGGGGACATCCATCTATGGTATGAGTGGAGGTAGATGCTCAGCTGTTGTCAGACCGCCCTTGTTTGTCCCGGGCGACCTACACTATTGGGATGGCCTCAGGGATTTGGCGGTTTCTCTTAATTTGTACAATTTTGGACAATGGAATGGGCAGAATTCCCATGGATTGGTAGGCACAGTCCTAATGTGTGGCTCCAGGGGCCCCAGCCTTGAGGGTGTGTGGCCTACGACTTGAGGACAGAAGTCTGAAAACACAAACTCAGCTTAGTTTTGGGGACGTAGGTATGGCAGGCCCACTCTACAGTCCATGAGAAAAAGTATTCAGGATATGAAGAAAGTGCGAATCTGAGGCGCTTGCTCAGTCTTTTGTCTCTGGATTTTGTATCAGCGGTGGCCGTGGAATGTCGGGGAGGCCTCATGGGCCATGGACGAATCTTCCTCTCTGAGGATTTGGCCCGATTCCCAATTGTTTTTGGTCAATCTGTGGGATGGGAGGACTCCTTTCAGTTTTGTTACCTCATGTGTCCCACCAAAAGAGGAATTCCAAAGCAAAGCCGTGGGGAAGACTGAAGGGACAACCTGAACTATGGTTAAAAATTGGGGCCTAGGGGCATGGCAAGCCCAATATGCTATCTCTTCATCCAGCCACTGAGAGGCCATACTTGAGGACTGGGCTCAGGCTGAGAGTCACAATGAGTGTTTGGGACCCATATGGCCAGCGAGTATGGGCAGGGCCTCATGGGCCACTCTGGTTTCAACTACACTGAACGTTGGAAAACATGCCAACAACAAGGTTTCTTGCCATGGGGAAGGAGTTCTGATTTCTGCATCACGTTCAACCCTGGGCAGTGATTGTAGATAAGGTCTAGGTTCTGAAGCCTGAAAACCGAGGTTGGGAACAGATGACGACCTAAGGCCATGGAGCCTTGATGTGCTCAGTCTGCGGCCACCTGTCTCGGTGGGGCCAGGAGGTCCAGGCTCAGGCTGTGTCAGAAAAGGCATTAGTGCCCTGGTCAGCCTATGTATTTGGGGTACAGCCAAGGTAGGTACAGGTTGATCCTCATTTGGGGTTACTGGGTAGCCCCAGAGGGCAATGTTTTTCTTCTGGGGGGCAGGCAGAGTGCTGCATTGTAGTTTTGGATTGCCAAACTGGAGGGCTTGTGGGCCAGTAGTCTGAGGACAGAAGTCTGAAAACACAAGCTAGGCTTCGGTTTCTGGGTGAGGACATGGCGGCACAATCTACAGACCTGAATCGATATCTCGTGCATATGAAGTCAGGGCGAGGATCAGACGATCGCTCAGGTTGGAGTTTCTGTCCCTGATGGCCGCTTCATGAAGGGGGGGCATCACGAGGCCATGGGGGTTTACCCACGATGGGAGTTGTGAGCAGCTACAAACTGCAAAGAGTCTTCTGCAGGACAATTGAGACCTGTTGTTTGGCGCCAGGCCATTATTCTGAGCAGAGATCTAAGGATGGATTGCTGGGTAGCCCACCTCGCATTCCAATTGTCTCCAAGCAACCAGACATTTAGATCTGCTGGATCTCGGGGAGCAACTTAGGAGGCTGAGTTTAAATGGACTCTCCTGTGGATGGGTCCTAATGTGCTTTTGTGTCTATGGAGACCTTGGAATGAAGCGGTGGCACGGGGGCCCTGAAGGGTTTTCCTAAACAGAGGCTTTGACACAGCTCCAACGTGCAAGTTTCCCATGTGTATATGACATGTTTTCTGATGGGTGAGTCATGAAACAGCCATATGCTGGTTTTGAAATCCAGGCCTCTGAGGAGAGATGCCTGGAACCAAAGAAATGGATCTGATTAGTGCCTATGGGTCTGTTCTTTCCTTTTTACCTCTGGGGATATCTGTCTATGTGTCTGAGTGCAGGTAGGTGAACAGTTGTGCTCAGATTGCTCCTGTTTTTCCTGGGAAGACAGCACTAGTGAGATGGATCGGGGACTTTGGAGGTTTATCCTATTAGAAGGGATGTGGCCATTGGAATGGGCACACACAATTCCCTTGGAGAGGGCAAGTACAGTCCTCAGGTTTGGCTCCAGGGGCCTGAGCCTGTAGGTTGTGTAGGCCAGGGCTGTTTGGACAGTTGTCTGAAAACACAACCTCGGCTTATGTTTCGGGTCGTAGGTATGGCAGGACTGATCTACAGACCATGAGGAGACCTCTTCGGGATTTTAAAAAAGGGCGAGTGTGAGGCTCTTGCTCAAGTTTTTGTCTCTGGATATCGTGTCACTCATGGTCGTGAAAATTCTGGGTGACTTCATGAGAAATGGACGAGTCTTACTCTCTGGTGGTTTGTCCCCGTCCAAAGGATTTGGAGTCATTCTGTGTGATGGAAGAAGTCCGTTTTTTTGTTGTTGTTGTTTTCTTTTTTAACCTCAGGTGTCCCACCAAATGAGGGATTCCAGAGTAGAGCCCTGGGGAGGGGCGACTGAACAATCAGAAATCTGTTTAAAATGGGCCTAGGGACATGTCAAGCACATTATGACATCTTATGGTCCAGCCACTGAGAGGACTTTCTAGAGGACAGGACTCATGCTGAGGGTAACAATGCGTGTTGCTGCCCTCGTCGCACTCAACAATGGGCGGGGCCTCAGGGTGAATGCTGGTTTCTCCTACACTGAACGTTGGACAACGTGCCAACCACAAGGGTTCTTGCCATGGGTAAGGATGAGTTCTGATTTCTGCATCACATTCACCCATGGGCAGTGATTGGAGATAAGGTCTCGGTTCGGAAGCCTGAAAACTGAGGTAGGGGAGAGATGATGACCTAAGGCCATGGCGGCTCTTATGTGCTCAGTGTGCGGTCAGCTTTCTCCGGGTTGATCAGGAGGTCCGGGCTCAGATTGTGTCGGACAGTGCTTTAGTGCCCAGGTTAGACTATATAATTTGGGTAAATTCGAGTGCTGTGTAGGTTTATCCTCATTTAAGGTGCCTAGGAAGCTCATGCGGCAATAATTTTTTTCTAGAGGGCAGGCAGAGTGCTGCATTGTGGGTCCGGAATTGCCAATCTTGAGGGCTTCGGGGTGAGGGGGGAGAGGACGGAAGTCTGAGAAGACAAGCTAGACTTGGGTATCAGGCCGAGGGCACGGCAGTTACCTCCTGCAGATCTGAACCAATATCTCATGCATCTGAAGTCACGGCGAGGATCAGACGTTGGCTCAGGTTGGAGTTTCTGTGCATACGGCCCCTTCATGAAGGGAGCGGAAACTCGAGGCTATTGAGGTTTTCCCACGTTGGGAGTTGTTGGATGCTCCCTTCAAGGATTCCTTCTGCGGGACAATTGAGACCTGTTGGACAGCTCCAGGAAATCCCATATGGAATGACTCCAGAGCACCATTCGAGGATGGATGCCTGGGAAGTCCGCCTCACATTCCAATTGTTTCCTAGCAACAAGACAGTTTAGATCTGATTTCTCTGCGGGAGCTACCGTGGTGGCTGAGTTGAAATGGACTTAAATGAGGATGGGTCCTAATTGGTTTTTGTGTCCCTGAGGGCCTTGGAATGGGGCTGTGGCCCCGGGACTTTGAAGTACTCTCCTAAACTTCTGACATAACTCGCATGCACAGGTTTCCTTGTGGAGACGAGATGAGTTCTGATGGGTGCCTCAGGAAAACCCCTATGCTCCTATTGGAATAAGGCTTTTGAAGAGACATGCCTGTAAACTAAAGCAATGGATCCTATTATGGCCTAGGGTCCTGTCTGGTTCAATCTTCTTCTCTGCGGACATCCATCTATGGTATGAGTGGAGGTAGATGCTCAGCTGATATCAGACGACCCTTGTTTGTCCCGGGCGACCTACACTATTGGGATGGCCTCAGGGATGGCGGTTTCTCTTAATTTGTACGATTTTGGATGATGGAATGGGCAGAATTCCCATGGATTGGTAGGCACAGTCCTAATGTGTGGCTCCAGGGGCCCCAGCCTGGAGGGTGTGTGGCCCAGGACTTTGAGGACAGTAGTCTGAAAACACAAACTCAGCTTAGTTTTGGGGACGTAGGTATGGCAGGCCCGATCTACAAATCATGAGTAGAAATCTTCAGGATATGAAGAAAGTGCGAATCTGAGGCGCTTACTCAGGCTTTTGACTCTGGATTTTGTATCTGCGGTGGCCGTGGAATGTCGGGGAGGCCTCATGGGCCATGGACGAATCTTCCTCTGTGAGGATTTGTCCCGATTCCCAATTGTTTTTCTTCAATCTGTGGGATGGGAGGACTCCTTTCAGTTTTGTTACCTCAGGTGTCCCACCTAAAGAGGAATTGCAAAGCAAAGCCGTGGGGAAGACTGAAGGGATACCCCGAACTATGGTAAAAAATTGGGGACTTGGGGCATGGCAATCCCAATATGCTATTTCTTCATCCAGCCACTGAGAGGCCTTACTTGAGGACTGGGCTCAGGTTGAGAGTCACAATGTGTGTTTGGGACCCATGTGGCCCGCGAGCATGGGCGGGGCCTCATGGGCCACTCTGGTTTCAACTACTCTGAACGTTGGACAACATGCCAACCACAAGGTTTCTTGCCATGGGGAAGGAGTTCTGATTTCTGCATCACGTTCAACCCTGGGCAGGGATTGGCGATAAGATCTAGGTTCTGAAGCCTGAAAACCGAGGTTGGGAAGAGATGACGACATAAGGCCATGGCGGCTCCATGTGCTCAGTGTGTTGTCAGGTGTCTGGGTGGGGCCAATAGGTCCAGGCTCAGGCTGTGTCAGAAAGGTCATTAGTGCCCTGTTCGGCCTATGTATTTGGGGTACAACCAAGGTAGGTGCAGGTTGATCCTCATTTGGGGTTACTGGGTAGCCCCAGAGGGCAATGTTTTTCTTCTGGGTGGCAGGCAGAGTGCTGCATTGTAGTTCTGGATTGCCAAACTGGAGGGCTTATGGGCCAGTAGTCTGAGGACAGAACTCTGAGAGCACAAGCTAGGCTTAGGTTTCTGAGTGAGGACATGGCAGGCACAATATACAGACCTGAATCGAGACCTCGTGATCTGAAGTCAGGGTGAGGATCAAACGATCGCTCAGTATGGAGTTTCTGTCCCTGATGGCTATTCATGAAGAGGGGGCATCACGAGGCCATGGTGGTTTTCCCACGATGGGAGTTTTGAGTAACCCCAAACTTCAAAGAGTCTTCTGCAGGACAATTGAGACCTGTTGTTTGGCTCCAGGCCAATGATTCTGAGCAGGGTTTTAAGGATGGATGGATGGGGAGCCCACCTCGCAATCCAATTGTCTCCTAGCAATAAGACATTTTAGATCTGCTGGGTCTGGGGGAGCAACCGAGGAGGCTGAGTTGAAATGGACTCTCCTGCGGATGGGTCTTAATGTGCTTTTGTGTCTACGGACACCTTGGAATGGGGCCCTGAAGGGTTCTCCTACACAGAGGCTTTGACACAGCTCCAACATGCAAGTTTCCCAAGTGTAGATGAGATGTTTTCTGATGGGTGAGTCAAGAAACAGCCATATGCTGGTTTTGAAATCCAGGCCTCTGAGGAGAGATGCCTGGAAAACAAATCAATAAATCTGATTAGTGCCTAGGGACCCCGTCTTTCCTTTTTACCTTTGGGGAGATCTGTCTATGGGTCTCTGTGCAGGTAGGTGCTCAGATGGGCTCAGATTGCCCCTGTATTTCCTGGGAAGCCGGCACTAGTGTGATGGATCAGGGTCTTTGGAGGTTTATCCTATTAGAAGGGTTGTGGCCATTGGAATGGGCACACACAATTGCCTTGGAGCGGGCAAGCACAGTCCTCAGGTTTGGCTCCAGGGGCCTGAGCCTGGAGGTTGTGTAGGCCAGGGCTGTTTGGACAGTTGTCTGAAACACAACCTCGGCTTATGTTTCGGGTCATAGGTATGGCAGGACTGATCTACAGACCTTGAGGAGAACTCTTCGGGATTTGAAAAAAGGGCGAGTGTGAGGCTCTTGCTCAAGTTTTTGTCTCTGGATATCGTCTCACTCATGGTGGTGAAATTTCTGGGTGACTTCATGGGAAATGGACGAGTCTTACTCTCTGGTGGTTTGGCCCCGTCCACAGTGTTTGGGGTCATTCTGTGTGATGGAAGAATTCCGTTTTTTTGTTTTTGTTGTTTTCTTTTTTAACCTCAGGTGTCCCACCAAATGAGGGATTCCAGAGTAGAGCCCTGGGGAGGGGCGATTGGACAATCAGAAATCTGGTTAAAAATTGGGGCCTAGGAACATGTCAAGCCCATTATGACATCTAATGGTCCAGTCACTGAGAGGACTTACTAGAGGACAGGACTCATGCTGAGGGTCACAATGCGTGTTTATGCACTCGTCGCACGAAAGAATGGGCGGGGCCTCAGGGTGAATGCTGGTTTCTCCTACACTGAACGTTGGACAACGTGCCAACCACAAGGGTTCTTGCCATGGGTAAGGAGGAGTTCTGATTTCTGCATCACACTCACCCCTGGGCAGTTATTGGAGATAAGGTCTCGGTTCTGAAGCCTGAAAAATGAGGTAGGGAAGAGATGATGACCTAAGGCCATGGCGGGTCTTATGTGCTCAGTGTGCGGTCAGCTTTCTGGGGGTTGGTCAGGAGGTCCGGGCTCAGGTTGTGTCCGACAGTGCTTTAGTGCACAGGTTAGACTATATAACTTGGGTAATGTCGAGTGCTGTGTAGGTTTATCCTCATTTAAGTTGCCTGGGAAGCTCATGAGGCAATAAATTTTTTCTAGAGGGCAGGCAGAGTTCGGCATTTGGGTCCAGAATTGCCAAACTTGAGGGCTTCGGGGCCAGGGGTTTGAGGACGGAAGTCTGAGAAGAAAGCTAGACTGGATTTCAGGGCGAGGGCACGCTGGTACCCCCTGCAGCTCTGAAACAATATCTCATGCATCTGAAGTCAAGGCGAGGATCAGACGTTGGCTCAGGTTGGAGTTTCTGTGCATGAAGGCCGCTTCATGAAGGGAGCGGAATCTCGAGGCCATTGAGGTTTTCCCACGTTGGGAGTTTTGGGATGCCCCACTCAAGGATTTCTTCTGCGGGACAATTGAGACCTGTTGGACAGCTCCAGGACATCCCAGATGGAATGACTCCAGAGCACCATGCGAGGATGAATGCCTGGGAAGCCAGCCTCGCATTCCAATTGTCTCCTAGCAACAAGACAGTTTAGATCTGATGGCTCTGCGGGAGCAACCCGGGTGGCTGAGTTGAAATGGACTTTCCTGAGGATGGGTCCTAATGGGTTTTTGTGTCCCTGAGGGCCTTGGAATGGGGTGGTGGCCCCGGGACAATGAAGTACTCTCCTAAGCTTCTGACATAGCTCCCATGTACAGGTTTCCTTGTGGAGACAAGATAAGTTTTGATGGGTGCCTCAGGAGAACCCCTATGCTCGTACTGGAATCAGGCTTTTGAGGACACATGCCTGTAAACCAAAGCAATGGATCCTATTATGGCCTAGGTTCCTGACTGGTTCAATCTTCTTCTCTGCGGACATCCATCTATGGTATGAGTGGAGGTAGATGCTCAGCAGTTGTCAGACCGCCCTTGTTTGTCCCGGGCGACCTACACTATTGGGATAGCCTCAAAGATTTGGCGGTTTCTCTTAATTTGTACAATTTTGGACAATGGAATGGGCAGAATTCCCATGGATTGGTAGGCATTGGTATGCACAGTCCTAATGTGTGGCTCCAGGGGCCCCAGCCTGGAGGGTGTGTGGCCCAGGACTTTGAGGACAGAAGTCTGAACACACAAACTCAGCTTAGGTTTGGAGACGTAGGTATGGCAGGCTCGATCTATAAACCATGAGAAGAACTCTTCAGGATATGGAGAAAGTGCGAATCTGAGGCGCTTGCTCAGGCTTTTGTCTCTGGATTTTGTATCAGCGGTGGCCGTGGAATGTCGGGGAGGCCTCATGGGCCATGGACGAATCTTCCTCTTTGAGGATTAGTCCCGATTCCCAATTGTTTTCCTTAAATCTGTGGGAAGGGAGGACTCCTTTCAGTTTTGTTACCTCAGGTGTCCCACCAAAAGAGGAATTGCAAAGCAAAGCCGTGGGGAAGACTGAAGGGATACCCCGAACTATGGTTAAAAATTGGGGCCTAGGAGCATGGCAAGCCCAATATGCTATCTCTTCATCTAGCCACTGAGTTGCTTTACCTGAGGACTGGGCTCAGGCTGAGAGTCACAATGTGTGTTTGGGACCCATGTGGCCCGCGAGCATGGGCGGGGCCACATGGGCCACTCTGGTTTCAACTACACTGAACGTTGGACAAAATGCCAACCACAAGGTTTCTTGCCATGTGGAAGGAGTTCTGATTTCTGCATCACGTTCAACCCTGGGCAGTGATTGGAGATAAGGTCTAGGTTCTGAAGCCTGAAAACCGAGGTTGGGAAGAGATGACGACCAAAGGCCATGGCGGGTCTGATATGCTCAGTGTGGGGTCAGCTGTCTGGGAGGGGCCAGTGGGTCCAGGCTCAGGCTGTCAGAAAGGGCATTAGTGCCCTGGTCGGCCTATGTATTTGGGGTACAGCCATGGTAGGTGCAGGTTGATCCTCATTTGGCATTACTGGGTAGCCCCAGAGGGCAATGTTTTTCTTCTGGGGGGCAGGCAGAGTGCTGCATTGTAGTTCTGGATTGCCAAACTGGAGGGCCAGTAGTCTGAGGACAGAAGTCTGAGAACACAAGCTCAGCTTCGGTTTCTGGGTGAGGCCATGGCAGGCACAATCTACAGACCTGAATCGAGATCTCGTGCATCTGAAGTCAGGGCGAGGATCAGACGATCGCTCAGGTTGGAGTTTCAGTCCCTAATGGCCCCTTCATGAAGCGGCCGCATCACAAGGCCATGGTGGTTTTCCGACGATGGGAGTTGTGAGCAGCTCCAAACTGCAAAGAGCCTTCTGCAGGACAATTGAGACCTGTCCTTTGGCTCCAGGCCATGATTCTGAGCAGGGTTCTAAGGATGGATGGCTCGGTAGCCCACCTCACATTCCAATTGTCTCCTAGCAACAAGGCATTTTAGATCTGCTGGATCTCAGTGAGCAACCGAGGAGGCTGAGTTTAAATGGACTCTCCTGTGGATGAGTCCTAATGTGCTTTTTTGTCTATGGAGACCTTGGAATGAAGCGGTGGCACGGGGGCCCTGAAGGGTTGTTCTAAACAGAGGCTTTGACACAGCTCCAACGTGTAAGTTTCCCATGTGTAGATGAGATGTTTACTTATGGGTGAGTCAATTAACAGCCATATGCTGGTTTTGAAATACAGGCCTCTGAAGAGAGATGCCTGGAAACCAAAGCAATGGATCTGATTAGTGCCTAGGGGTCTCTTCTTTCCTTTTTAACTCTGGAGATATCTGTCTATGTGTCTGAGTGCAGGTAGGTGCACAGATGGGCTCAGATTGCTCCTGTTTTTCCTGGGATGCCAGCACTAGTGCGATGGATCTGGGACTTTGGAGGTTTATCCTATTAGAAGGGTTGTGGCCATTGGAATGGGCACACACAATTCCCTTGGAGAGGGCAAGTACAGTCCTCAGGTTTGGCTCCAGGGGCCTGAGCCTGTATGTTGTGTAGGCCAGGGCTGTTTGGACAGTTGTCTGAAAACACAACCTCGGCTTATGTTTCGTGTCATAGGTATGGCAGGACTGATCTACAGACCATGAGGAGATCACTTCGGGATTTGAAAAAGGGCGAGTGTGAGGCTCTTGCTCAAGTTTTTGTCTCTGGATATCGTGTCACTCATGGTGGTGAAATTTCTGGGTGACTTCCTGGGAAATGGACGAGTCTTATTCTCTGGTGGTTTGGCCCCGTCCAAAGGGTCATATGAAGAAAGAGCGTGTCTGAGGCGCTTGCTCAGGCTTTTGTCTCTGGATTTTGTATCAACAATGGCCGTGGAATGTGGGGAGGCCTCATGAGCCTTTGACAAATCTTCCTCTCTGTGGATTTGGCCTGGTCCCAATTGTTTTTCGTCAATCTGTGGGATGGGAGGTCTCCTTTCAAGTTTATTCCCTCAGGTGTCCGAACAAAAGAGGAATTCCAAAGCAGAGCCCTGGGGAAGAGTGAAGGGACAACCCAATCGGTGGTTAAAAATTGGGGACTAGGCGCATGGCAGGCCCAATATGCTGTCTCTTCAACCAGCCACTGAAAGGCCTTACTTGAGCTTGGGCTCAGGCTGAGGGTCACAATGTGTGTTTGTGACCAATGTGGCCCGTGAACCTGGGCGGGGCCTCATGGCCCAACTGGTTTCAAATACACTGAACTTTGGACAATGTGCCAAACACAAGGTCTATTGCCATGGGGAAGATGTTCTGATTTCTGCACATTTACAACGCTGGGCAGAGGTTGGAGATAAGGTCTAGGTCCTGAAGCCTGAAAAACCGCAGTTGGGAAGAGATGACGACCTAAGGCCATGGCGGGTCTGATATGCTCAGTGTGGGGTCAGCTGCCTGGGTGTTGGTCAGGAGTTTCTGGCTCAGGTTGTGTCAGACAGTGCATTAGTGCATAGGTTAGACTATATAATTTGGGTACAGTCGAGTGCCGTGTAGGTTTATCCTCATTTGAGGTGCCTGGGCTGCTCATTGGGCAAGATATTTTTTCTAGAGGGCAGGCAGAGTACTGCATTGTGGGTCCGGAATTGCCAAACTTGAGGGCTTCTAGGCCACGAGTGTGAGGACAGAAGTCTGAGAACACAAGCTAGACTTGGGCTTCAGGCCGAGGGCACGGCAGGTACCCCCTGCAGATCGGAACCAATATCTCAAGCATCTGAATCACGGCGAGGATCAGAGGTTGGCTCAGGTTGGAGTTTCTGTGTATGACTGACCCTTCATGAACGGAGCGGAATCTCAAGGCCATAGAGGTATTCCCACGTTGGGAGTTGTGGGATGCCCTCTTCAAGGATTCCTTCTGCGGGACATTTGTGACTTGTTGAGAAGATCCAGGACATCCCATATGGAATGACTCCAGAGCACCGTTCGAGGATGGATGCCAGGGTAGCCCGCCTCGCATTCCAATTGTCTCCTAGCAACAATACAGTGAGATCGGATGGCTCTGCAGGAGCAACCTGGGTGGCTGCTTTGAAATGGACTTTTCTGAGGATGGGGCCTAATGTGTTTTGTTTCCATGAGGGCCTTGGAAAGGGGCGGTGGTACCGGGACGCTGAAGTATTCTCCTAAGCTTTTGACATAGTTCCCATGCACAAGTTTCCCTGTGGAGACGAGATTTGTCTGACGGGTGTCTCAGTAAACCCCTTATGCTGGTATTGGAATCCAGGCTTTTGAGGAGACATGCCTGTAAACCTAAGCAATGGATCCGATTATGGCCTAGAGTCCTGTCTGGTTCAATCTTCTTATCTGGGGATATACATCTATGGAATGAGTGGAGGAGGATGCTCACCTGGTGTCAGACCTCCCTTTTTTGTCCTTGGAGACCTACACTACTGGGATGGCCTCGGGGACTTTGAGAATTCTCATAATTTGTATGATTTTGGAAAATGAAATGGGCAGAATTCCCATGGATTGGGTAGGTCAGTCCTAATGAGTGGCTCCAGTGGCCCCAGCCTGGAGGGTGTGTGGCCCAGGACTTTTAGGACAGAAGTCTGAAAACACAAACTCAGCTTAGGTTTGGGGACGTAGGTATGGCAGGCCCAATTTACAAACCATGAGAAGAACTCTTCAGGATATGAAGAAAGAGCGAGTCTGAGGCACTTGCTCAGGCTTTTGTCTCTGGATTTTGTATCAACAATGGGTGTGGAATGTGGGGAGGCCTCCTGGGCCATGGACGAATCTTCCTCTCTGTGGATTTGGCCCGGTCCCAATTTCTTTCCGTCAATATGTGGGATGGGATGTCTCCTCTCAGGTTTGTTACCTCAGGTGTCCCAATCAAAGAGGAATTCGAAAGCAGAGCCCTAGGAAAGAGTGAAGGGACCACCCAAACTATGGTTAAAAATTGGGGCCTAGGGGAATGGCAGGCCCAATATGCTGTCTCTTCATCCAGCCACTGAGAGGCCTTACTTGAGGACTGGGCTCAGGCTGAGGGTCACAATGTGTGTTTGTGACCAATATGGCACACGAGCATGGACGGGGCCTCATGGGCCACACTGGTTTCAACTACACTGGACTTTGGAAAACATGCCAATCACAAGATCTCTTGCCATGGGGAAGTTGTTCTGATTTCTGCATCATTGTCAACCATGGGCAGTGGTTGGGGATAAGGTCTAGATTTTGAAGCCTGAAAAAACGCAGTTGGGAAGAGATGACGACCTAAGGCCATGGCGGGTCTGATATGCTCAGTGTGCGGTCAGCTGCCTGAAATTGGTCAGGAGGTTCTGGCTCACGTTGTGTCAGACAGTGCATTAGTGCCCAGGTTAGACTATAAAAATTTGGGTACAGTCGAGTGCCGTGTAGGTTTATTCTCATTTGAGGAGCCTGGGCAGCTCATTAGGCAAGATATTTTTTCTAGAGGGCAGGCAGAGTGCTGCATTATGGGTCTGGAATTGCCAAAATTGAAAGCTTCTGGGACACGAGTGTGAGGACAGAAGTCTGAAAACACAAGCTAGACTTGGGCTTCAGGCCGAGGGCACGGCAGGTACCCACTGCAGATCTGAACCAATATCTCAAGCATCTGAAGTCACCGCGAGGATCAGACGTTGGCCCATATTGGAGTTTCGGTGCATGTTGACCCTTCATGAACGGAGCAGAATCTCAAGGCCATGGAGCTTTTCCCACGTGGGAGTTGTGGATGCCCCCTTCAAGGATTCCTTCTGCGGGACAAATGAGTTCTGTTGGGCAGCTCCAGGACATCCCATATGGAATGACTCCAGAGCACCGTTGGAGGATGGATGCCAGGGAAGCCCGCCTCGCATTCCAATTGTCTCCTAGCAACAATACAGTTGAGATCGGATGGCTCTGCAGGAGCAACCGGGGTGGCTGAGTTGAAATGGACTTTCCTGAGGATGGGACCTAATGTGTGTTTGTGTCCATGAGGGCCTAGGAATGGGGCGGTGGTAACGGGACACTGAGTATTCTCCTAAGCTTTTGACATAGCTCCCATGCACGAGTTTCCTTGTGGAGACGAGATTTGTTCTGATGGGTGCCTCAGGAAACCCCTTATGCTGGTATTGGAATCCAGGCTTTTGAGGAGACATGCCTGTAAACCAAAGCAATGGAATCGATTATGGCCTAGAGTCCTGTCTGGTTCAATCGTCTTATCTGGGGATATCAATCTATGGAATGAGTGGAGGTAGATGCTCACCTGGTGTCAGACTGCCCTTGTTTGTCCCCGGAGACCTACACTATTGGGATGGCCTCGGGGACTTTGTAGAGTTCTCCTAATTTGTACGATTTTGGATAATGGAATGGGCAGAATTCCCATGCATTGGGTAGGCACGGTGCTAATGTGTGGCTCCAGTGGCCCCACCTTGGAGGGTGTTTGGCCCAGGACTTTGAGGACAGAAGTCTGAAAACACAAACTCAGCGGAGGTTTGGGGACTTACATGTGGCAGGCCCAATCTACAAACCATGAGAAGAACTCTTCAGGATATGAAGAAAGAGCGAGTCTGAGGCATTTGCTCAGGCTTTTGTCTCTGGATTTTGTATCAACGATGGCCGCGGAATGTGGGGGGGCCTCCTGGGCCATGGATGAATTTTCCTCTCTGTGGATTTGAAATGGTCCCAATTGTTTTTCGTCAATCTGTGGGATGTGAGGTCTCCTTTCAGGTTTATTACCTCAGGTGTCTGAACAAAAGAGGAATTCCAAAGCAGAGCTCTGGGGAGGCATGAAGGAACAACTGAAACTTTTGTTAAAAATTGGGGTTAGGGGCATGGCAGGCCCAATATGCTGTCTCTTCATCCAGCCACTTAGAGGCCTTACTTGAGGCCTGGGCTCAGGCTGAGGGTCACAATGTGTGTTTGTGACAAATGTGGCCCGCGAGCATGGGCGGGGCCTCATGGGCCACACTGGTTTTAACTGCACTGGACTTTGGACAACATACCAATCACAAGGTCTCTTGCCATGGGGAAGGTGTTCTGATTTCTGCATCATTTTCAACCTTGGGCAGTGGTTCGAGATAAGGTCTCGGTTCTGAAGCCTGAAAACCGCAGTTGGGAAGAGATGACGACCTAAGGCCATGGAGGGTCTGATATGCTCAGTGTGCGGTCAGTTGCATGTGTTTTGTTCCAGAGGTTCTGACTCAGGTTGTGTCAGGCAGTGCATTAGTGCCCACGTTAGAGTATATAATTTGGGTATAGTCGAGTGCCGTGTAGGTTTATCCTCATTTGAGGTGCCTGGGCAGCTCATTAGGCAAGATATTTTTTCTAGAGGGCAGACAGAGTGCTGCATTGTGGGTCCGGAATTGCCAAACTTGAGGGATTCTGGGCCAGGAGTGTGAGGACAGAAGTCTGAGAACACAAGCTAGACCAGAGCTATTCAGGCCGAGGGCACGGCAGGTACCCCCTGCAGATCTGAACCAATATCTCAAGCATCTGAAGTCACGGCGATATCAGACGTTGGCTCATATTGGAGTTTCGGTGCATGACTGCCCCTTCATGAACGGAGCGGAATTTCAAGGCCATGGAGGTTTTCCCACGTTGGGAGTTGTGGGATGCCCCCTTCAATGATTCCTTCTGCGGGACAATTGAGACCTGTTGGGCAGCTCCAGGGCATCCCATATGGAATGACTCCAGAGCACCGTTGGAGGATGGAAGCCAGGGAAGCCCGCCTCGCATTCCAATTGTCTCCTAGCCACAATTGAGTTGAGATCGAATGGCTCTGCGGGAGCAAACGGAGTGGCTGCGTTGAAATGGACTTTCCTGAGGATGGGGCCTAATGTGTGTTTGTGTCCATGAGGGCCTTGGAATGGGTCGGTGGCACCGGGACCCTGAAGTATTCTCCTAAGCTTTTGACATAGATCCCATTCACAAGTTTCCTTGTGGAGACGAAATTTGTTCTGATGGGTGCCTCAGGAAACCCCCTATGCTGGTATTGGAATCCAGGCTTTTGAGGAGACATGCTTGTAAACCAAAGTAATGGATCCTATTGTGGCCTAGGGTCCTGTCTGGTTCAATCTTCTTCTCTGGGGATATCCATCTAAGGAATGTGTGGAGGTAGATGCTCACCTGGTGTCAGACCACCATTGTTTGACCCCGGAGACCTACACTATGGGGATGGCCTCGGGGACTTTTGAGAGTTCTCCTAATTTGTACGATTTGGGACAATCGATTGGGCAGAATTCCCATGGATTGGGTAGGCACAGTCCTAATGTGTGGCTCCAGGGGGCCCCGCCTGGAGGGTGTGTGGCCCAGGACTTTGAGGACAGAAGTCTGAAAACACAAACTCAGCTTAGGTTTGGGGACGTTTGTATGGCAGGGCCAAGCTACAAACCATGAGAAGAACTCTTCAGGATATGAAGAAAGAGCGAGTCTGAGGCACTTGCTTAGGCTTTTGTCACTGGATTTTGTATCAACGATGGCCGTGGAATATGGGGAGGCCTCATGGGTCATGGACGAATCTTCCTCTCTGTGGATTTGGACCGGTCCCAATTGTTTTTCGTCAATCTGTGGGATGTGAGGTCTTTCAGGTTTATTCAGGTGTCTGAACAAAAGAGGAATTCCAAAGCAGAGCCCTGGGGAAGCATGAAGGAACAACCCAAACTATTTTTAAAAATTGGGGCCTAGGGGCATGGCAGGCCCAATATGCTGTCTCTTCATCCAGCCACTTAGAGGCCTTACTTGAGGACTGTGCTCAGGCTGAGGGTCACAATGTGTGTTTGTGACCAATGTGGCCCGAGAGCATGGGCGGGGCCTCATGGGCCACACTGGTTTCAACCACACTGGACTTTGGAAAACATGTCAATCATACGGTCTCTTGCCATGGGGAAGGTGTTCTGATTTCTGCATCATTTTCAACCCTGGGCAGTGGTTGGAGATAAGGCCTAGGTTCTGAACCTGAAAAACCGCAGTTTGGAAGAGATGACGACCTAAGGCCATGGCGGGTCTGATATGCTCAGTGTGCAGTCAGCTGCCTGGGTTTGGTCAGGTGGTTCCGGCACAGGTTGTCAGAGAGTGCATTAG
Source organism: Mustela nivalis (assembly GCF_964662115.1). Taxonomy (NCBI): domain Eukaryota; kingdom Metazoa; phylum Chordata; class Mammalia; order Carnivora; family Mustelidae; genus Mustela; species Mustela nivalis. The sequence goes on along the minus strand of NW_028136485.1, from coordinate 1,244,608 downwards.
TGCCCAGGTTAGACTATATAATTTGGGTATAGTCGAGTGCCGTGTAGGTTTATCCTCATTTGAGGTGCCTGGGCTCCTCATTAGGCATGATATTTTTTCTAGAGGGCAGGCAGATTGCTGCATTGTGGGTCCGGAATTGCCAAACTTGAGGGCTTCTGGGCCCAGGGTGTGAGGACAGAAGTCTGAGAACACAAGCTAGACTTGGGCCTCAGGCCGAGGGAACGGAAGGTACCACCTGCAGATCTGAACCAATATCTCAAGCATCCGAAGTCATGGCGAGGATCAGACCCTGGCTCAGGTTGGAGTTTGTGTGCATGACTGCCCCTTCATAAACGGAGCGGAATCTCAAGGCCATGGAGGTTTTCCCACGTTGGGAGTTGTGGGATGCCCCCTTCAAAAATTCCTTCTGCGGGACAACTGAGACCTGTTGGGCAGCTCCAGGACATCCCATATGGAATGACTCCAGAGCACCGTTGGAGGATGGATGCCAGGGAAGCCCGCCTCGCATTACAATTGTCTCCTAGCATCAAGACAGTTGAGATCGGATGGCTCTGCGGGAGCAACTGGGATGTGGCTGAGTTGAAATTGACTTTCCTGACGGTGGGGTCTAATGTGTGTTTGTGTCCATGAGGGCCTTGGAATGGGGTGGTGGCACCGGGACCCTGAAGTATTCTCCTAAGCTTTTGACATAGCTCCCATGCACAAGTTTCCTTGTGGAGACGAAATTTGTTCTGATGGGTGCCTCAGTAAACCCTTTATGCTGGTATTGGAATCCAGGCTTTTGAGGAGACATGCCTGTAAACCAATGCAATGGATCCGATTATGTCCTAGAGTCCTGTCTGGTTCAATCTTCTTATCTGGGGATATCCATCTATGGAATGCGTGGAGGTAGATGCTCACCTGGTGTCAGATCGCCCTTGTTTGTTCCCGGAGACCTACACTATTGGGATAGCCTCGGGGACTTTGGAGAGCTTCTAATTTGTACGATTTTGGACAATGGCATGGGTGGAATTGCCATGGATTGGGTAGGCACAGTCCTAATGTGTGGCTCCATGGGCCCCAGCCTGGAGGGAGTGTGGCCAGGACTTTGAGGACAGAAGTCTGAAAACACAAACTCAGCTTAGGTTTGGGGATGTAGGTATGGCAGGCCCAATCTAAAAACCATGAGAAGAACTCTTCAGGATATGAAGAACGAGCGAGTCTGAGGCACTTGCTCAGGCTTTTGATCTGGATTTTGTATCAACGATGGCCGTGGAATGTGGGGGCGCCTCATGGGTCATGGATGAATCTTCCTCTCTGTGGATTTGAACCGTTCCCAATTGTTTTTCGTCAATCTGTGGGATGTGAGGTCTCCTTTCAGGTTTATTACCTCAGGTGTCTGAACAAAAGAGGAATTCCAAAGCAGAGCCCTGGGGAAGCATGAAGGAACAACCCAAACTATGGTTAAAAATTGGGGCCTAGGGGCATGGCAGGCCCAATATGCTGTCTCTTCATCCAGCCACTTAGAGGCCTTACTTGAGGACTGTGCTCAGGCTGAGGGTCACAATGTGTGTTTGTGACCAATGTGGCCCGAGAGCATGGGCGGTGCCTCATGGGCCACACTGGTTTCAACTACACTGGACTTTGGACAACATGTCAATCATACGGTCTCTTGCCATGGGGAAGGTGTTCTGATTTCTGCATCATTTTCAACCCTGGGCAGTGGTTGGAGATAAGGCCTAGGTTCTGAACCTGAAAAACCGCAGTTTGGAAGAGATGACGACCTAAGGCCATGGCGGGTCTGATATGCTCAGTGTGCAGTCAGCTGCCTGGGTGTTGGTCAGGTGGTTCCAGCTCAGGTTGTCAGACAGTGCATTAGTGCCCAGGTTAGATTATATAATTTGGGTATAGTCGAGTGCCGTGTAGGTTTATCCTCATTTGAGGTGCCTGGGCTGCTCATTAGGCATGATATTTTTTCTAGAGGGCAGGCAGATTGCTGCATTGTGGGTCCGGAATTGCCAAACTTGAGGGCTTCTGGGCCAGTAGTGTGAGGACCGAATTTGAGAAGACAAGGTAGACTTGGGCTTCAGGCCGAGGGCACGGCAGGTACCCCCTGCAGATCTGAACCAATATCTCAAGCATCCGAAGTCATGGCGAGGATCAGACCCTGGCTCAGGTTGGAGTTTGTGTGCATGACTGTCCCTTCATAAACGGAGCGGAATCTCAAGGCCATGGAGGTTTTCCCACGTTGGGAGTTGTGGGATGCCCCCTTCAAAAATTCCTTCTGCGGGACAACTGAGACCTGTTGGGCAGCTCCAGGACATCCCATATGGAATGACTCCAGAGCACCGTTGGAGGATGGATGCCAGGGAAGCCCGCCTCGCATTACAATTGTCTCCTAGCAACAAGACAGTTGAGATCAGATGGCTCTGCGGGAGCAACTGGGGTGTGGCTGAGTTGAAATTGACTTTCCTGACGGTGGGGTCTAATGTGTGTTTGTGTCCATGAGGGCCTTGGAATGGGGTGGTGGCACCGGGACCCTGAAGTATTCTCCTAAGCTTTTGACATAGCTCCCATGCACAAGTTTCCTTGTGGAGACGAAATTTGTTCTGATGGGTGCCTCAGTAAACCCCTTATGCTGGTATTGGAATCCAGGCTTTTGAGGAGACATGCCTGTAAACCAAAGCAATGGATCCGATTATGTCCTAGAGTCCTGTCTGGTTCAATCTTCTTATCTGGGGATATCCATCTATGGAATGAGTGGAGGTAGATGCTCACCTGGTGTCAGACCGCCCTTGCTTGTCCCCGGAGACCTACACTATTGGGATGGCCTCGGGACTTTGGAGAGTTCTCCTAATTTGTATGATTTTGGACAATGGAATGCGTGGAATTGCCATGGATTGGGTAGGCACAGTCCTAATGTGTGGCTCCATGGGCCCCAGCCTGAAGGGAGTGTGGCCAGGACTTTGAGGACAGAAGTCTGAAAACACAAACTCAGCTTAGGTTTGGGGATGTAGGTATGGCAGGCCCAATCTAAAAACCATGAGAAGAACTCTTCAGGATATGAAGAACGAGCGAGTCTGAGGCACTTGCTCAGGCTTTTGATCTGGACGTTGTATCAACGATGGCCATGGAATGTGGGGGGGCCTCATGGGCCATGAATGAATCTTCCTCTCTGTGGATTTGAACCGTTCCCAATTGTTTTTCGTCAAGCTGTTGGATGTGAGGTCTCCTTTCAGGTTTATTACCTCAGGTGTCTGAACAAAAGAGGAATTCCAAAGCAGAGCCCTGGGGAAGCATGAATGAACAACCCAAACTATTTTTAAAAATTGGGGCCTAGGGGCATGGCAGGCCCAATATGCTGTCTCTTCATCCAGCCACTTAGAGGCCTTACTTGAGGACTGTGCTCAGGCTGAGGGTCACAATATGTGTTTGTGACCAATGTGGCCCGAGAGCAGGGGCGGGGCCTCATGTGCCACACTGGTTTCAACTACACTGGACTTTGGAAAACATGCCAATCACAAGGTCTCATGACATGGGGAAGGTGTTCTGATTTCTGCATAATTTTCAACCCTGGGCAGTGGTTGGAGTTAAGGTTAGGTTCTGAACCTGAAAAACCACAGTTGGGAAGTGATGACGACCTAAGGCCATGGCGGGTCTGATATGCTCAGTGTACGGTCAGCTTCCTGGGTGTTATTCAGGAGTTTCTGGCTCAGGTTGTGTCAGACAGTGCATTAGTGCCCAGGTTAGTCTATATAATTTGGGTAGAGTCGAGTGCTGTGAAGTTTTATCCTTATTTGAGCTGCCTGGGCAGCTCATTAGGCAAGATATTTTTTCTAGAGGGCAGGAATAGTGCTGCATTGTGGGTCCGGAATTGCCAAACGTGAGGGCTCAGGGCCACGAGTGTGAGGACAGAAGTCTGAGAAACAAGCTAGACCAGGGCTTCAGGCCGAGGGCACGGCAGGTACCCCCTGCTGATCTGAACCAATATCTCAAGCATCTGAAGTCACGAGGAGGAACATACGTTGGCTCAGGTTGAAGTTTCTGTGCATGACAGCCCCTTCATGAACAGAGAGGAATCTGAAGGCCATGGAGGATTTCCCACGTTGGGAGTTGTGTGATGCCCCCTACAAGGATTCCTTCTGCGGGCCAATTGAGACCTGTTGGGCAGCTCCAAAACATCCCATATGGAATGACTCCAGAGCACCGTTGGCAAATGGATGCCAGGGAAGCCCGCCTCGCATTCCAATTGTCTCCTAGCATCAAGAGAGTTGAGATCGGATGGCTCTGCGAGAACAACCGGGGTGGCTGAGTGAAATGGAATTACCTAAGCATGGGGCCTAATGTGTGTTTGTGTCCATGAGGACCTTGGAATGGAGCGGTGGCACCGGGATTCTGAAGTATTCTCCTAAGATTTTGACATAAGTCCCATGCACAAGTTTCCTCGTGGAGACGAGATTTTTTCTGATAGGTGCCTCAGGAAACTCCCTATACTGGTATTGGAATCCAGGCTTTTGAGGAGACATGCCTGTAAACCAAAGTAATGGATCCGATTATGGCCTAGGGTCCTGTCTGGTACCATATCCTTCTCTGGGGACATCCATCTATGGTATGAGTGGAGGTAGATGCTCAGCTGGTGACAGACCGCCCTTGTTTGTCCACTGAGACGTACATATTGGTATGGCCTCGGAGACTTTGGAGGGTTCTCCGAATTTGTACAACTTTGGACAATGGAATGGGCAGAATTCCCAATAATGGGGTAGGCACAGTCCTAATGTGTGGCTCCAGGGTCCCCAGCCTGGAGGATGTGTGGCCCAAGACTTTGAGGACAGAAGTCTGAAAACACAAACTCAGCTTAGGTTTGGGGACGTAGGTATGGCAGGCCCGATCTACAAACCATGAGAAGAACTCTTCAGAATATGAAGAAAGAGCGAGTCTGAGGCTCTTGCTCAGGCTTTGGTCTCTGGATTTTGTGTCAACGATGGCCGTGGAATGTGGGGAGACCTCATGGGCCATGGACGAATCTTCCGCTCTGTGGATTTGGCCCGGTCCCAATTGTTTTTCGTCAATCTGTGGGATGGGAGGTCTCCTTTCAGGTTTGTTACCTCAGGTTTCCCAACCAAAGAGGAATTCCAAAGCAGAGCCCTGGAGAAGAGTGAAGGGACAACCCAAATTATGGTTAAAATTTGGGGCCTAGGGGCATGGCAGGCCCCATATGCTATCTCTTCATCCAGCAACTGAGAGGCCTTACTTGAGGACTGGGCTCAGGCTGAGGGTCACAATGTGTTTTTGTGACCAATATGGCCCGCGAGCTTGTGCGGGGCCTCATGGGCCACACTGGTTTCATCTACACTGAACTTTGGAAAATATGCCAATCACAAGGACTCTTGCCATGGGGAAGGAGTTCTGATTTCTTCATCATTTTCAACCCTGGGTAGTGGTTGGAGATAAGGTCTAGGTTCTGAATCCTGAAAACCGCAGTTGGCAAGAGATAATGTCCTAAGGCCATGGTGGGTCTGATGTGCTCAGTGTGTGGTCAGCTGCCTGGTTTTTGGTCAGGAGGTTCGGGCTCGGGTTGTGTCAGACAGTGCATTTGTGCGCAGGTTAGACTATATTATTTGGGTACAGTCGAGTGCCGTGTAGGTTGATCCTCATTTGAGGAGCCTGGGCAGCTCATTAGGCAAGATATTTTTTCTAGAGAGCAGGCAGAGTGCTGCGTTCTGGGTCGGGTATTGCCAAACTTGAGGGCTTCTGGGCCAGTAGTGAGAGGACAGAAGTCTGAGAACACAAGCTAGACTTGGTTTAACGAGGGCAAGGCAGGTACCCCCTGCACATCTGAACTAATATCTCATGCATCTGAAGTCACGGCGAGGATCAGACGTTGGCTCAGGTTGTAGTTTCTGTGCATGACTGCCCCTTCATGAACGGAGTGGAATCTCAAGGCCATGGAGGTTTTCCCACGTTGGGAGTTGTGGGATGCCCCTTTCAAGAATTCCTTCTGCGGGACAATTGAGACCTGTGGGCAGCTCCAAAAATCCCATACGGAATGACTCCAGAGCACCGTTCGAGGATGGATGCCAGGGAAGCCCGCCTCGCATTCCAATTGTCTCCAGCAACAAGACAGTCGAGATTGGATGGCTCTGCGGGACAACCGGGTTGGCTGAGTTGAAATGGACTTTCCTGAGCATGGGGCCTAATGTGTGTTTGTGCCCATGAGGACCTTGGAATGGGGCGGTGGCACCGGGACTCTGAAGTATTCTCCTAATATTTTGACATAGGTCCCATGCACAAGTTTTCTCGTGGAGATGAGATTTTTTCAGATGGGTGCCTCAGGAAACCCCCTATGCTGGCATTGGAATCCAGGATTTTGAGGAGACATGCCTGTAAACCAAAGCAATGGATCCGATTATGGCCTAGGGTCCTGTCTGGTTCCATCTCCTTCTCTGGGGACATCCATCTATGGTATGAGTGGAGGTAGATGCTCAGCTGGTGTCAGACCGCCCTTGTTTGTCCACAGAGGCCTACATATTGGGATGGCCTCGGGCATTTTGGAGGGTTCTCCTAATTTGTACAATTTTGGACAATGGAATGGGCAGAATTCCCATGCATGGGGTAGGCACAGTCCTAATGTGTCACTCCAGTGGCCCCAGCCTGGAGGGTGTGTGGTCCAAGACTTTGAGAACAGAATTCTGATAACACAAACTCAGCTTAGGTTTGGGGACGTAGGTAAGGCAAGCCCAATCTACAAACCATGAGAAGAACTCTTCAGGCTATGAAGAAAGAGCGAGTCTGAGGGACTTGCTCAGGCTTTGGTCTCTGGATTTTGTATCAGCGATGGCCGTGGAATGTGGGGAGGCCTCATGGGCCATGGACGAATATACCTCTCGGTGTATTTGGCCCGGTCCCAATTGTTTTTCGTCAATCTGTGGGATGGGAGGTCTCCTTTCAGTTTTGTTACCTCAGGTTTCCAAACCAAAGAGGAATTCCAAAGCAGAGCCCTGGGGAAGAGTGAAGGGACAACCCAAACTATGGTTAAAATTTGGGGCCTAGGGGCATGGCAGGCCTCATATGCTGTCTCTTCATCCAGCCACTGAGAGGCCTTACTTGAGGACTGGGCTCAGGCTGACGGTCACAATGTGTGTTTGTGAACAATGTGGCCCACAAGCATGGGCGGGGCCTCATGGGCCACCATGGTTTCAACTACACTGAACTTTGGAGAATATGCCAATCACAAGGTCTCTTGCCATGGGGAAGGAGTTCTGATTTCTGCATCATATTCAACCCTGGGCAGTGGTTGGAGTTAAGGTCTAGGTTCGGAAGCCTGAAAACCGCAGTTGGGAAGAGATGATGACCTAAGGCCATGGTGGGTCTGATGTGCTCAGTGTGCGGTCAGCTGCCTGGTTGTTGGTCAGGAGGTTCGGGCTCAGGTTGTGTCAGACAGTGCATTAGTGCCCAGGTTAGACTCTATAATTTGGGTACAGTCGAGTGGCATGAAGTTTGATCCTCATTTGAGGTGCCTGGGCAGCTCATTAGGCAAGATATTTTTTCTAGAGGGCAGGCAGAGTGCTGCATTGTGGGCCCGGAATTGGAAAACTTGAGGGCTTCTGGGCCAGTAGTGTGAGTACAGAAGTCTGAGAACACAAGCTAGACTTGGGCTTCAGGCCGAGGGCAAGGCAGTTATCCCCTGTACATCTGAACCAATATCTCATGCATCTGAAGTCACGGCGAGGATCAGACGTTCGCTCAGGTTGTAGTTTCTGTGCATGACTGCCCCTTCATGAACGGAGAGGTATCCCAAGGCCATGGAGGTTTTCCCACGTTGGGAGTTGTGGGATGCCCCTTTCAAGGATTCCTTCTGCGGGACAATTGAGACCTGTTGGCAGCTCCAACACATCCAATATGGAATGACTCCAGAGCACCGTTCGAGGATGGATGCCAGGGAAGCCCGCTTCGCATTCCAATTGTCTACTAGCAACAAGACAGTTGAGATCCGATGGCTCTGCTGGAGCAACCGGGGTGGCTGAGTTGAAATGGACTTTCCTGAATATGGGGCCTAATGTGTGTTTGTGTCCATTAGGACCTTGGAATGGGGCGGTGGCACCAGGACTCTGAAGTATTCTCCTAAGATTTTGACATAGGTCCCATGCACAAGTTTCTTCATGGAGACGAGAAGTTTTCTGATGGGTGCCTCAGAAAACGCCCTATGCTGGTATTGGAATCCAGGCTTTTGAGGAGACATGCCTGTAAACCAAAGCAATGGATCCGATTATGGCCTAGGGTCCTGTCTGGTTCCATCTCCTTCTCTTGGGACATCCATCTATGATCTGAGTGGAGGTAGATGCTCAGGTGGTGTCAGACCGCCCTTGTTTGTCCACAGAGACCTACATATTGGGATGGCCTCGGGGACTTTGGAGGGCTCTCCTAATTTATAAAATTTTCGACAATGGAATGGGCAGAATTCCAATGCATGGGGTAGGCACAGTCCTAATGTTTGGTTCCAGGGGACCCAGCCTGGAGGGTGTTTGGCACAGGACTTTGAGGACAGAAGTCCGAAAACACAAACTCAGCTTAGGTTTGGGGACGTAGGTATGGCAGGCCCAATATACAAACCATGAGAAGAACTCTTCAGGATATGAAGAAAGAGCGAGTCTGAGGCGCTTGCTCAAGTTTGGTCTCTGGATTTTGTGTCAACGATGGCCGTGGAATGAGGGGAGGCCTCATGGGCCATGGACGAATCTTTCTCTCTGTGGATTTGGCCCAGTCCCAATGTTTTTCGTCAATCTGTGGAATGGATGGTCTCCTTTCAGGTTTGTTAACTCAGGTGTCGCAACCAAAGAGGAATTCCAAAGCAGAGCCCTGGGGAAGAGTGAAGGGACAACCCAAACTATGGTTAAAATTTGGGGCCTAGGGGCATGGCAGGCCCCATATGCTGTCTCTTCATCCAGCCACTGAGAGGCCTTACTTGAGGACTGGGTTCAGGCTGAGGGTCACAATGTGTGTTTGTGACCAATGTGGCTCAGAAGCAAGTCGGGGCCTCATGGGCCACACTGGTTTCAACTACACAGAACTTTGGACAACAGGCCAAACACAAGGTCTCTTGGCATGGGGAAGGAGTTCTGATTTCTGCATCATTTTCAACCTTGGGCAGTGGTTGGAGAAAAGGCCTAGGTTCGGAAGCCTGAAAACCGCAGTTGGGAAGAGATGATGACCTTAGGCCATGGTGGGTCTGATGTGCTCAGTGTGCGGTCAGCTGCCTGGTTGTTGGTCAGGAGGTTCGGGCTCAGGTTGTGTCAGACAGTGCATGAGTGCCCAGGTTAGACTCTATAATTTGGGTACAGTCGAGTACCGTGTAGTTTGATCCTCATTTGAGGTGCCTGCGCAGCTCATTAGGCATGATATTTTTTCTAGAGGGCAGGCACAGTGCTGCATTGTGGGTCCGGAATTGCCAAACTTGAGGGCTTCTGGGCCAGTAGTGTGAGGACAGAAGTCTGAGAACACAAGCTAGACTTGGGCTTCAGGCCGAGGGTAAGGCAGGTACCCCCTGCACATCTGAACCAATATCTCATGCATCTGAAGTCAAGGCAAGGATCAGACGTTGGCTCAGGTAGTAGTTTCTATGCATGACTGACTCTTCTTGAACGGAGGAATCTCAAGGCCATGGAGGTTTTGCTACCTTGGGAGTTTAGGGATGCCCCCTTCACGGATTCCTTCTGCGGGAAAATTGAGACCTGTTGGGCAGCTCCAAAACATCCCATATGGAATGACTCCAGAGCACCGTTCGAGGATGGATGCCAGGGAAGCCCGCCTCGCATTCCAATTGTCTCCTAGCAACAAGACAGTGGAGATCGGATGGCTCTGCGGGAGCAACCGGTGTGGCTGAGTTGAAATGGACGTTCCTGAGAATGGGGCCTAATATGTGTTTGTGTCCATGAGGACCTTGGAATGGGGCGGTGGCACCGGAACTCTGAAGTATTCTCCTAAGATTTTGATATAGGTCCCATGCACAAGTTTCCTCGTGTTGACGAGATTTTTTCTGATGGGTGCCTCAGGAAACCCCCTATGCCTGTATTGGAATCCAATATTTTGAGGAGACATGCCTGTAAACCAAAGCAATGGATCCGATTATGGCCTAGGGTCCTGTCTGGTACCTTCTCCTTCTCTGGGGACATCCATCTGTGGTCTGAGTGGAGGTAGATGCTCAGCTGGTGTCAGACAGCCCTTGTTTGTCCAAAGAGGCCTACATATTGGGATGGCCTCGGGGACTTTGGAGTGTTCTCCTAATTTGTACAATTTTGGACAATGGAATGGGCAGAATTCCCATGCATGGTGTAGGCACAGTCCTAATGTGTGGCTCCAGGGGCCCCAGCCTGGAGGGTGTGTGGCCCAGGACTTTGAGGACAGAAGTCTGAAAACACAAACTCAGCTTAAGTTTGGGGACGTCGGTATGGCAGGCCCAATCTATAAACCATGAGAAGAACTCTTCAGGATATGAAGAGCGAGTCTGAGGCACTTTCTCAGGCTTTGGTCTCTGGATTTTGTGTCAATGATGGCCGTGGAATGTGGGGAGACCTCATGGGACATGGACGAATCTACCTCTCTGTGTATTTGGCCCGGTCCCAATTGTTTTTCGTCAATCTGTGGGATGGGAGGTCTCCTTTCAGGTTTGTTACCTCAGGTGTCCCAACCAAAGAGGAATTCCAAAGCAGAGCCCTGGGGAAGAGTGAAGGGACAACCCAAACTATGGTTAAAATTTGGGGCCTACGGGCATGGCAGGGCCCATATGTTGTCTCTTCATCCAGCCACTGAGAGGCCTTACTTGAGGACTGGGCTCAGGTTGAGGGTCACAATGTGTTTTTGTGACCATTGTGGCTCACGAGCATGGGCGGGTCCTCATGGGCCACACTCGTTTCATCTACACTGAACTTTGGAGAAGATGCCAATCACAAGGTCTCTTGCCATGGTGAAGGAGTTCTGATTTCTGCATCATTTTCAAACCTGGGCAGTGGTTGGAGATAAGGTCTAGGTCGCAGGCTGAAAACCGCTGTTGGGAAGAGATGATGGCCTAAGGCCATGGTGGGTCTGATGCGCTCAGTGTGCGGTCAGTTGCCTGGTTGTTGGTCAGGAGGTTCGGGCTCAGGTTGTGTCAGACAGTGCATTTGTGCCCAGGATAGACTATATAATTTGGGTACAGTCGAGTGCCGTGTAGGTTGATCCTTATTTGAGGTGCCCGGGCAGTTCATTAGGCAAGATATTTTTTCTAGAGGGCAGGCAGAGTGCTGCATTGTGGGTCCAGAATTGCCAAACGTGAGGGCTTCAGGGCCAGTAGTGTGAGGATAGAAGTCTGAGACCACAAGCTTGACTTGGGCTTCAGGTCGAGGGCAAGGCAGGTACCCCCTGCACATCTGAACCAATATCTCATGCATCTGAAGTCACGGCGAGGTCTGAAGTTGGCTCAGGTTGTAGTTTCTGTGCATGACTGCCCCTTCATGAACGGAGAGGAAACTCAAGGCCATGGAGGTTTTCCCACGTTGGGAGTTGTGGGATGCCCCCTTCAAGGATTCCTTCTGCGGGACAATTGAGAGCTGTTGGGCAGCTCCAAAACATCCCATATGGAATGACTCCAGAGCACCGTTCGAGGATGGATGCCAGGGAAGCCCGCCTCGCATTCCAATTGTCTCCTAGCAACAAGACAGTTGAGATCGGATGGCTCTGCGGGAGCAACCGGGGTGGCTGAGTTGAAATGGACTTTCCTGAGCCTGGGGCCTAATGTGTGTTTGTGCCCATGAGGACCTTGGAATGGAGCGGTGGCACCGGGACTCTGAAGTACTCTCCTAAGATTTTGACATAGGTCCCATGCACAAGTTTCCTCGTGGAGACGAGATATTTTCTGAGGGGTGCCTCAGGAAACCACCTATGCTGGTATCAGAATCCAGGCTATGAGGAGACATGCCTGTAAACCAAAGCAATGGATCCGATTATGGCCTAGGGTCCTGTCTGGTACCATATCCTTTTCTGGGGACATCCATCTATGGTATGAGTGGACGTAGATACTAAGCAAGTGTCAGACTGCCCTTGTTTGTCCACCGAGACCTAGATATTGGGATGGCCTCGGGGACTTTGGAGGGTTCTCCTAAATTGTCCAATTTTGGACAATGGAATGGGCAGAATTTCCATGCATGGGGTAGGCACAGTCCTAATGTGTGGCTCCAGGGGCCCCAGCCTGGAGGGTGTGTGGCCCAGGACTTTGAGGACAGAAGTCTGAAAACACAAACTCAGCTTAAGTTTGGAGACCTAGGTATGGCAGGCCCAATCTACAAACCATGAGAAGAACTCTTCAGGACATGAAGAAAGAGCGAGTCTGAGGCACTTGCTCAGGCTTTGGTCTCTGGATTTTGTGTCAACGATGGCCGTGGAATGTGGGAGGCCTCATGTGCCATGGACGAATCTTCCTCTCTGTGGATTTGGATCGGTCCCAATTGTTTTTCGTCAATCTGTGGGATGTGAGGTCTCCTTTCATGTTTGTTACCTCAGGTGCCCAACCAAAGAGGAATTCCAAAGCAGAGCCTTGGGGAAGAGTGAAGGGACAACCCAAACTATGGTTAAAATTTGGGGCCTAGGGGCATGGCAGGCCCCATATGCTGTCTCTTCATCCAGCCACTGAGAGGCCTTACTTGAGGACTGGGCTCAGGCTGAGGGTTACAATGTGTTTTTGTGACCATTGTGGCTCGCGAGCATGGGCGGGGCCCCATGGGCCACACTGGTTTCATCTACACTGAACTTTGGACAACATGCCAATCACAAGGTCTCTTGCTATGGTGAAGGAGTTCTGATTTCTGCATCATTTTCAACCCTGGGCAGTGGTTGGAGATAAGGTCTAGGTCGGAAGCCTGAAAACCTCTGTTGGGAAGAGATGATGGCCTAAGGCCATGGTGGGTCTGATGTGCTCAGTGTGAGGTCAGCTGCCTGGTTGTTGGTCAGGAGGTTCGGGCTCAGGTTGTGTCAGACAGTGCATTAGTGCCCAGGTTAGACTCTATAATTTGAGTATAGTCGAGTGCCGTGTATGTTGATCCTCATTTGAGGTGCCTGGGCAGCTCATTAGGCAAGATATTTTTTCTAGAGGGCTGGCAGAGTGCTGCATTGTGGGTCCGGAATTGCCAAACGTGAGGGCTTCTGGGCCAGTAGTGTGAGGACAGAAGTCTGAGAACACAAGCTAGACTTGGGCTTCAGGCCGAGGGCAAGGCAGGTACCCCCTGTACATCTGAACCAATATCTCATGCTTCTGAAGTCACGGCGAGAATCAGACGTTGGCTCAGGTTGTAGTTTCTGTGCATGACTGCCCCTTCATGAACGGAGAGGAATCTCAAGGCCATGGAGGTTTTCCCACGTTGGGAGTTGTGGGATGCCTTCTTCAAGGATTCCTTCTGCGGGACAATTGAGACATGTTGGCAGCTCCAACACATCCCATATAGAATGACTTCAGAGCACCTTTCGAGGATGGATGCCAGGGAAGCCCGCCTCGCATTCCATTTGTCTCCTAGGAACAAGACAGTTGATATCGGATGGCTCTGCAGGAGCAACCGGGGTGGCTGAGTTGAAATGGACTTTTCTGTGCATGGGGCCTAATGTGTGTTTGTGTCCATGAGGACCTTGGAATGGGGCGGTGGCACCGGGACTCTGAAGTATTCTCCTAATATTTTGACATAGGTCCCATGCACAAGTTTCCTCGTGGAGACTAGGTTTTTTCTGCTGGGTGCCTCAGGAAACCCCCTATGCTGGTATAGGAATCCATGATTTTGTGGATTCATGCCTGTAAACCAAAGCAATGGATCCGATTATGGCTTCGGGTCCTGTCTGGTTCCATCTCCTTCTCTGGGGACATCCATCTATGGTATGAGTGGAGGTAGATTCTCAGCTGGTGTCAGACCGCCCTTGTTTGTCCACAGAGACCTAGTATTGGGATGGCCTCGGGGATTTTGGCGGGTTCTCCTAATTTGTACAATTTTGGACAATGGAATGGGCAGAATTACCATACATGGGGTAGGCACAGTCCTAAAGTGTGGCTCCAGGGGCCCCAGCCTTGAGGGTGTGTCCCAGGACTTTGAGGACAGAAGTCTGAAAACACAAACTCAGTTAGGTTTGGGGACGTAGGTATGGCAGGCCCAATCTACAAACCATGAGAAGAAGTCTTTAGGTTATGAAGAAAGAGCGAGTCTGAGGCGCTTGCTCAGGCTTTGGTCTCTGGATTTTTTGTCAACGATGGCCGTGGAATGAGGGGAGGCCTAATGGGCCATGGACGAATCTTCATCTCTTGGCATTTGGCCTGGTCCCAATTGTTTTTCGTCAATCTGTGGGATGGGAGGTCTCCTTACAGGTTTGTTACCTCAGGTGTCCCAACCAAAGAGGAATTCCAAAGCAGAACCCTGGGGAAGAGTGAGGGGACAACCAAAACTATGGTTAAAATTTGGGGCCTAGGGGCAGGGGAGGCCCAATATGCTGTCTCTTCATCCAGCCACTGAGAGGCCTTACTTGAGGACTGGGCTCAGGCTGAGGGTCACAATGTGTTTGTGACCAATGTGGCTTGCGAGCATGGGCGGGGCCTCATGAGCCACACTGGTTTCAACTACACTGGTCTTTGGAAATCATGCCAATCACAAGGTCTCTTGCCATGGGGAAGGTGTTCTGATTTCTGCATCTTTTTCAACGCTGAGAAGTGGTTGGAGATAAGGCCTAGGTTCTGAACCTGAAAAACCGCAGTTGGGATGAGATGACGACCTAAGGCCATGGCGGGTCTGATATGCTCAGTGTGCTGTCAGCTTCCTGGGTGTTATTCAAGAGTTTCTGGCTCAGGTTGTGTCAGACAGTGCTTTAGTGCCCAGGTTCGGCTATAAAATTTGGGTAGAGTCGAGTGCCGTGAAGTTTTATCCTCATTTGAGGTGCCTGGGCAGCTCATTAGTCAAGATATTATTTATAGAGGGCGTGCAGAGTGCTGCATTGTGGGTCCGGAATTGCCAAACTTGAGGGCTTCTGGGCCACAGATGTGAGGACAGAAGTCTGAGAACACAAGCTAGACCATGGCTACAGTCCGAGGGCACGGCAGGTACCCCCTGCAGATCTGAACCAATATCTCAAGCATCTGAAGTCACGGCGAGTATCAGACGTTGGCTCAGTTTGGAGTTTCTGTGCATGACTGCCCCTTCATGAACGGAGCAGAAACTCAAGGCCATGGAGGTTTTCCCACGTTGGGAGTTGTGGGATGCCCCCTTCAAGGATTCCTTCTGCGGGACAATTGAGACCTGTTGGGCAGCTCCAGGACATCCCATATGGAATGACTCCAGAGCATGGTTGGAGGATGGATGCCAGGGAAGCCCGCCTCGTATTCCAATTGTCTCCTAGCAACAGGACAGTTGAGATTGGATGGCTCTGCGGGAGCAACCGGGATGGCTGAGTTGAAATGGACTTTCCTGAGTATGGGGCTAATATGTGTTTGTGTCCATGAGGGCCTTGGAATGGGGCGGTGGCACCGGGACCCTGAAGTATTCTCCTAAGCTTTTGACGTAGCTCCCATGCACAAGTTTCCTTGAGGAGACGAGATTTGTTCTGATGGGTGCCTCAGGAAACCCCTTATGCTGGTATTGGAATCCAGGCTTTTGACGAGACATGCCTGTAAACCAAAGCAATGTATCCGATTATGGCCTAGGGTCCTGTCTGGTTCAATCTTCTTCTCTGGGGATATCCATCTATGGAATGAGTGGAGGTAGATGCTCAACTGGTGTTAGACCGCCCTTGTTTGTCCCCGGAGACCTACACTATTGGGATGGCCTCGGGTACTTTGGAGAGTTCTCCTAATTTGTACGATTTTGGACATCAGAATGGGCAGAATTCCCATGGATTGGGTAGGCACAGTCCTAATGTGTGGCTCCAGGGGCCCCAGCCTGGAGGGTGTGTGGCCCAGGACTTTGAGGACAGAAGTCTGAAAACACAAACTCAACTTAGGTTTGGGGACGTAGGTATGGCAAGCCCAATCTACAAACCATGAGAAGAACTCTTCAGGATATGAAGAAAGAGCGAGTCTGAGGCACTTGCTCAGGCTTTTGTCTCTGGATTTTGTATCAACGATGGCCGTGGAATGTGGGGAGGCCTCATGGGTCATGGACGAATCTTCCTCTCTGTGGATTTGGACCGGCCCCATTGTTTTCGTCAATCTGTAGGATGGGAGGTCTCCTTTCAGGTTTATTACCTCAGGTGTCTGAAAAAGAGGAATTCCAAAGCAGAACCCTGGGAAAGAGTGAAGGGACAACCCAAATTATGGTTAAAAATTGGGGCCTAGGGGCATGGCAGGCCCCATATGCTGTCTCTTCATCCAGCCACTGAGAGGCCTTACTTGAGGACTGGGCTCAGGCAGAGGGTCACAATGTGTGTTTGTGACCAATGTGGCTTGCGAGCATGGGCGGGGCCTCATGGACCACACTGGTTTCAACTACACTGAACTTTGGACAACATGCCAATCACAAGGTCTCTTGCCATGGGGAAGGTGTTCTGATTTTTGCATCATTATCAACCCTTGGCAGTGGTTGGAAATAAGGTCTTGGTTCTGAAGCCTGAAAAACCGCAGTTCTGAAGAGATGACGACCGAAGGCCATGGCGGGTCTGATATTCTCAGTGTACAGTCAGCTGCCTGGGTTTTGGTCAGGAGGTTCTGGCTCAGATTGTGTCAGACAGTGCATTAGTGCCCAGGTTATACTATATAATTTGGGTACAGTCGAATGCCGTGTAGGTTTATCCTCATTTGAGGTGCCTGGGCTGTTCATTAGGCAAGATATTTTTTCCAGAGTGCAGGCAGAGTGCTGCATTGTTGGTCCGGAATTGCCAAACTTGAGGGCTTCTGGACCACGAGTATGAGGACAGAAGTCTGAGAACACAAGCCTGATTTGGGCTTCAGGCTGAGGGAACGGCAGGTACCCCCTGCAGATCTGAACCAATATCTCAAGCATCTGAAGCCACGGCGAGGATCAGACGTTGGCTCAGTTTGGAGTTTCTGTGCATGACTGCCCCTTCATGAACGGAGCAGAATCTCGAGGCCATGGAGGTTTTCCCACGTTGGGAGTTGTGGGATGCCCCCTTCAAGGATTCCTTCTGCGGGACAATTGAGACCTGTTGGGCAGCTCCAGGACATCCCATATGGAATGACTCCAGAGCACCGTTGGAGGATGGATGCCAGGGAAGACCACCTCGAATTCCAATTGTCTCCTATCAACTAGACAGTTGAGATGGGTGGCTCTGCGGAGGCAACCGGGGTGGCTGAGTTGAAATGGACTTTCCTAGGATGGGGCCTAATGTGTGTTTGTGACCATGAGGGCCTTGGAATGGGGCGTTGTTACCGGGACCCTGAAGTATTCTCCTAAGCTTTTGACGTAGCTCCCATGCACAAATTTCCTTGTGGAGACGAGATTTGTTCTGATGGGTGCCTCAGGAAACCCCTTATGCTGGTATTGGAATCCAGGCTTTTGACGAGACATGCCTGAAAACCAAAGCAATGTATCCGATTATGGCCTAGGGTCCTGTCTGGTTCAATCTTCTTCTCCGGGGATATCCATCTATGGAATGAGTGGAGGTAGATGCTCAACTGGTGTTAGACCGCCCTTGTTTGTCCCCGGAGACCTACACTATTGGGATGGCCTCGGGGACTTTGGAGAGTTCTCCTAATTTGTACGATTGTGGACATCGGAATGGGCAGAATTCCCATGGATTGGGTAGGCACAGTCCTAATGTGTGGCTCCAGGGGCCCCAGCCTGGAGGGTGTGTGGCCCAGGACTTTGAGGACAGAAGTCTGAAAACACAAACTCAGCTTAGGTTTTGGGACGTAGGTATGGCAGGCCCAATCTACAAACCATGAGAAGAACTCTTCAGGATATGAAGAAAGAATTAATCTGAGGCGCTTGCTCAGGCTTTTGTCTCTGGATTTTGTATCAACGATGGCCGTGGAATGTGGGGAGGCCTCATGGGTCATGGACGAATCTTCCTCTCTGTGGATTTGGCCCGGCCCCATTGTTTTCATCAATCTGTAGGATGGGAGGTCTCCTTTCAGGTTTATTACCTCAGGTGTCCGAAAAAGAGGAATTCCAAAGCAGAGCCCTGGGAGAGTGAAGGGACAACCCAAATTATGGAAAAAAATTCGGGCCTAGGGGCATGGCAGGCCCCATATGCTGTCTCTTCATCCAGCCACTGAGAGGCCTTACTTGAGAACTGGGCTCAGGCTGAGGGTCACAATGTGTGTTTGTGAACAATGTGGCCCACGAGCATGGGCGGGGCCTCATGGGCCACATTGGTTTCAACTACACTGGACTTTGGACAACATGCCAATCACAAGTTCTCTTGCCTAGGGGAAGGTGATCTGATTTCTGCATCATTTTCAACCCTGCGCAGTTTTTGGAGTTAAGGTCTAGTTTCTGAACCCTGAAAAACCGCATTTGGGAAGAGATGACAACCTAAGGCCATGGAGGGTCTGTTATGCTCAGTGTGCAGTCAGCTGCATGGGGTTTGATATGGAGGTTCTGGCTCAGATTGTGTCAGACAGTGCATTAGTGCTCAGGTGAGATTCTATATTTTGGGTACAGTCGAATGCCGTGTAGGTTTATCCTCATTTGAGGTGTCTTGGCAGCTCATTAGGCAAGATATTTTTGCCGAGGGCATTCAGAGTGCTGCATTGTGGGTCCGGAATTGCCAAACATGACGGCTTCTGAGCCACGAGTGTGAGAACAGAAGTCTGAGAACACAAGCCTGATTTGGGCTTCAGGCCGAGGGCACGGCAGGTACCCCCTGCAGATCTGAACCAATATCTCAAGCATCTGAAGTCAAGGCGATGATCAGACGTTGGCTCAGGTTGGAGTTTCTGTGCATGACTGCCCCTGATGAACGGAGCGGAATCGCAAGGGCATGGAGGTATTCCCACTTTGGGAGTTGTGGGATGCCCCCTTCAAGGATTCCTTCTGCGGTTCCATTGAGACCTGTTGGGCAGCTTCAGTACATCCCATATGGAATGACTCCAGAGTACCATTGGAGGATGGATGCCAGGGAAGCCCGCCTCGCATTCCAATTGTCTCCTAGCAACAAGACAGTTGAGATCGGATGGCTCTGCGGGAGCAACCGGGGTGGCTGAGTTGAAATGGACTTTCATGAGGATGGGGCCTAATGTGTGTTTGTTTCCATGAGGGCCTTGGAATGGGGCGGTGGCACCAGGACCCTGAAGTATTCTCCTAAGCTTTTGACGTAGCTCCTATGCACAAGTTTTCTTGTGGAGACGAGATTTGTTCTGATGGGTGCCTCAGGAAACCCCCTATGCTGGTATTGGAATCCAGGCTTTTGAGGAGACATGCCTGTAAACCAAAGCAATGGATCCGATTATGGCCTAGGGTCCTGTCTGGTTCAATCTTCTTCTCTGGGGATATCCATCTATGGAATGAGTGGAGATAGATGCTCAGCTGGTGTCAGACCGCCCTTGTTTGTCCCCGAGACCTACACTATTGGGATGGCCATGGGGACTTTGGAGATTTCTCCTAATTTGCACGATTTTGGACAATGGAATGGGCAGAATTCCCATGGATTGGGTAGGCACTGTCCTAATGTGTGGATCCAGGGGCCCCAGCCTGGAGGGTGTGTGGCCCAGGACTTTGAGGACAGAAGTCTGAAAACACAAACTCAGCTTAGGTTTGGGGACGTAGTATGGCAGGCTCAATCTATAAACCATGAGAAGAACTCTTCAGGATATGAAGAAAGAGCGAATCTGAGGCGCTTGCTCAGGATTTTGTCTCTGGATTTTGTATCAACGATGGCCTTGGAATGTGGGAAGGCCTCATGGGCCATGAACGAAACTTCCTCTCTGTGGATTTGGCCCAGTCAAATTGTTTTTCGTCAATCTGTGGCATGGGAGGTCTCCTTTCAGGTTTGTTATGTCAGGTGTCCCAACTAAGAGGAATTCCAAGGGAGAGCCCTGGGGAAGAGTGAAGAGACAACCCAAACTATGGTTAAAAATTGGGGCCTAGGTGCATGGCAGTCCCAATAGCTGTCTCTTTTCTAGCCACTGAGAGTCCTTACTTGAGGACTGGGCTCAGGCTGAGGGTTCCAATGTGTGTTTGTGACCAATGTGCACCGCAAGCATGGGCCACACTGGTTTCAACTACACTGAAGTTTGGACAACATACTAATCATAAGGATTCTTGCCATGCGGAAGGAGTTGTGATTTCTGCATCCTTTTCAACCCTGGGCATTGGTTGGAGATAAGGTCTAGGTTCTGAAGTCTGAAAACTACCGTTGGGAAGAGATGACGACCTAAGTCCATGGCGGGTCTGATGTGCTCAGTGTGCGGTCAGCTGCCTGGGTGTTGGTCAGAAAGTTCGGGCTCAGGTTGTGTCAGACAGTGCATTAGTGCCCAGATTAGACTCTATAATATGGGTACAGTCGAGTGCCGTGTAGGTTGTTCCGCATTTGAGGTGCCTAGGCTGCAAATTAGGCAAGATATTATTTCTAGAGGGCAGGCACAGTGCTGCATTGTGGGTCCGGAATTGCCAAACTTGAGGGCTTCTGGGCCAGGCGTGTGAGGACAGAAGTCTGAAAACACAAGCTAGACTTGGGCTTCAGGCCGAGCGCACGGCAGGTACCACCTTCAGATCTGAACCGATATCTCATGCATCAGATGTCACAGCGAGGTTCAGACTTGGCTCAGGTGGAGTTTCTGTGCATGACTGCCACTTCATGAACGGAGCGGAATCTCAAGGCCATGGATGTTTTGCACGTTGGGTGGTGGGATGCCCCCTTCAAGGATTCCTTCTGCGGCACAATTGAGACCTGTTGGGCAGCTGCAAAACATCCCATATGGAATGACTCCAGAGCACCGTTCGAGGATGGATGCCAGGGAAGCCCGCCTCGCATTCCAATTGTCTTCTAGCAACAAGACAGTTGAGATAGGATGGCTCTGCGGGATCAATCGGGGTGGCTGAGTTGAAATGGACTTTCCTGAGGATGGATCCTAATGTGTGTTTTTGTGCATGAGGGCCTTGGAATGGGGCGGTGGCACCGGGACCCTGAAGTATTCTCCTAAACATTTGACATAGCTCCCATGCACAGTTTCCTTGTGGAGACGACGAGATTTGTTCTGATGGGTGCCTCAGGAAACCCCCTATGCTTGTCTTGGAATCCAGGCATTTGAAGAGACATGCCTGTAAACCAAAGCAATGGATCCGATTTTGGCCTAGGGTCCTGTCTGTTTCCATCTCCTTCTCTGGGGACATCCATCTATGGTATGAGTGGAGGTAGATGCTCACCTGGTGTCAAACCACCCTTGTTTGTTCCGGGAGACCTACACTATTGGGATGGCCTCGGGGACTTTGGGGGGTTCTCCTAATTTGTACGATTTGGACAATGGAATGGGCAGAATTCCTATTCATTGGGTAGGCACAATCCTAATGGGTGGCTTCAGGGGCCCCAGCCTGGATGGTGTATGGCAGAGGATTTTGAGGACAGAAGTCTGAAAACAAAAACTCAGCTTAGGTTTTGGGGACGTAGTTATGGCAGGCCCAATCTACAAACCATTAGAAGAACTCTTCAGGATATGAAGAAAGAGCGATTCTGAGGCGCTTGCTCAGGCTTTTGTGTCTGGATTTTGTATCAACGATGGCCGTGGAATGTGGGGAGGCCTCATGGGCCATGGACGAATCTTCCTCTCTGTGGATTTGGCCCAGTCCCAATTGTTTTTCGTCAATCTGTGGGATGGGAGGTCTCCTTTCAGGTTTGTTACCTCAGGTGTCCCAACCAAAGAGGAATTCCAAAGCAGAGCCCTGAGGAAGAGTGAAGGGACAACCCAAACTAGGTCTCTTGCCATAGGGAAGGAGTTCTGATTTCTGCATTATTTTCAACCCTGGGCAGTGGTTGGAGATAAGGTCTATGTTCTGAAGCCAGAGAAATTGGGAAGAGATGACGACCTAAGGCCAAGGCAGGTTGTTGTGCTCAGTGTGCTGTCAGCTGCCTGGGTGTTGGTCAGGAAGTTCGGGCTCATGTTGTGTCAGAAAGTGCATTAGTGCCCAGTTTAGACTGTATAATTTGATTACAGTCGAGTGCCTGTAGATTGTTCCGCATTTGAGGAGCCTGGGCAGCTCATTAGGCAAGATATTTTTCTAGAGGGCAGGTAGAGTGCTGCATTGTGGCTCCGGAGTTGCCAAACGTGAGGGCTTCTGGGCCAGGAGTGTGAGGACAGAAGTCTGAGAACTCAAGCTAGACTTGGGCTTCAGGCCGAGGGCCCGGCAGGTACCCCCTGCAATCTGAAACGATATCTCATGCATCAGAAGTAACGGCGAGGATTAGACATTGGCTCTGGTTGGAGTTTCTGTGCATGACTGCCCCTTCATGAACGGAGCGGAATCTCAAGCCATGGAGATTTTCCCACGTTGGGAGTTGTGGGATGCCCCCTTCAAGCATTCCTTCTGCGGGACAATTGAGACCTGTTGGGCAGCTCCAGCACATCCCATATGGAATGACTCCAGAGCACCGTTCGAGGATGAATGCCAGGGAAGCCCGCCTCGCATTCCAATTGTCTCCTAGCAACAAGACAGTTTAGATCGAATGGATCTGCGGGAGCAACCGGGGTGGCTATTAAAATGGACTTTCCTGAGGATGGGGCCTAATGTGTGTTTTTGTCCATGAGGGCCTTGGAATGGGGCGGTGGCACCGGACCCTGAAGTATTCTCCTAAACATTTGACATAGCTCCCATGCACAGTTTCCTTGTGGAGACGAGATTTGTTCTGATGGGTGCCTCAGTAAACCCATTATGCTGGTCTTGGCATCCAGGTATTTGAGGAGACATGCCTGTAAACCAAAGCAATGGATCCAATTTTGGCCTAGGGCCCTGTCTGTTTCCATCTCCTTCTCTTGGGACATCCATCAATTGTATGAGTGGAGGTAGATGCTCAGCTGGTGTCAGACCGCCCTTGTTTGTCCCGGGAGACCTACAATATTGAGATGGCCTCAGAGACTTTGGAGGGTTCTCCTACTTTGTACGATTTTGGACAATGGAATGGGCAGAATTCCTATTCATTGGGTAGGCACAGTCCTAATGGGTGGCTTCAGGGGCCCCAGCCTGGATGGTGTAAGGCCCAGGACTTTGAGGACAGAAGTCTGAAAACACAAACTCAGCTTAGGGTTTGGGGACGTAGGTATGGCAGGCCCAATCTACAAACCATGAGAAGAACTCTTCAGGATATGAATTAAGAGCGAGTCTGAGGCGCTTGCTCAGGCTTTTGTGTCTGAATTTTTATCAACGATGGCCGTGGAATGTGTGGAGGCCTCATGGGCCATGGACGAATCTTCCTCTCTGTGGATTTGGCCCAGTCCCAATTGATTTTCGTCCAAATGTGGGATGGGAGGTATCCTTCCAGGTTTGTTTGTGGCTTGCAGGCATGGGCGGGGCCTCATGGGCCACACTGGTTTCAACTACACTGAAGTTTGGACAATATGCCAATCACAAGGTCTCTTGCCATGGGGAAGGAGTTCTGATTTCTGCATCATTTTCAACCCTGGGCAGTGGTTGGAGATAAGGTCTATGTTCGGAAGCCTGAAAACCGCAGTTGGGAAGAGATGATGACCTAAGGCCATGGTGAGACTGATGTGCTCAGTGTGCGGTCAGCTGCCTGGTTGTTGGTCAGGAGGTTCGGGCTCAGGGTGTGTAAGACAGTGCATTTGTGCCCAGGTTAGACTCTATAATTTGGGTATAGTCGAGTGCCGTGTAGGTTGATCCTCATTTAAGGTGCCTGGGCAGCTCATTAGGCAAGATATTTTTTCTAGACGACAGGCAGAGTGCTGCATTGTGGGTCCGGAATTGCCAAACGTGAGGGCTTCTGGGCCAGTAGTATGAGGACAGAAGTCTGAGAACACAAGCTAGACTTGGGCTTCAGGCCGAGGGCAAGGCAGGTACCCCCTGCACATCTGAACCAATATCTCATGCATCTGAAGTCACGGCGAGGATCAGACGTTGGCTCAGTTTGGAGTTTCTGTGCATGACTGCCCCTTCATGAACGGAGAGGAAACTCAAGGCCATGAAGGTTTTCCCACGTTGGGAGTTGTGGGATGCCCCCTTCAAGGATTCCTTCTGCGGGACAATTGAGACCTGTTGGGCAGCTCCAAAACATCCCATATGGAATGACTCCAGAGCACCGTTCGAGGATGGATGCCAGGGAAGCCCGCCTCGCATTCCAATTTTCTTCTAGCAACAAGACAGTTGAGATCAGATGGCTCTGCGGGAGCAACCGTGGTGGCTGAGTTGAAATGGACATTCCTGAGCATGGGGCCTAATGTGTGTATGTGTCCATGAGGAACTTGGAATGGAGCGGTGGCACCTGGACTCTGAAGTATTCTCCTAAGATTTTGACATAGGTCCCATGCACAAGTTTCCTCGTGGAGACGAGATTTTTTCTGATGGGTGCCTCAGGAAACAAACTATGCTGGTATTGGAATCCAGGATTTTGAGGAGACATGCCTGTAAACCAAAGCAATGGATCCTATTATGGCCTAGGGACCTGTCTGGTATCATATCCTTCTCTGGGGACATCAATCTATGGTTTGAGTGGACGTAGATAATCAGCTGGTGTCAGACCGCCCTTGTTTGTCCACTGAGACCTACAAATTCGGATGGCCTCCGGGACTTTGGAGGGATCTACTAATTTGTACAATTTTGGACAATTGAATGGGCAGAATTCCCATGCATGGGGTAGGCACAGTCCTAATGTGTGGCTCCAGGGGCCCCAGCCTGGAGGGTGTGTGGCCCAGGACTTTGAGGACAGAAGTCTGAAAACACAAACTCAGCTTAAGTTTGGGGACGTAGGTATGGCAGGCCCAATCTACAAACCATGAGAAGAACTCTTCAGGATATGAAGAAAGAGCGAGTCTGAGGCCCTTCTCAGGTTTTGGTCTCTGGATTTTGTGTCAACGATGGCCGTGGAATGTGGGGAGGCCTCATGGGCCATGGACGTATCTTCCTCTCTGTGGATTTGGCCCAGTCCCAATTGTTTTTCGTCAATCTGTGGGATGGGAGGTCTCCTTTCAGGTTTGTTACCTCGGGTGTCCCAACCAAAGAGGAATTCCAAAGCAGAGCCCTGGGGAAGAGTGAAGGGACAACCCAAACTATGGTAAAATTTGGGGCCTAGGGGCATGGCAGGCCCCATATGCTGTCTTTTCATCCAGCCACTGAGAGGCCTTACCTGAGGACTGGGCTCAGACTGAGGGTCACAATGTGTGTTTGTGACCAATGTGGCTTGCGAGCATGGGCGGGGCCTCAAGGGCCACACTGGTTTCAACTACACTGAACTTTGGACAACATGCCAATCACAAGGTCTCTTGCCATGTGGAAGTAGTTCTTATTTCTGCATCATTTTCAACCTTGGGCAGTGGTTGGAGATAAGGTCTAGGTTCGGAAGCCTGAAAACCACAGTTTGGAAGAGATGATGACCTAAGCCCATGGTGGGTCTGATGTGCTCAGTGTGCGGTCAGCTGCCTGGTTGTTGGTCGGGAGGTTCGGGCTCAGGTTTTGTTAGACAGTGCTAGTGCCCAGGTTAGACTCTATAATTTGGATACAGTCGAGTACCGTGTAGGTTGATCCTCATTTGAGGTGGCTGCGCAGCTCATTAGGCATGATATTTTTTCTAGAGGGCAGGCACAGTGCTGCATTGCCAAACTTGAGGGCTTCTGGGCCAGTAGTGTGAGGACAGAAGTCTGAGAACACAAGCTAGACTTGGGCTTCAGGCCGAGGGCAAGGCAGGTACCCCCTGCACATCTGAACCAATATCTCATGCATCTGAAGTCACGGCGAGGATCAGGCGTTGGCTCAGGTTGTAGTTTCTGTGCATGACTGCCCCTTCATGAACGGAGAGGTATCTCAAGGCCATGGAGGTTTTCCCACGTTGGGAGTTGTGGTATGCCCCCTTCAAGGATACCTTCTGCGGGACATGAGACCTGTTGGGCAGCTCCAACACATCCCATATGGAATTACTCCAGAGCACCGATCGAGGATGGATGCCAAGGAAGCGCGCCTCGCATTCCAATTGTCTCCTAGCAACAAGACAGTTGAGATCGGATGGCTATTGGGAGCAACCGGGGTGGCTGAGTTGAAATGGACTTCCCTGAGCATGAGGCCTAATGTGTGTTTGTGTCCATGAGGACCTTGGAATGGGGCGGTGACACCGGGACTCTGAATTATTTTTTAAGATTTTGACATAGGTCCCATGTACAAGTTTCCTCGTGGAGACGAGACTTTTTCTGATGGGTGCCTCAGGAAACCCCCTATGCTGGTATTGGAATCCAGGATTTTGAGGAGCCATGCCTGTAAACCAAAGCAATGGATCCGATTATGGCCTCGGGTCCTGTCTGGTTCCATCTCATTCTCTGGGGACATCCATCTATGGTATGAGTGGAGGTAGATGCTCAGCTGGTGTCAGACCGCCCTTGTTTGTCCACAGAGACCTACATATTTGGATGGCCTCGGGGAATTTGGTGGGTTATCCTAATTTGTACAATTTTGGACAATGTAATGGGCAGAATTCCCATGTATGGGGTAGGCATAGTCCTAATATGTGGCTCCAGGGGCCCCATCCTGGAGGGTTTGACCCAGGACTTTGAGGACAGAAGTCTGAAAACACACACTCAGCTTAGGTTTGGGGACGTAGGTATGGCAGGCCCAATCTACAAAACATGAGAAGAAGTCTTCAGGATTGAAGAAAGAGCGAGTCTGAGGCGCTTGCTCAGGCTTTGGTCTCTGGATTTTTTGTCAACGATGGCCGTGGAATGAGGGGAGGACTAATGGGACATGGACGAATCTTCATCTCTTGGCATTTGGCCCGGTCCCAATTGTTTTTCGTCAATCTGTGGGATTGGAGGTCTCCTTTCAGGTTTGTTACCTCAGGTGTACCAACCAAAGAGGAATCCAAAGCAGAGCCCTGGGGAAGAGTGAGGGGACAACCAAAATTATGGTTAAAATTTGGGGCCTAGGGGCATGGCAGGCCCCATATGCTGTCTCTTCATCCAGCCCCTGAGAGGCCTTACTTGAGGACAGGGCTCAGGCTGAGGGTCACAATGTGTGTTTGTGACCAATGTGGCCCGCGAACATGGGTGGGGCCTCATGGGCCACACTGGTTTAAACTACACTGATCTTAGGACAACATGCCAATCACAAGGTCTCTTGCAATGGGGACGGAGTTCTGATTTCTGCATCATTTTCAACCCTGAG
Source organism: Mustela nivalis (assembly GCF_964662115.1). NCBI lineage: Eukaryota > Metazoa > Chordata > Mammalia > Carnivora > Mustelidae > Mustela > Mustela nivalis. Next base: position 1,217,366 of record NW_028136485.1, on the reverse strand, counting down.
CAGGGGTTGGAGAATGGTTTAGGATCGGAAGCCTGAAAGCCGCAGTTGGGATGAGATGATGACCTAAGGCCATGGTGGTTCTGATGTGCTCAGTGTGCAGTCAGCTGCCCGGTTGTTGGTCAGGAGGTTCGGGCTCAGGTTGTGTCAGACAGTGCATTAGTGCCCAGGTTAGACTATGTAATTTGGGTACAGTTGAGTGCCGTGTAGGTTGATTCTCATTTGAGGTGCCTGGGCACCTAATTAGGCAAGATATTTTTTCTCGAGGGCAGGCAGAGTGCTGCATTGTGGGTCCGGAATTGCCAAACTTGAGGGCTTCTGGGCCAGTAGTGTGAGGACAGAAGTCTGAGACCACAAGCTAGACTTGGGCTGCAGCCCGAGGGCAAGGCAGGTACCCCTGCACATCTGACCAATATCTCATGCATCTGAAGTCACGGCGAGGATCAGACGTTGGCTCAGGTTGTAGTTTCTGTGCATGACTGCCCCTTCATGAACGGAGAGGAATCTCAAGGCCATGGAGGTTTTCCCACGTTGGGAGTTCTGGGATGCCCCCTTCAAGGATTCCTTCTGCGGGACAATTGAGACCTGTTGGGCAGCTCCAACACATCCCATATGGTATGACTCCAGAGCAACGTTCGAGGATGTATGCCAGGGAAGCCCGCCTCGCATTCCAAATGTCTCCTAGCAACAAGACAGTTGAGATCGGATGGCTCTGCGGGAGCAACCAGGATGGCTGAGTTGAAATGGACTTTCCTGAGCATGGGGCCTAATGTGTGTTTGTGTCCATGAGGACCTTGGTATGGAGCGGTGGCACCTGGACTCTGAATTATTCTCCTAAGATTTTGACATAGGTCCCAAGCACAAGTTTCCTCGTGGAGACGAGATGTTTTCTGATGGGTGCCTCAGGAAACCCCCTAGGCTGGTATTGGAATCCATGCTTTTGAGGAGACATGCCTGTAAACCAAAGCCATGGATCCGATTATGGCCTAGGTTCCTGTCTGGTACCATCTCCTTCTCTGGGGACATCCATGTATGTTATGAGTGGATGTAGATGCTCAGCTGGTGTCAGACCGCCCTTGTTTGTCCAAAGAGACCTACATATTGGGATGGCCTCGGGGACTTTGGAGGGTTCTCCTAATTTGTACAATTTTGGACAATGGAATGGGCAGAATTACCATGCATGGGGTAGGAACAGTCCTAATGTGTGGCTCAAGGGGCCCCAGCCTGGAGGGTGTGTGGCCCAGGACTTTGAGGACAGAAGTCTGAAAACACAAACTCAGCTGAGGTTTGGGGACGTAGGTGTGGCAGTCCCAATCTACAAACCATGAGAAGAACTCTTCAGGATACGAAGAAAGAGCGAGTCTGAGGCGCTTGCTCAGGCTTTGGTCTCTGGATTTTGTGTCAACGATGGCCGTGGAATTTGGTGAAGCTCATGGGCCATGGACGAACCTTCCTCTATGTGGATTTGGCCCGGTCCCAATTGTTTTACGTCAATCTGTGGGATGGGAGGTTTCCTTTCAGGTTTGTTACCTCAGGTGTCCCAACCAAAGAGGAATTCCAAAGCAGAGCCCTGGGGAAGAGTGAAGGGACAACCCAAACTATGGTTAAAATTTGGGGCCTAGGGGCATGGCAGGCCCCATATGCTGTCTCTTCATCCAGCCACTGAGAGGCCTTACTTGAGGACTGGGCTCATGCTGAGGGTCACAATGTGTGTTTGTGACCAATGTGGCCCGCGAGCATGTGTGGGGCCTCATGGGCCACACTGGTTTCATCTACACAGAACTTTGGACAACATGCCAATCACAAGGTCTCTTGCCATGGGGAAGGAGTTCTGATTTCTGCATCATTTTCAACCCTGGGCTGTGGTTGGATATAAGGTCTAGGTTCTGAATCCTGAAAACCACAGTTGGGAAGAGATGATGACCTAAGGCCATGGTGGTTCTGATGTTCTCATTCTGTGGTCAGCTGCCTTTTTGTTGGTCAGGAGGTTCGGGCTCAGGTTGTGTCAGACAGTGCATTAGTGCCCAGGTTAGACTCTATAATTGGGTACAGTCGAGTGTTGTGTAGGTTGATCCTCATTTAAGGTGCCTGGGCAGCTCATTAGGCATGATATTTTTTCTAGAGGGCAGGCACAGTGCTGCATTGTGGGTCCGGAATTGCCAAACTTGAGGGCTTCTGGGCCAGTAGTGTGAGGACAGAAGTCTGAGAACACAAGCTAGACTTGGGCTTCAGGTCGAGGGCAAGGCAGGTACCCCCTGAGCATCTGAACCAATATCTCATGCATCTGAAGTCACGGCGAGGATCAGACGTTGGCTCAGGTTGTAGTTTCTGTGCATGACTGCCCGTTCATGAACGGAGAGGAATCTCAAGGCCATGGAGGTTTTCCCACGTTGGGAGTTGTGGGATGCCCCCTTCAAGGATTCCTTCTGCGGGACAATTGAGACCTGTTGGGCAGCTCCAAAACATCCCATATGGAATGACTAGAGCACCGTTCGAGGATGGATGCCAGGAAAGACCGCCTCGCATTCCAATAGTCTCCTAGCTACAAGACAGTTGAGATGGATGGCTCTGCGGGAGCAACCGGGGTGGCTGAGTTGAAATGGACTTTCCTGAGTATGGGGCCTAATATGTGTGTGTCCATGAGGACCTTGAAATGGGGCGGTGGCACGGGGACTCTGAAGTATTCTCATAATATTTTGACATAGTTCCCATGCATAAGTTTCCTACTGGAAACGAGATTTTTTCTGATGGGTGCCTCAGGAAACCCCCTATGCTGGTATTGGAATCCAGGATTTTGAGGAGACATGCCTGTAAACCAAGCAATGGATCCGATTATGGCCTAGGGTCCTGTCTGTTTCCATCTCCTTCTCTGAGGACATCCATCTATGGTATGAGTGGAGGTAGATGCTCAGCTGGTGTCAGACCGCCCTTGTTTGTCCACTGAGAACTACATATTGGGATGGCCTCGGGGACTTTGGAGGGTTCACCTAATTTGTACAATTTTGGACAATGGAATGGGCAGAATTCCCATGCATTGGGGAGGCATTGTCCTACTGTGTGGCTCCAGGGACCCAGCCAAGAGGGTGTGTGGCCCAGGACTTTGAGGACAGAAGTCTGATAACACAAACTCAGCTTAGGATTGGGGACGCAGGTATGGCAGGCCCAATCTACAAACCATGAGAAGAACTCTTCAGGACATGAAGAAAGAGCGAGTCTGAGGCGCTTGCTCAGGCTTTGGTCTCTTTATTTTGTGTCAACGATGGCCGTGGAATGTGGGGAGGCCTCATGGGCCATGGAGGAATCTTCCTCTCTGTGGATTTGGCCCGGTCCCCATTGTTTTTCGTCAATCTGTGGGATGGGCGGTCTCCTTTCAGGTTTGTTACCTCAGGTGTCCGAACCAAAGAGGAATTCCAAAGCAGAGCCTTGGGGAATAGTGAAGTGACAACCCAAACTATGGTTAAAATTTGGGGCCAAGGGGCATGGCAGGCCCCATATGCTGTCTCTTCATCCAACCACTGAGAGGCCTTACTTGAGGACTGGGCTCAGGCTGAGTGTCACAATGTGTGTTTGTGACCAATGTGGCTCAAGAGCATGGGCGGGGCCTCATGGGCCACATTGGTTTCAACTACACTGAACTTTGGACAACATGCCAACCACAAGGTCTCTTGCCATGGGGAAGGAGTTCTGATTTCTGCATCATTTTCAACCTTGGGCAGTGTTTGGAGATAAGGTCTAGGTTCGGAAGCCTGAAAACCGCAGTTGGGATGAGATGATGACCTAAGGCCATGGTGGGTCTGATGTGCTCAGTGTGCGGTCAGCTGCCTGGTTTTTGGTCGGGAGGTTCGGGCTCAGGTTTTGTTAGACAGTGCTAGTGCCCAGGTTAGACTCTATAATTTGGGTACAGTCGACTGCCGTGTAGGTTGATCCTCATTTGAGGTGCCTGCGCAGCTCATTAGGCATGATATTTTTTTTAGAGGGCAGACACAGTGCTGCATTGTGGGTCCGGAATTGCCAAACTTGAGGGCTTCTGGGCCAGTAGTGTGAGGACAGAAGTCTGAGAACACAAGCTAGACTTGGGCTTCAGGCCGAGGGCAAGGCAGGTACCCCTGCACATCTGAACCAAATCTCATGCATCTAAGTAACGGCGAGGATCAGGCGTTGGCTCAGGTTGTAGTTTCTGTGCATGACTGCCCCTTCATGAACGGAGAGGTATCTCAAGGCCATGGAGGTTTTCCCACGTTGGGAGTTGTGGGATGCCCCCTTCAAGGATACCTTCTGCGGGACAATTGAGACCTGTTGGGCAGCTCCAACACATCCCATATGGAATTACTCCAGAGCACCGATCGAGGATGGATGCCAAGGAAGCCCGCCTCGCATTCCAATTGTCCCCTAGCAACAAGACAGTTGAGATCGGATGGCTATGGGAGCAACCGGGGTGCTGAGTTGAAATGGACTTTCCTGAGAATGGGGCCTAATGTGTGTTTGTGTCCATGAGGACTTTGGAATGGGCCGGTGACACCGGGACTCTGAATTATTTTTCTAAGATTTTGACATAGGTCCCATGCACAAGTTTCCTCGTGGAGACGAGTCTTTTTCTGATGGGTGCCTCAGGAAACCCCCTATGCTGTATTGGAATCCAGGATTTTGAGGAGACATGCCTGTAAACCAAAGCAATGGATCCGATTATGGCCTCGGGTCCTGTCTGGTTCCATCTCATTCTCTGGGGACATCCATCTATGGTATGAGTGGAGGTAGATGCTCAGCTGGTGTCAGACCGCCCTTGTTTGTCCACAGAGACCTACATATTGCGATGGCCTCGGGGAATTTGGAGGGTTATCCTAATTTGTACAATTTTGGACCATGGAATGGGCAGAATTCCCATGGATGGGGTAGGCATAGTCCTAATGTGTGGCTCCAGGGGCCACAGCCTGGAGGGTGTGTGGCCCAGGACTTTGAGGACAGAAGTCTGAAAACACAAACTCAGCTTAGGTTTGGGGACGTAGGTGTGGCAGTCCCAATCTACAAACCATGAGAAGAAGTCTTCGGGATATGAAGAAAGAGCGAGTCTGAGGCGCTTGCTCAGGCTTTGGTCTCTGGATTTTTTGTCAACAATGGCCGTGGAATGAGGGGAGGACTAATGGGACATGGACGAATCTTCATCTCTTGGCATTTGGCCCGGTCCCAATTGTTTTTCGTCAATCTGTGGGATTGGTGGTCTCCTTTCAGGTTTGTTACCTCAGGTGTCCCAACCAAAGAGGAATTCCAAAGCAGAGCCCTGGGGAAAAGTGAGGGGACAACCAAAACTATGGTTAAAATTTGGGGCCTAGGGGCATGGCAGGCCCCATGTGCTGTCTCTTCATCCAGCCCCTGAGAGGCCTTACTTGAGGACAGGGCTCAGGCTGAGGGTCACAATGTGTGTTTGTGACCAATGTGGCCCGCGAGCATGGGCGGGGCCTCATGGGCCACACTGGTTTAAACTACACTGAACTTCGGACAACATGCCAATCACAAGGTCTCTTGCCATGGGGAAGGAGTTCTGATTTCTGCATCATTTTCAACCCTGGGCAGGGGTTGGACATAAGGTTTATGTTCGGAAACCTGAAAGCCGCAGTTGGGAAGAGATGATGACCTAAGGCCATGGTGGGTCTGATGTGCTCAGTGTGCGGTCAGCTGCCTGGTTGTTGGTCAGGAGGTTCGGCCTCAGGTTGTGTCAGACAGTGCATTAGTGCCCAGGTTAGACTATGTAATTTGGGTACAGTCGAGTGCCGTGTATTTTGATCCTCATTTGAGGTGCCTGGGCAGCTCATTAGGCAAGATATTTTTTCTCGAGGGTAGGCACAGTGCTGCATTGTGGGTCCGGAATTGCCAAACTTGAGGGCTTCAGGGCCAGTACTGTGAGGACAGAAGTCTAAGACCACAAGCTAGACTTGGGCTTCAGGCCGAGGGCAAGGCAGGTACCCCCTGCACATCTGAACCAATATCTCATGCATCTGAAGTCACGGCGAGGATCAGACGTTGGCTCAGGTTGTAGTTTCTGTGCATGACTGCCCCTTCATGAACGGAGAGGAATCTCAAGGCCATGGAGGTTTTCCCACGTTGGGAGTTCTGGGATGCCCCCTTCAAGGATTCCTTCTGCGGGACAATTGAGACCTGTTGGGCAGCTCCAACACATCCCATATGGAATGACTCCAGAGCATCGTTCGAGGATGTATGCCAGGGAATCCGCCTCGCATTCCAAATGTCTCCTAGCAACAAGACAGTTGATATCGGATGGCTCTGCGGGAGCAACCGGGATGGCTGAGTTGAAATGGACTTTCCTGAGCATGGGGCCTAATGTGTGTTTGTGTCCATGAGGACCTTGGTATGGAGCGGTGGCACCGGGACTCTGAATTATTCTCCTAAGATTTTGACATAGGTCCCAAGCACAAGTTTCCTCGTGGAGACGAGATGTTTTCTGATGGGTGCCTCAGGAAACCCCCTCTGCTGGTAGAGGAATCCATGCTTTTGAGGAGACATGCCTGTAAACCAAAGCCATGGATCCGATTATGGCCTAGGTTCCTGTCTGGTACCATCTCCTTCTCTGTGGACATCCATGTATGTTATGAGTGGAGGTAGATGCTCAGCTGGTGTCAGACCGCCCTTGTTTGTCCACAGAGACCTAGTATAGGGATGGCCTCGGGGACTTTGGAGGGTTCTCCTTATTTGTACAATTTAGGACAATGGAATGGGCAGAATTACCATGCATGGGGTAGGAACAGTCCTAATGTGTGGCTCCAGGGGCCCCAGCCTGGAGGGTGTGTGGCCCAGGACTTTGAGGACAGAAGTCTGAAAACACAAACTCAGCTGAGGTTTGGGGACGTAGGTGTGGCAGTCCCAATCTACAAACCATGAGAAGAACTCTTCAGGATATGAAGAAAGAGCGAGTCTGAGGCGCTTGCTCAGGCTTTTGTCTCTGGATTTTGTGTCAACGATGGCCGTGGAATTTGGTGAAGCTCATGGGCCATGGACGAACCTTCCTCTCTGTGGATTTGGCCCGGTCCCAATTGTTTTTCGTCAATCTGTGGGATGGGAGGTCTCCTTTCAGGTTTGTTACCTCAGGTGTCCCAACCAAAGAGGAATTCCAAAGCAGAGCCCTGGGGAAGAGTGAAGGGACAACCCAAACTATGGTTAAAATTTGGGGCCTAGGGGCATGGCAGGCCCCATATGCTGTCTCTTCATCCAGCCACTGAGAGGCCTTACTTGAGGACTGGGCTCAGGCTGAGGGTCACAATGTGTGTTTGTGACCAATGTGGCTCGGGAGCATGGGCGGGGCCTCATGGGCCACACTGGTTTCAACTTCACTGAACTTTGGACAACATGCCAATCACAAGGTCTCTTGCCATGGGGAAGGAGTTCTGATTTCTGCATCATTTTCAACCCTGGGCAGTGGTTGGAGATAAGGTCTAGTTTCGGAATCCTGAAAATCGCTGTTTGGAAGAGATGATGACCTAAGGCCATGGTGGGTCTGATGTGCTCAGTGTGCGGTCAGCTGCCTGGTTGTAGGTCAGGAGGTTCGTGCTCAGGTTGTGTCAGACAGTGCATTAATGCCCAGATTAGACTATGTAATTTGGGTACAGTCGAGTGCCGTGTAGGTTGATCCTCATTTGAGGTGCCTGGGCAGCTCATTAGGCAAGATATTTTTTCTCGAGGGCAGTCAGAGTGTTGCATTGTGGGTCCGGATTTGCCAAACTTGAGGGCTTCTGGGCCAGTAGTGTGAGGACAGATGTCTGAGACCACAAGCTAGACTTGGGCTTCAGGCCGAGTGCAAGGCAGGTACCCCTTGCACATCTGAACCAATATCTCATGCATCTGAAGTCACGGCGAGGATCAGACGTTGGCTCAGGTTGTAGTTTCTGTGCATGACAGAAGGTTGAGCCGGACAGGCCCTTAGGCCCTAATCTCAACTCTTGCTTTGTTTTCCAGGTGTCACTCCTCAGAGGCTTTGGTTCGAAGAACAGGATATGGGGATTTCCTGAGGCACTGAACAGAACTTCTCTCATCTCCACATGGGAAGTTTTCTTGTTAGAGCCGTGTCAAACACCTCCGGTTGGAGAATCCTGCAGAGTCCCTGAGCCACCTCCACATTCCAAGGTCTCCCAGGCCACCAAGCCACAGTAGGACTCATCTTCAGGAGAGTCCATTTCAACTCTCCCCTCTGGGTAGCTCACCCAGGAGCCCGCAGATTGAGCCTGACTTGTCCTGACTAAAGAGTGGGAATATGAGGTGGCGTTCCCAGGCATCCATGCTTAGACACCTGCTCTCGAGTCTTTCCGTATGGGGCCTCCTGGAACCATCCAATAGCACTCGACTTTCGTGCAGAAGGAAACCTTGAGGTTTGGAGTAGTTCACAAATCCCATCGTAGGCAAACCTTCCTGGCCTCATGAAGCCCCCACACCCTTCAGGAAGAGGCCATGCTGGACAAAAACTCTAGCCTGAGGCACGTCTCATAGTTGACATGACCTCAGTGCAGGACATCTCGATTCAGCCTCTCAGAGTGGGCCTGCCGTGCCATCGGTCCCAAACCTCACGCTAGCTTGTGTTTTCAGACTTCCTTCCTCACACTCCTGGCAAACAAGCCCTCCGGACTAGGAACTCCAGAACCACAACCCAGCCCAGGGTCTGCCCAAGGGAAGAAAAACGTTTCCCTGTGGGGCCCTCTCCAGAAAACCCAGATGAGGATCAACCTGCTCGGGCCTCGATGGTACCCGAACTGGATAGGCTGCTCTGGGCACTCATGCTCTGTCTGACACAGCCTGAAGCCAGACGTCCAGACAGTCAAGGTGACAGCTGGGCGCACACCGAGCACTTCGGACACGCCATGGTCTTATGCCGTCACCTCTTCCTAACCTTGGTTTTCAGATATCTGAACCTAGACATTATATCAATTCTCCACACAGCTGGGTATCGCAAGCACAACACAGAACTCCTCCTTCCCCGTGGCTGTAAAGCTTGCTCTTGGCATGGTGTTACACCTTCAGGGTGGGAGAAACCTTCATGGCCCCTGATGTCACGCCCAAACTTGAGTGCTGCTTGGGCACAAATTCACATTGTGACCCTCAGCATGAGCCCCATGTCAAAGAAAGGCCTGTCAGGGCCTGGACCAAGAGCCCACATATGGGGCATGCCATGCCCATAGCCACCCAGGACCAACTAGATGGTGTGTATTCCTGTTGAAGGAACCCACTGCTGTGCTCTAGAGTCCCTCTCCTGGGGGGTCCCCTGTGGCAGAAAACAGTACTCTTCCCTTCCCACAGATTGAACCCAAACACTTGGGAGCTTGGACAATCCCCCGAGAGGAAGGCTCTTCCTCGGCCCCTGAAGCAACCCCTACCCTGAACGGCCACTGTGAACGCAACACCCAGAGACAAAAGCCTGAGCGACTGCCTCCCACTTGCCCTCCTTTGATATCCAGAGGATCTCCCCTCTCGGACTTGAGATCAGGCCTGCCATTACCTTGGCCCCTACCTGAGCCAAGTTTGCTTTTTCAGACATCTGTCCCCACAGCCCTGGCAAACACAGCCTCTAGGCTGGGTCCTCTGGAGCCATACCACAGGACCATGCCTGCTCTCTCCTGGGAAACTCTGTCCATTCCTTTGGCCACACACCTCCATAATATGAGAAACCTCAAGGCCCCCGAGGACATACCATTACCGGGAGCCTCCCTGCACACACAGGGGCCTTCGGACACAATCGGAGCTGCTACCTCCATGAAGGCATGCACACAGATGTCAACAGAGATAGAAGGTTGAGCCGGACAGGCCCTTAGGCCCTAATCTCAACTCTTGCTTTGTTTTCCAGGTGTCACTCCTCAGAGGCTTTGGTTCGAAGAACAGGATATGGGGCTTTCCTGAGGCACTGAACAGAACTTCTCTCGTCTCCACATGGGAAGCTTCCTTGTTGGAGCCGTGTCAAACACCTCAGGTTGGAGAATCCTGCAGAGTCCCTGAGCCACCTCCACATTCCAAGGTCTCCCAGGCCACCAAGCCACAGTAGGACTCATCTTCAGGAGAGTCCATTTCAACTCTCCCCTCTGGGTAGCTCACCCAGGAGCCCGCAGATTGAGCCTGCCTTGTCCTGACTAAAGAGTGGGAATATGAGGTGGCGTTCCCAGGCATCCATGCTTAGACACCTGCTCTCGAGTCTTTCCGTATGGGGCCTCCTGGAACCATCCAATAGCACTCGACTTTCGTGCAGAAGGAAACCTTGAGGTTTGGAGTAGTTCACAAATCCCATCGTAGGCAAACCTTCCTGGCCTCATGAGGCCCCCACACCATTCAGGAAGAGGCCATGCTGGACAAAAACTCTAGCCTGAGGCACGTCTCAGAGTTGAAATGACCTCAGTGCAGGAGATCTCGATTCAGCCTCTCAGAGTGGGCCTGCCGTGCCATCGGTCCCAAACCTCACGCTAGCTTGTGTTTTCAGACTTCCTTCCTCACACTCCTGGCAAACAAGCCCTCCGGACTAGGAACTCCAGAACCACAACCCAGCCCAGGGTCTGCCCAAGGGAAGAAAGACGTTTCCCTGTGGGGCTCTCTCCAGAAAACCCAGATGAGGATCAACCTGCTCGGGCCTCGATGGTACCAGAACTGGATAGGCTGCTCTGGGCACTCATGCTCTGTCTGACACAGCCTGAAGGCAGACGTCCAGACAGACAAGGAGACAGCTGGCCGCACACCCAGCACTTCGGACACGCCATGGTCTTATGCCGTCACCTCTTCCTAACCTTGGTTTTCAGATATCTGAACCTAGACGTTATATCAATTCTCCACACAGCTGGGTATCCCAAGCACAACACAGAACTCCTCCTTCCCCGTGGCTGTAAAGCTTGCTCTTGGCATGGAGTCACACCTTCAGGGTGGAAGAAACCTACATGGTCCCTGATGCCACGCCCAAACATGAGTGCTGCTTGGGCACAAATTCACACTCTGACCCTCAGCATGAGCCCCATGTCAAAGAAAGGCCTGTCAGGGCCTGGGCCAAGAGCCCGCATATGGGGCTTGCCAAGCCCCTATGCACCCAATCCTCACCAGTGTTTTTTGTTTTCCCGTCGCCCCGCCCGTACCTGGGGCTCTGCTTTGGAATCCCTTTCTTGGAGAGACACATGAGCCAGACAACACTTTTCCACCCTTCCCACAAAATGACCCCAAACTCTTGGGAGCTGGGACATATCCCCAGACAGGGATACTCGTCCACAGTCCCTGAGGACACCCCTCCAATCCACGGCTATCTCGGACACAACAACCAGAGACAAAAGCCTGAAGGAACGCCTCCCACTCGCCCTTGTTTCAGAAGCCCAGTAGCTCCCTCTCGGGCTGTACATACGGCCTGCCATACCCTAGGCACCACTCATAAGCTGAGTTTGTGTTTTCAGACTTCTGTGCCCTCAGCCTGGACCCACACAACCGCCAGGCTAGGGCCTCTGGAGCCACAGCGAAAGATTGTGCCTGCCCTCTCCAAGGAAATTGTGCCCAATCCATTTACCACACCCTACAGGTTAGGGAAAAGCTCCAAGGCCCCTGAGGCCATCAATAGTGTAGGCCACCCTGGACTAAGTGGGGCTCTCTGACACCAGCGGAGCAACTATCTCCACTTAGACTCTCAGACAGTGTCCCCAGAGACAGAAGGTTGAAATGGACAGGCCCCCAGGCCCTAATCTGAACCTTAGCTTTGGTTTCCATGTGTCCGTCCTCAGAGGTCTGTTTTCGTAGACCAGCACACGGGGCTTTTCTGAGGCACCAAACCAAACCTCTCTCGCCTCCACATGGGGAGCTTACTTACTGGGGATGTATCAAACCCTTCAGGTAGGAGAGTTCCGCAGGGCCACTGAACAACCAGCACATTCCAAGGTTTCCATGGACCCAAACGCACATTATGACGCATCCTCAGGAGAGGCCATTTTAACTCAGCCCCCTGGTTAGCGTGCCCCAGAGGCAGCAGATCAAACATATCTTGTGGCTAATGGCCAATGGGGATGCGAGGCATGCTGTACAGGGATCCATCCTTCGAACCGTGCTCTCCAGTCCTTCCGTATGGTATGTCCTGGAGCCATGCAACAGGACTCGAATGTCCCACAGAAGGAAACCTGGTGGTTTGGGGCAACCTCCAAACTCAGCGTGGGAAAACTTCCTTGGCCTCATGAGGCCCCCGCTTCATGAAGGTGCCATCATGGACACATACTCCAGCCTCAGCCAACGTCTGATCCTCAGCCTGACTTCAGATGCAGGAGATTTTGATTCAGCCTCTGCCTAGTGTGCCTGCTCTGCCCTTGGCTCCAATCCTCACTTTAGCTTGTGTTCCTAGACTTCCGTCCTCACACTCCTGGCCCACAAACCCTCCCTTCTGGGAATTCTGGGGCCACAATGAAGCACTCCGCCTGCCTCCCAGGAGAAAAACTTTGTCTATGGTGCTGCCCAGAAACCCCAAATGAGGATCAAACTGCTTGGCCCTCGGCAACACCCCAATTGCATAGGCTACCTTAAACACTGATGCTCTGTCGCAAATAGCCTGAGCCCAGACCTTCCAACAGACACCGACACAGCTGGCTGCACACCCAGCACATTGGACCCGCCACTGCCTTAGGCCACCATCCATTCCCAACCTGGGTTTTCAGTCATCAGAACCTAGACCTTATCTCCAATCCCTGCACAGGGGGGAACCTGATGCACAAGTCAGAACCCCTCCTTCCCCATGGCAAGAAACCTTGCTGCTGGCAGTGAGTCAAACCTTCAGCGTAGGATAAAACGGCATGGCCCATGAGGCCACGCCCATGTGTGAGGGCCGCCTTGGGCACAAACACACATTGTGACCCTCAGCGTGAGTACCTTATTCAAGTAACGCCTCTCAGTGATTGGACCAAGAGCCCGCATATGTGGCTTGCCATGCCCATAGGCACGCAGGACTAACTAGATGGTGTGTATTCCAGTTGAGGGAACCCACTGCTGTGCTCTAGAGTCCCTCTCCTGGGGGGTCCCCTGTGGCAGAAAACAGTACTCTTCCCTTCCCACAGATTGAACCCAAACACTTGGGAGCTTGGACAATCCCCCGAGAGGAAGGCTCTTCCTCGGCCCCTGAAGCAACCCCTACCCTGAACGGCCACTGTGAACGCAACACCCAGAGACAAAAGCCTTAGCGACTGCCTCTCACTTGCCCTCCTTTGATATCCAGAGGATCTCCCCTCTCGGACTGGAGATCAGGCCTGCCATTACCTTGGCCCCTACCTGAGCCAAGTTTGCTTTTTCAGACATCTGTCCCCACAGCCCTGGCAAACACAGCCACTAGGCTGGGTCCTCTGGAGCCATAACACAGGACCATGCCTGCTGTCTCCTGGGAAACTCTGTCCATTCCTTTGGCCACACACCTCCAGAGTATGAGAAACCTCAAGGCCCCCGAGGACATACCATTACCAGGAGCCTCCCTGCACACACAGGGGCCTTCGGACACAAGCGGAGCTGCTACCTCCATGAAGGCATGCACACAGATGTCAACAGAGATAGAAGGTTGAGCCGGACAGGCCCTTAGGCCCTAATCTCAACTCTTGCTTTGTTTTCCAGGTGTCACTCCTCAGAGGCTTTGGTTCGAAGAACAGGATATGGGGCTTTCCTGAGGCACTGAACAGAACTTCTCTCGTCTCCACATGGGAAGCTTCCTTGTTGGAGCCGTGTCAAACACCTCAGGTTGGAGAATCCTGCAGAGTCCCTGAGCCACCTCCACATTCCAAGTTCTCCCAGGCCACAAAGCCACTGTAGGACTCATCTTCAGGAGAGTCCATTTCAACTCTCCCCTCTGGATAGCTCACCCAGGAGCCCGCAGATTGAGCCTGCCTTGTCCTGACTAAAGAGTGGGAATATGAGGTGGCGTTCCCAGGCATCCATGCTTAGACACCTGCTCTCGAGTCTTTCCGTATGGGGCCTCCTGGAACCATCCAATAGCACTCGACTTTCGTGCAGAAGGAAACCTTGAGGTTTGGAGTAGTTCACAAATCCCATCGTAGGCAAACCTTCCTGGCCTCATGAGGCCCCCACACCATTCAGGAAGAGGCCATGCTGGACAAAAACTCTAGCCTGAGGCACGTCTCAGAGTTGAAATGACCTCAGTGCAGGAGATCTCGATTCAGCCTCTCAGAGTGGGCCTGCCATGCCATCGGTCCCAAACCTCACGCTAGCTTGTGTTTTCAGACTTCCTTCCTCACACTCCTGGCAAACAAGCCCTCCAGACTAGGAACTCCAGGACCACAACCCAGCCCAGGGTCTGCCCAAGGGAAGAAAAACGTTTCCCTATGAGGCTCTCTCCAGAAAACCCAGATGAGGATCAACCTGCTCGGGCCTCGACGGTACCCGAACTGGATAGGCTGCTCTGGGCTCTCATGCTCTGTCTGACACAGCCTGAAGCCAGACGTCCAGACAGACAAGGAGACAGCTGGCCGCACACCCAGCACTTCGGACACGCCATGGTCTTATGCCGTCACCTCTTCCTAACCTTGGTTTTCAGATATCTGAACCTAGACATTATATCAATTCTCCACACAGGTGGGTATCGCAAGCACAACACAGAACTCCTCCTTCCCCGTGGCTGTAAAGCTTGCTCTTGGCATGGAGTCACACCTTCAGCGTGGGAGAAACCTTCATGGCCCCTGATGCCACGCCCAAACTTGAGTGCTTCTTGGGCACAAATTCACACTCTGACCCTCAGCATGAGCCCCATGTCAAAGAAAGGCCTGTCAGGGCCTGGGCCAAGAGTACGCATATGGGGCTTGCCAAGCCCCTATGCACCCAATCCTCACCAGTGTTTGAGTTTTCCAGTCGCCCCGCATGTACCTGGGGCTCTGCTCTGGAATCCCGTTCTTGGAGAGACACGTGAGCCAGAAAACACTTTTCCACCCTTCCCACAAAATGACCCCAAACTCTTGGGAGCTGGGACAAATCCCCAGAGAGGGATACTCGTCCACAGTCCCTGAGGCCACCCCTCCAATCCACGGCTATCTCGGACACAACATCCAGAGACAAAAGCCTGAAGGAACGCCTCCCACTCGCCCTTGTTTCAGAGGACCAGGAGCTCCCTCTCGGGCTGTACATACGGCCTGCCATACCCTAGGCGCCACTCATAAGCTGAGTTTGTGTTTTCAGACTTCTGTGCCCTCAGCCTGGACCCACACAACCGCCAGGCTAGGGCCTCTGGAGCCACAGCGAAAGATTGTGCCTGCCCTCTCCAAGGAAATTGTGCCCAATCCATTGACCACCACCCTACAGGTTAGGGAAAAGCTCCAAGGCCCCTGAGGCCATCAATAGTGTAGGCCACCCTGGACTAAGAGGGGCTCTCTGACACCAGCGGAGCAACTATCTCCACTTAGACTCTCAGACAGTGTCCCCAGAGACAGAAGGTTGAAATGGACAGGCCCCCAGGCCCTAATCTGAACCTTAGCTCTGGTTTCCATGTGTCCGTCCTCAGAGGTCTGTTTTCGTAGACCAGCACACGGGGCTTTTCTGAGGCACCAAACCAAACCTCTCTCGCCTCCACATGGGGAGCTTACTTACTGGGGATGTATCAAACCCTTCAGGTAGGAGAGTTCCGCAGGGCCACTGAACAACCAGCACATTCCAAGGTTTCCATGGACCCAAACGCACATTATGACGCATCCTCAGGAGAGGCCATTTCAACTCAGCCCCCTGGTTAGCGTGCCCCAGAGGCAGCAGATCAAACATATCTTGTGGCTAATGGCCAATGGGAATGCGAGGCATGCTGTACAGGGATCCATCCTTCGAAACGTGCTCTCCAGTCCTTCCGTATGGTATGTCCTGGAGCCATGCAACAGGACTCGAATGTCCCACAGAAGGAAACCTGGTGGTTTGGGGCAAACTCCAAACTCAGCGTGGGAAAACTTCCTTGGCCTCATGAGGCCCCCGCTTCATGAAGGTGCCATCATGGACACATACTCCAGCCTCAGCCAACGTCTGATCCTCAGCCTGACTTCAGATGCAGGAGATTTTGATTCAGCCTCTGCCTAGTGGGCCTGCTCTGCCCTTGGCTCCAATCCTCACTTTAGCTTGTGTTCCTAGACTTCCGTCCTCACACTCCTGGCCCACAAACCCTCCCTTCTGGGAATTCTAGGGCCACAATGAAGCACTCCGCCTGCCTCCCAGGAGAAAAACTTTGTCTATGGTGCTGCCCAGAAACCCCAAATGAGGATCAAACTGCTTGGCCCTCGGCAACACCCCAATTGCATAGGCTACCTTAAACACTGATGCTCTGTCGCAAATAGCCTGAGCCCAGACCTTCCAACAGACACCGACACAGCTGGCTGCACACCCAGCACATTGGACCCGCCACTGCCTTAGGCCACCATCCATTCCCAACCTGGGTTTTCAGTCATCAGAACCTAGACCTTATCTCCAATCCCTGCACAGGGGGGAACCTGATGCACAAGTCAGAACCCCTCCTTCCCCATGGCAAGAAACCTTGCTGCTGGCAGTGAGTCAAACCTTCAGTGTAGGAGAAAACGGCATGGCCCATGAGGCCACGCCCATGTGTGAGGGCCGCCTTGGGCACAAACACACATTGTGACCCTCAGCGTGAGTACCTTATTCAAGTAACGCCTCTCAGTGATTGGACCAAGAGCCCGCATATGTGGCTTGCCATGCCCATAGGCACGCAGGACTAACTAGATGGTGTGTATTCCAGTTGAGGGAACCCACTGCTGTGCTCTAGAGTCCCTCTCCTGGGGGGTCCCCTGTGGCAGAAAACAGTACTCTTCCCTTCCCACAGAATGAACCCAAACACTTGGGAGCTTGGACAATCCCCCGAGAGGAAGGCTCTTCCTCGGCCCCTGAAGCAACCCCTACCCTGAACGGCCACTGTGAACGCAACACCCAGAGACAAAAGCCTGAGCGACTGCCTCCCACTTGCCCTCCTTTGATATCCAGAGGATCTCCCCTCTCGGACTGGAGATCAGTCCTGCCATTACCTTTGCCCCTACCTGAGCCAAGTTTGCTTTTTCAGACATCTGTCCCCACAGCCCTGGCAAACACAGCCTCTAGGCTGGGTCCTCTGGAGCCATAACACAGGACCATGCCTGCTCTCTCCTGGGAAACTCTGTCCATTCCTTTGGCCACACACCTCCAGAGTATGAGAAACCTCAAGGCCCCCGAGGACATACCATTACCGGGAGCCTCCCTGCACACACAGGGGCCTTCGGACACAAGCGGAGCTGCTACCTCCATGAAGGCATGCACACAGATGTCAACAGAGATAGAAGGTTGAGCCCGACAGGCCCTTAGGCCCTAATCTCAACTCTTGCTTTGTTTTCCAGGTGTCACTCCTCAGAGGCTTTGGTTCG